>NC_060149.1:453468615-453800004 GCF_021461385.2 Schistocerca piceifrons | reverse complement strand
TGATTGCAAAATAGAGTCTAATGTGGGCACTGGGTAGCTGAGGTAGCTAGTTCATGGCGATTCGGTCAAGCAAGTAAATGAATGTACTGAACATGCTGCAAACCACTAAAGCGGACCTGTGTGTCAGAATTCTCATTCAGTTTGGCGCAACGGCGTTACAATAGAAAAATGAGCCACAGAGAAGAGGATTTGGTGGTCAGTTGGGTTGCTGATAGATTCGTATCTTCATAGTCTGGGTTCGATTCCAACTTCTGCCGATGATTTTTGATGGGGAGAGACCGATTCCATTCTCTTCTGGCTACCCCAATGGAAGAAGATATACTGGCATTGTGGTCTGAAATTCATATTAAACATGATATTCCTTCTCTACCAAGTAGACATTTGGTTGGACCATAAAAAAGTTAGGAGTGGTGACATGTAGTAACTCTATAACCAATAAACTTTCTTATACTAGTTATTTATAGCTAGTGACGAAACAAACGCTATGTAGCATCACAGGACACTTATTCCACCTTTTATTTGAGCTTCTGAATGTTGATAAAATTGGTTCTGAACTGGGAATGAAACTCAGACCGCCCATAACGAGGAATTTGATCCCTTCGGGACAATACAGTAAGACTGAAATTCGTTGTTTGTTCATAACTGCAAATTCCTCAACATCTCCATATATCGTGCGTGAATGGGTTGGAATCCTTGTCTGGCAATAAAGTTTTCATTTTGTATTATCAAGCTCTAGCACGAGGAGACCTATCTGCTGGTGGATAATAATTTTGATTTTTAATATATTTTCATTCGTTGTCAACACCTAAGATATCTGACGGTTTTGACTCCCAGTGTCACACAGAACTATTTGCGAGATCACTGTAAGTTGAAAGATGTTATTCTGACCTCGTGGTGGAGAAAAATTCGGTAGCTGACTTCTCTTTGTGTGTAGTCACCAACGATATGATTGGGGTTCGATTAGCAGTCAACACTGAACTCTTCGTCATATTATTTCTAGTTCGAAAATGCTCACATGTCGCTGCTGGTGTAACAAACCCATATTTAACGTTCGTTTTCTCTAGAATATAACAGCGATGGTGGCGGGTTGGAGTCCTGGGAAGAAAAAAATTGATGTTTCGTCTCGTCATTTCAGTTAAAACATCTTGCTACTGCCGAGAAAATCCGATATGTCACGGTTGATTGTGCTTCGATAACAATCCGTTTAGGTTCTGGGATCGAATCCCTGTCCAACACAAAGCTTCACCTCACGGCATTTCAAGTAAGTTACTTGTGAAGAAGCAATATTTAACATCTCTCGTAGTTCGTTAACAGGGGCAATACATGCTGAATAGGAATTAGCGTGCGTTAAAAATGTTAACGTTACGTAATTTAAAGTTGTTATTTCCGAACTGATACCGTCTACAATCGAGGTATATCATTCTCTGTACCCCTAGTCAGGAATGACTGTTTGTTTCCGTCAGTCACGAAATCTTTACTTACTCTGCATGACTTGTGTTTGAATCCATATGCAGAAAGAGACGGTTCGTCGTGTCATTTGAAGTTCATACATATTCTCAACTAGCAGCTTGTGATAAACTTAAATTTTTAATGTCATTTTGTGATAAATAATATGTACGGTATGTTACTTTGAAGAGGAACTCATGAATACGACGAACTAAGTGCATTACCTATCTGACGTAATAATGCGAGTGGTAACATTTCAGGTACGTCATTTATTGTAGTAAATGTGAGCTTACCAGCCTTAAGGACAGTCTTATCTGTGATAACGTGTTGCCTGATATTTGTAGTATAGTGGTATTACTTTTGATCTTGAGTTATTGCGATGCAGAGCAGTGTTTTCTAGTGGTCATTTGTTGGAACCATTTTCAATAGTCAAACAACTGTACTGAGGAGCGATTAGAGGACCTGCTAGACAGCTGCGTAATGAGGCTTGTATGCGAATCAGGTGAAACTTAATTGAATTCGTTGGGATTCTTTTGAGCTCGACTGTACGTCCGTCTCGTTATCCACACCGGTTCAGAGCGTAGTGCGGTCCGAGTCAATGTGAATGGAGCAGTACGAAGTGGGCAATGGTGCTTGCAGGGTAGCAGCGGGAAGCCGTTGTCGAAAGTTACGTGACAACAAGTTGTGGAAACGGTTTGGCCAGTTGTTTGCTGAGAAGTTTAATGGTGTCAAAGTGCCAGCAAAGAATGCCATGCAACGCTTCGTCGCAAAATGGCATCAGACAATATCTGTTTTGAACTAGTCAAAAAACATTCCGAAACGTGCACGCACAACAGACATGGAGGCTGCATTCACCAGAAAGTGCTTCAGAGTCCTACCAAATCAACTTTTTTCCTGTCCTCTGCTTTGTTTCTTGGTACCCTGGAACTTTGTTTTCTGGCCGCTTTTATTTTTCCCGCCCTGCAAGTACTGAAAGAGAAACCGTGTTAGTAAGATTACGTCCAATGCCTGTTGGGGAATTAGTGTACTTGTCTTATACTGAAACTAACGGCAATATTATTAACTTTAGTAAAATTTTATGACTGCATTAGCGTATGAAACAGGATTCTTGGTACTTGATTTGATATGTAACATAACATTGGAGATGAATTAATTATAATTAACTAATGAACAACCTAAAACGTGTCTTGCTTTGAATAAAATTTGAAGTACTAACATTTACGACGATTCAGCAGCAATATAAATTTTTACTCACTTTAGGGTTCTAAGATAAATATTAGTTCTGCCAGTAACATCAGGATCGAAGTGGAAGGAATGAAGGTATTCTCAGCAAAACATTTAATATGATCAGATTCATTTGGAAACCCTAATTTTGTAGAATTCGCATCTACTCGTACTTACGTTGGGAGTTAGCAGAGTGTTATTCGAGGAGTAATTCTGTAATTTGTTGAACAGGAAATACTTTCTGAAATCGAATCATCTATTAAAGTGATTGGGGAGAAAATATTCTCCAAGAAAATAATTAGTGAAGGCGATTCAGGTACTGCTCGAAATGAAACACATGGTCTGGCTTTTAATTCACAGATTCCTCCCAAATATGTTTATCCTCCAGAGACTAGGTGTGAATTACATCCATATCTTATGCCTGCCCTTTAATATTACAAGTTCCTCATGTTCGGGCGTATCAGGAGGCAAGGCCGTAGTCTCGACAGATGTAGTAAATGTGGCAGAGGACACCTGTCAACTGACTGTACAGCTACTAATTTTAAGTGCTTGTATTGTTTTGGAGGCCACCTGGCTACAGGATAGAACTGTCCTGTTTTATGCTGTTAGCACAAATTTGTTACACTCAGTAGCATTTCGTTCAAAGAAGCTGAAACCCGATTCTGTGAAAATTGTATGCCACTGTCACTGGAGGCTCAGTGATTGACAGTAAATATTGACATATATTCAATTCTCAAGTGTGAGTTAACATTTTTAGTATACAGGATTATATCTCATTCCATCCTTTTCATTGGCCTGTTCATGAGCAAACAGGTTTCTCTTCTACCATAGATCCCTCAACACCTTCCTCTGACATACATGCACACAAAGTACACTCCTGGAAATGGAAAAAAGAACGCATTGACACCGGTGTGTCAGACCCACCATACTTGCTCCGGACACTGAGAAAGGGCTGTACAAGCAATGATCACACGCACGGCACAGCGGACACACCAGGAACCGCGGTGTTGGCCGTCGAATGGCGCTAGCTGCGCAGCATTTGTGCACCGTCGCCGTCAGTGTCGGCCAGTTTGCCGTGGCATACGGAGCTCCATCGCAGTCTGTAACACTGGTAGCATGCCGCGACAGCGTGGACGGTGAACCGTATGTGCAGTTGACGGACTTTGAGCGAGGGCGTATAGTGGGCATGCGGGAGGCCGGGTGGACGTACCGCCGAATTGCTCAACACGTGGGGCGTGAGGTCTCCACAGTACATCGATGTTGTCGCCAGTGGTCGGCGGAAGGTTCACGTGCCCGTCGACCTGGGACCGGACCGCAGCGACGCACGGATGCACGCCAAGACCGTAGGATCCTACGCAGTGCCGTAGGGGACCGCACCGCCACTTCCCAGCAAATTAGGGACACTGTTGCTCCTGGGGTATCGGCGAGGACCATTCGCAACCGTCTCCATGAAGCTGGGCTACGGTCCCGCACACCGTTAGGCCGTCTTCCGCTCACGTCCCAACATCGTGCAGCCCGCCTCCAGTGGTGTCGCGACAGGCGTAAATGGAGGGACGAATGGAGACGTGTCGTCTTCAGCGATGAGAGTCGCTTCTGCCTTGGTGCCAATGATGGTCGTATGCGTGTTTGGCGCCGTGCAGGTGAGCGCCACAATCAGGACTGCATACGACCGAGGCACACAGGGCCAACACCCGGCATCATGGTGTGGGGAGCGATCTCCTACACTGGCCGTACACCACTGGTGATCGTCGAGGGGACACTGAATAGTGCACGGTACATCCAAACCGTCATCGAACCCATCGTTCTACCATTCCTAGACCGGCAAGGGAACTTGCTGTTCCAACAGGACAATGCACGTCCGCATGTATCCCGTGCCACCCAACGTGCTCTAGAAGGTGTAAGTCAACTACCCTGGCCAGCAAGATCTCCGGATCTGTCCCCCATTGAGCATGTTTGGGACTGGATGAAGCGTCGTCTCACGCGGTCTGCACGTCCAGCACGAACGCTGGTCCAACTGAGGCGCCAGGTGGAAATGACATGGCAAGCCGTTCCACAGGACTACATCCAGCATCTCTACGATCGTCTCCATGGGAGAATAGCAGCCTGCATTGCTGCGAAAGGTGGATATACACTGTACTAGTGCCGACATTGTGCATGCTCTGTTGCCTGTGTCTATGTGCCTGTGGTTCTGTCAGTGTGATCATGTGATGTATCTGACCCCAGGAATGTGTCAATAAAGTTTCCCCTTCCTGGGACAATGAATTCACGGTGTTCTTATTTCAATTTCCAGGAGTGTATTTACCAGTAAATCGACAGTTTAGAAGACGTGATGGATTCCAGAGGATTCTAGACTCATGAAGCTTGATTGCTGTCTTTCGACTGGAGAGGATGTGTTGGATATCCTATGATGTTTAACCCCTGTGCCATCCCCCAGATACTGGAACAGTTAAAGGTAGTAATCAACCCACAGACTATACCTGGAGACTGATATTTTATATTGTGTGACACTCTTTACCAGGGTTGAGTTACACATCAAAGATTTCCTTATAGGAATTATAAGCATTATATCGAATCGTGGTTTTCAGGATTGCTCAGCGGAATGTCCTGTCAGCCAGTCAGCCTTAGCCAATACACAGAATCTGCTAAGAGAACCTCAAACAAAGCTTGCATTTCCGAAACGTGGGTCAAACTGGATGGACATATCGACTTAGAAGATACTCTGTCATTAGGTAATATAGACCAGACGGGAAAGGAAGAGTTGCTATTCTGCTACGGAAAGAAGTTATGTTTTCTGAAATATTGATCAATTCCCTTATCACAGTGCTGACTACAGTAGTACGAATTAAATTAAGTTCTTTATCGTTCACTATTTTATCGGGGTGTTGCTCCCCAAGTAGATAGATAAGCGATGCACAAGTTGAAGGAATTCGTACACAAAAACTTTGCGTACGTAATATAAGATAATCAGCTCCTAATAATAAATTATGGTTCTCCTACTATAGTGTCTCTTCCCCGCAAAAGTGTCTCTGTTGTAGATCTCACTTAACGCTCGCCAGTAATCGTCAGTGTTTCCACTTGATCGATACGGGATAGCACATTATATATCAATTATTTCCGTGTTATTCTGATGATAGATGTATCAGTAAGAGACGTGGCATTCTTTCCTAACTCTCACTGGAAATTTAAGAAAACGTGCTGGCGGTCATACACAAAAGCAATAGAGAATATGACTGCCAAAGTACCAGAAACGGGCGAAGCGCACGTAACCTACTACACATTCTTCAAAGTACTAAATGGGGTGGCAAATCTCTCTATCCCCAAAACGACATCCTAATCCGTTAGAGTTTAGAAACCTGGTGATATGATTAAATACGAGGGTTATTCGGAAAGTAAGGAACGATGGGTCGCAAATTGGAAACCACAGTGAAAATCTTACGAAATTTTGCACAGGTGTGTTGGCAGTTGCTCTAGTATGCCCGTCGATAGCGTTAACTTGTTCTTTTTAGTACTGAGCACATTAGGATACCTAGAACAATATTGTCTCCCGCCAAGTACGAGGGCCTGGGAAGTAATTTCGCCTGAAGGTACGCAGCCAACATTACTTAACTGTCGTGCGTTGTCTTCTTCAAGACAATTCTCAGCCACATTCTGCAGGAGCAATGAAGATGCTCCTGCAACGTTTTTCATTGGAAATGTTTGATTACCAACAATACAGCCGGTAATTGTCTCTCTCTGACGTTCATCTCTGCTCATAAGAACCGCTGGTTATGAAGTTAACATTTTGGCACAGACAACGAGCTGTAGCCAAGCGAAGAGAATTGGCGGAAAGCACTGGCGGCGGCCTTCTATAACGAGGGTATTGGAAAGTTGGTACAACGCTAAGACAAAAGTCTAGATCCGACCGGCGACTATGGAGATAAGTAGCTGGAAGGTGTAGCTAACTGCTTCAAATAAAACAGTTTTAATTTTCACTGTGGCTTCCATTTTGCGACCTTTCGTTTGTTACCTTCCGAGTGGCCTTCGCGCGAGAATTTCTCGAGTGATTGCCCAACATCGGTTAGTGCTTAAGTAGTAAAATATTTCATCATCTTGGTAAGATTATCTGCAATACCAGGAGACAGACGCTCAATCTTAGATCCATTTTAAAGAGTAAAAATTTATAGCTGGATAAATTATTGTGAAAAAGTGAATAGAGGTACCAAGATGTCAGATATATGGAGCACAATAAGGAAGCTTAGAAACTGTAACTGGAACCTCGACCAAAGCAGAATGAACGGCAATTGGTTGGAAGATGTGCCTGTCAACTTGGCTACTCCTAATGTCTTCTGTCCGGCTACTTCCTCAGCAGCTATAGTATTCGACCATTTCCTGTACTGATGGTTTTAGTAGAGAGGTAAAGAAAGTACGGATGTCATCGACGAATTCTGCTGGTAGAATCGATTATCTACACTATGGTACGTTCTCCAACGTGCCAGATTGTGCACTGAATACACTTCTATGAATGTTCGACAACTTATCGATAAAAATTCTCTCCACGAAACAGATAGAAACAATCCACAGCTGCCTGCAGCATCCGTTCTGCCCCTCTCTGAGTTCGACGCAAACCTGTGATAATTGGAACGGTTCTTCTGTTGAACTGCCCTTGCTTATCTGCGATGTCACAGCACACAGTAATCGCCTTTGCCCATAGCCAGTACATGCTGTGAAATTTCTAAAAGCGTCTGGATGGAAGAAAAGGAAATGGATTTAATCTGAGATGTAATTGATTTTAGTGTCAAATTGACACAAATTTGCATGTAAAAATATGGGTTATTTGAATCATAACGTACCCAAGAATGAAAAGAAAAGAGGCATTCTCCTTCGGTGCTTTTCACATGTCCTGATCACATATATCATCTCATGTACTCAAGAAAACAGAAAAAAAACATTAACGCAATGAAATCTGTAGCTGGAACTTGGTGGGACGCACACGCTTACACTCTCTTCATTACGTCCAAGGTCTTTGTCCGCTTAGTCGACATTTCTGGATGTTCCTCACATCAAACGCTGCTACACGAGCACTTCATAAATTGCACCTCGTATAATTCAGATGCCTACGGACATGCCCTGGAGCAATGAGATCGACTTCGACTAAAACCTAACTAGCCGCAGCCGCTGAACCTCTTCTGTACCTTCGCCGTCAGTACCTGGCTGGAAATTTATTTGCCAAAGGGATGAGCAGTGCAGTAGTAAATTAATCAGGCTCCCACGATAAATGAAAGACGATCTTCCACTCATAGGGTCTGAATCGAAATTCGGAAATCTTTGTCCTGTTCTGTTGACAGCAGGAGACTCAGCCTGTGCCATCGAGCACTGGACGGAAAAAGAGAGCAAAGTAGACCCATTTGGAATTCCTTTCAGATAACAGTTTCCTGGAAGGACAACAAATCTGTTTATTCAAAAACGTTTTCAAATCTGAGGTGTCCCTTTCAAAAAGTGCTCCTGTATTACTGTGTCATGAAGATGCCTAAATATGTGGATAGTCCTTTTTATAGGAAATAGGAAGGTGTGTATCTGAAATTTGGTGTTCTTTCTTTAACTGCATAAACCCTCTAACTTCCACAGTTTCCTGGAAGGACAACAAATCTGTTTATTCCAAAACGTTTTCAAATCTGAGGTGTCCCTTTCAAAAAGTGCTCCTGTATTACTGTGTCATGAAGATGCCTAAATATGTGGATAGTCCTTTTTATAGGAAATAGGAAGGTGTGTATCTGAAATTTGGTGTTCTTTCTTTAACTGCATAAACCCTCTAACTTCCACGTGTACCCTTCGCAGTCTCTACTAAGTTCTCGTGTTTCTATTCTATTTTGTCTGTAGTTGAAGTGTTAACATTACTTAGCTATAGATATTGAACATATGTCTGTAGTTGATGCATCGATGTTTCACAGCTTAAAGTACTGAACCTGTATGGAGATGACAAAATTATCTTTAAACCTTTTTGAAGAGACTGTTTATGTAGTTATTTCTCTGTATATATGATTTTGTATTAGCTGTATGTTTTAACAAACTGTTCCTCCCTCCTTACAATAGTTTGTCATATTCGGCGAACTTGGTACAGTACAGCTTCTTACATGTCCTGTGCAATATATGGACACATGCTGCCTGTATTCATACTTACATCAATAACATAAAACTATGAGTCTATGACTCAATGCTAATCGACATTACTTTAAGAAAATAATCATTCACAATATTTCCTTCTCATTTATGACTCATGAGTTCTCTTGTAGGTACTGGTTGGTTGGTTGATTTGGGGAAGGAACCAAACAGCAAGATCATCAGTCCCATGGGATTAGGGAAGGACGGGAAAGGAATTCGACCATATCCTTTAAAAGGAAGCATCTCGGCATTTGCCTGAAGCGATTTAGGGAAATGGCGGAAAATGTAAGTCAGGATGGCCGGACTCCGGATTGGAAAGTCGTCCTCTCGAAGGCGACTCTAGTGTGCTAACCATTGCGCCACCACGCTCGGTTGTATGTAGCGTAATAAACCATAGTTAAAGCTGTGAAATTTTCTTTACCTTTTATCCCACACCAATTAGTATTGTTTGCATATTCTATGATATAACTATAACACTGCATGTGCTAGGAATTGATGATGATTATAAATCATATATGATTTCGTCTAAATTATATTTTCTGCATTTAATGGTTTGGCTTTCTCTCTCCGGGAGCAGATCGTGAACAGCTACAGTAATTTTTGTTTCAGTCCCAAGACTAAGATATTGGTTAATATTGAACTGAGAACTGCTTCAGTGTTCATATTTATATCTCCATGAGACGAGATATAGTGTCGGATGATGAACCTACGCATCATAAATGTAAAAAATAGTGTGGCTATAATAAATAAGCAGTTCATAAGTTGTATATTAACCATGTGCATCATAGTGATAGTACTGAGACTAATGTTTAGAAGTCCTTTGCATGTAATGAAGTTAGTATATGTGCTAACTTCAGTCTTCTGTATCAGATGGATGGAACTTGATTTCATAGCTGTATCTACTGTTATATATGACAATATATGACAGGAAACTACGTTGTATTAACAAACGTATATTATCATATAATTATATTGTCTCTTGAGATCAAATTTCATAATAACTTGTACTAAATTTTTTACAATATTGCCTGGTTTAAAATTCGGTATTTTAAACCGTACAAAGGTCTTACCTGGGAAATGTCTGATGCCATGGTACATATATGATTCATGTCACACGTTTCCTCTTAGTATGATACTCATCTTGTGCTGGTGATTGACTGTACTGTACATTTCATTGTAGATGAACTTACATCCTGTGTTCCTCATGTGTTTCGACAGTAGTTCACGTAAATCATTCAGCATCGTTAGGCTCCAGTTACTGAGTATGAATCTTTGCTTGTGTAAATCTTTTATCATATTTGTGGCATATAATTTTCTGATACAGTTCCAAATAACATACTTAGTTGCTACATCGTGAAGCATAAGAAATTGAATAACAACATCATAAAAAAATACTGTGATGATTGGTCACTTAATATCAACCAAAAAAAGTCCAAAGAATACCATGTTGAACTCTAAACAATATTACACCCTCAAAAACGCCACACTTCTTGATTTTATCGGAAATTACTTCGAGTAAATGTGTTTTAGCTTTGTCACTTTCGCAGATCATGTCCCACAGTGTGAAATCAACTTTCATCAAATATTTGCAATTTTATTAAAGAGTCTCGAATACTGTTAATACAATTCCATAAAAACTACCGGATAATTGAATATGAAAATATATCTGCTTGTCACTCTGCAGATGCTGCTGACAAATGACAAAGTGCTGTCATGGCAACTTCATTTTAAACCCAGTTATTCAGTAAATGAGTTTGCTGGATATCCTGTATTGTTCATTTCCATCGGAATTCATTATGGAATAGAATATTTCACTGGGCAAGTAAGCAACATTCTCTTTAGCCCCTGTGTCATAATATGTTGCTTAATAACACAAGTGTCACCTGTTGCTACTGTACCGCTTCATTAAGAAAGAAAGCGCACTAACGACTATATATTTGGGGTTGGTTTCCTAACCCATTTATCACTTTTTGGGTTGCCTGCACTCCCTTGCCTGGTGCAGACTTTAAAAACATGCAACTTCCTCATAATTTATTATTCCTCATATAATTCAACACAGTAGGAAAGTTAGTTCCCACAATGATTTTTCGAGGCCTATTGCTGAATTAGCGACCGGGGGCACAGGGCAACAGCTAGGCGCAGGAGGTGGCGTACCAACCACCGGCGCTCCTTGCCGTTTTACTCTTCTGGCCACAGTGGGACAACCCGCCGTCACATCAATCTCGTTTCCTTGCTTTATGTGTCTGGCTGAATAGAAATTAATAAAAATAATTAATCCACAAGATATCTTTATACAAAAACGTTCCGTGTAACTGCTATGAACGGAGTTTTTCGAGTAATTCAGTAGTTCACTTACAAACAGTACATAAATAACTACATTTGAGGTCCAATAGTACAACGAATAAACGAGAAAAAGAAACGACAACTGCAAGCGGAATGAAATCACTGTAAACAAATTTATTATTTTTATCTGTCATAAGCACTAAGGCATGCAACAAGGCTACAGGCTTCAGCATCACTGAAGAAAGAACAATTAATGTGCTCTTTCCTCCTGATACAGTTGTGTTTTAGTAACAGTTTCAAATAGAAACAATGGGAAACTACAGATCTCTTTAAAACGATACTTTCAGATTAACAGTAACTATCTATAGTTAATCTGCGATGTCCTTCAACTATGAGAATCCCAAAGAAGAACTGCTGTACCGCGTCCAGCTTTCAGCGATTACTAGTGTAGTTATTTAAATCTCTGTTGCCTCTCTTAGTTCATCTACGGTATATAAGATGACGTAGAACCGCTGTTTTAACGTGAGCGTGAGTCTGCTCATTAAGTTCTCCCTAATAACATTGTTTATGCGTCTCCATAGGCCACTTTCCTTGTTTGGGTCTTTCCCATTTATTTCATTTAGCTTCAAATAATTATTTTCTGTAAGTACAAAGCATTCGCAACTTGGAAAAACAAGACGGAAAAAGGTCTGTTAAAATATTTGTGCTTTCAAAAAACTACGATTGGTTCAAAAATGGTTCAAATAGGACTTAACATCTGAGGCCATCAGCCCCTAGACTTAGAACTACTTAAACCCACCTAACCTCAGACACATCCATACCCTAAACAGAATTCGAACCTGCGGCCGTAGAAGCAGCGCGGTTCCGGACTGAAGCGCCTAGAACCGCTCCTACACAACGGCCGGCCTACGTTTGGTTCAATTTAATGTTTGCACATTTTTTTCAGATGTCTTCCCTAAAAGCCGTCAGCAGGTGTTTCGGTAGAGAATTGCAATTTCGTATCAGCAACATGTAGCTGGTAGCGGAACAAGTAAACCATGATCATCACATGTTTCATGGGACGCCCATCGTCGACAGAAAGTGCTTATTTGTTTCCCATTTTACTGTCGTTGTTGACACATATCGGTGAAATGAACATCGCACCAGACCAAATTGGGACCGCTCTGTCGAACGGCCACGTTGAATTCCACTTCAGAAGTGATTTTGTTTCTAACGGGAAACAAAATAAAGCGCCACATCAAAGAGGTGATTAGCAGCGTTTCTTTGGGCTGACTTCTGCAACGCATTGTTAATAGGAAACTGCAAATATCTGCCGAAATGCCGAAAAATAATGCCCTTGTCGTTTCTTAATAGAGACACTCTGTATATCTGAAAAATGCTTATTAACAGTAGTAACTATATATGAATATTCACATGATTTTTCTACAATTCAGAATTAAGTGTCTGGTACAGAGTTCATAAATCTAATTTCAGACTATTTCTCTACAGATCCACATTCAAATACCACATGTGAAAAATGATTAACTATATCTCTCGGTGCGAGCTCCGATTTCTCTTATTTTATAACGAGTGTTATTTCTCCCCCTTTAAGTGAGTCAAAATATTTCAGAATTCGGAGGAGAAAGTTGGTGACTGAAATTTCGTGGAAAGCTTTTGGCTGCAATGAAAATCGCCTTGCCGTGTGGTATTAGCCGAGCTGTCTAGGGCGCTGCAATCATGGGCTGTGCATCTGGTCCTGGCGGAGGTTCGAGTCCTCCCTCGGGCATGGCTGTGTCTGTTTGTCCTTAGGATACTTTTTTGAAAATCGCCTTGTTTTAATATTTGTCACCTCAACTCGCTGATGATATTTGTGACCCTCTCCCCCGCCACCACTATTTCGAGATATTACAACATGATCTTCCCTTCTTCGAACTGTTGCGAAGCTCTACGTCAGTCGTACGAGGTAAGGATCCGCTACCTTACAGCAATACTTCAGAGGTGGACAGACAGGCGTGGTGTAACCACTCTCTTTAAGATTACTTCATCGTCTAAGTATTCTGTCAGTAAATCTCATCTTCTATTTGCCTTCCCCACAATGTTTTTTACGTGACCTTCCAATTTAAGTTCTTTAGAACTGTAATCCCAAGGTATTTAGTTGCATTTACAGCCTTTTAACATGTATTATTTATCGTGTAACCGCCATTTAGCAGACTTCTCTTACTACTCACGTGAAATACATCACTTTTCAATTAGGGTCAATTTTCAGTTTTCACGCCATTCATACATCTTTTCTGAATCATTTTTCAATTAGCTATGATCAATTGATGGCTTTACTAGACGGCTACTGACGACAACAACTGCAAAGGTCTGCAGTTGTGTAAGAGGTCTGCTCACCTCGTCTCTTAAATCCTTACATAGTTTGTGAACAGCAGAGGGCATAAATCCATAACATAGGTTTCACTAGATGACTTCCTATCTGTTATTACTAACTATGACGGAATTGGGTACTCATTTACTCTTGGCAGGTAATCAATACACAATGTCTTTTTTTAATTTATGGTAACTGTAGGAATGGTTTTAAGAACTTCTCTCATTTGCCAATAAACACATATAACCTCAACTCCATTTAGCGCTTAGTTTACTTCACTAAACGACGCAGCGCATTTTTCACACTCAGGCAGTGCAGGACATGAGGCTGCTGGAATCTCTTAATAGCGGGTTTCTCTGTTGGTCATCTCATTCTTGATCCAGCTTTTCCTCACTCTGCTATCTGTAAATACTCATCGCTCTTAGTACTGTTGACAGCAAAATATGGACTCACGTATAAATAATTAAACAGGCTTTGTTGAATTTCACAATAAAACTGCCTATACTATACTCGGCCCTCTCCATCTGTCTCACCTATGGTCAGCAGATAAATGTGTCCCAGGTGTTGTCTTGACGTTAAACCTCTCCATTTTCTTCCTCAGAGCTGGATGCTTGATATTGGTTGCTAGCTGTTTCTCGTCGCATTTGCTACAAATATTTTCGTTTTTTCTTAACACCCCTTTTCACACCGTTGTCATTCAGGTTACAACAGTACTATCAGTACTGTGGCCTCATTTAATCAGTCCTACCACCTTCCGGAAGGCCTCCCAATCTATAAATCATTTATAAAAATTTTCCAATAATAGCATCGCATGATTGGGGTAGCCATCTTCGCCTTTTTCCTAATAGCCCAGAGAGGTTTTACCACCCTGGAGTACAACCCTATAGCCGGCCGAAGTGGCCGTGCGGTTAAAGGCGCTGCAGTCTGGAACCGCAAGACCGCTACGGTCGCAGGTTCGAATCCTGCCTCGGGCATGGATGTATGTGATGTCCTTAGCTTAGTTAGGTTTAACTAGTTCTAAGTTCTAGGGGACTAATAACCTCAGCAGTTGAGTCTCATAGTGCTCAGAGCCATTTGAACCATTTACAACCCTATAAGTAATGTGAGATCTGATTAGCCGCTTCCTGTATGAAACTGATGATATTTCTATGTACAGTGTGACTTTTTTTTTAATGGTTCAAATAGCTCTGAGCCCTATGGGACTTAACATCTGAGGTCATCAGTCCCCAGTGTGACGTTCGTTCGTGTGTAAGATTCATCATATCCAGAAGGAGATCAGTAGTCAACGTCGTCGTTTGCGTCTCTGATGTCCTCAAGGGTGAAGACTACGTCTCAATCGGCGCTGGTGGTTCCATGGCAGTAGCGACGCGCAGGAGGCAGCGATACCGCTGACTGCTGCCTGCTGTTGCTGGAAAGCGGTCCTCCCCAGTGGTTCTGCATTTCTGGTAATGCGGCGCCCGGCTATGTCATTTATCGCCATCTTTCTCTATTCATAATTAATTTATTAAATAACTTGACTTATTAATTACTCGTAACAGACGTAATGTTTCGTTCTTAGGCAGAAAAAAGTCGATACCCTGAAAGAAGGACAAGGTATTTTAAGTCTACTCGAGGATCAGTATTCTATCAGTCTGTGTATGACCAATTCCATAAGCATTTCTTGGTGGGACAGGAAAGTAATATACACTATCTACGATCATAAGTCATCCTATCTACATAAATAAATAACTTGCTATTCACTCAGAGCTATCCGGTACAGTGTTGCTCTCATCGACAGGCTCACAAACTCTTTGCTGATAGTGCAACATGCAGCACCTTCGCGTTTTCACTCGAAGGGCGGATAATCTGTTTCACTGCCAGATTTCCAGCAATTTCTTACAGAGTGTGAATTCATATCTCATGAAAAGAAAACTCCAGCTAAATTCTGCTTCTTCATATTTCCTTTCTCTACTAAGCTCCGTCACCAATCACACTGCCTTCTCTAAATCAGAGGAGCACAGACCTCGGGTCGCATGAGAACCGCCATTGATCTCTTCTTTCATTCCCTCCCGAAAACTCCAGGCCGAGCCCTTGTAGTACTTTATGGTTTTTGAGCTGTTTCAGTTTCATGGCGCGCTATTTTGCAGCTTGCGCAACAGCGTATGTTTCAACGAGTTGTACATGGACCTGCAGGGAATGATATCGTTTGGTTTCGGGTGGTTCGTGTGTTCTTGTTTCTCTCTCTTTCTTTCTCTTTCTTCGGTCTTTACCTAGTCAGTGAAGGGTTGGCGGCCCGTGGTAATAGCAAGTCCGTGGACCCCTGCCCTAGATGAATAACACAGGCTAACGAAAAAACTATTTAAACAACTTTTTTTACTTTTATAGCTGATCTCTGTAGGTTTGTACGAGCTGAATCCAAATCTAGCCTCAGTTTTTTTGTATCACCCACAGTTTTCGGGCAATATGCTTTTTATTATGTAGTATAAAAATCCTATGCTGTGCTGTAAACGGGGAAATTAATGAAACGTTTTGTTACAACATAAGCATGGTTTGTATTTACAATAAGCTACTTAAAACAACGATATGTGTTAATGGAGGTTTCACTTGTCAACTGGAATTGGTTTGCATTATCTTTCTTTTTTTTCTTTGTAGCTTTTTGTAGTGAGTCGCTTGCTGAACTTCTCGGTGAAGTGACCAACAGTAGTCCCTCATCATGTTGAAGTTCCAGCGGCCTTGGTGGCGTTTTTCTATCACCTTAATGTCCTGGTGAAAACACTCTCCTTGCTCCTCATTAACATCTCCCATATTGTCCGTGAAGTAATCAAGGTGACTGTTAAAAGTGAACTTTGAGGATCATTAAACATCCTAAAGTTTTAAACTGCTTTAACATTGTAGCCGTAATAGAAACATATTCTGGGGCTTTTTCATGTCCAAAGAACTTTGTAACGATTTGCTTGTATGATACCTATGCTTCTTTCTCATTTAAGGTCATTGTGGATTCAGCGTTAACATCTAACATCAATTTTCTAATGTCAGGTCCGACAAAGGCGCCCTCTTTTAGTTCAGCTTCTGTAAGGTGTGGAAACTTTTGGCAGAGATACTTAAAACATGGTCCATCTTTAGGCGAAGCCTTTACACGCTGTTTCATTATGCCTAACTTTATATACAGATGTGGTAGGAGAACGTTTCTTGAATCTACAAGGTTTTTGCGTAGAATGTATTTCTCACTAGGTTTTAAAGACTCCCTCTCAGGTCAGTTCTTTCTGCACCCGTGTAGATCCCTAGCCTACTGTCTCATTCACACAAGAAACATGGAAATTAGTCAAAGCCACCTTGCTGGCCAAGGAGCGTGCATGTTACCTTTAGATCGCCACATAAAATCAACCATGAGCAGAACAGCCAATTTAGTTAGCACTTTTTCTAGGTTTTCATAGCTTTCTTCCATATGTACAGAATGTCAAACAGGTACAGATGCATACAAGTTACCATTGTCTAATAAAACACCCTGTAAAGTAGTTTTGGATGAATCAATAAACAGCATAAATTTACTTTAATTTATGTCTATGGTCACAAACATTTTGTTCACAGATTACCGGTTTCGGTCTATAATGGCCATCTTCATAACTGCAGCAGAAAATATGGGAGAAACATAAATACATTCGCACTTTGTCTACAGCTTCAAAACAATAAATAGACCATACGTACTGCAGCCATAGCGGCATCGTCAGATGTTAAATGCAAATATATTTATATATATTTGACGATACTGGTGCTGATTTTGCACTTAACATTTGACAATGCCACTATGGCTGCAGTAAATTAGGACACTGTTATTATAAATTACTGGTATGCCTCTTCATACCTACAGCGCACAAATGCATATATATGTCAGTAGTACTTTTCATTATGGCCTATTTATTGTTTTTTAGCTGTAGAAAATCTGCGATTGTATTTATGTTTTTTCCATATTTTTTTGCTACAGATCTGAAGATGGTCATTATAGACCGAAACCGGTAATCTGCAATCAAAATGTTTGTGACCATAGACGTAAATTAAAGGAAATTTATTCTATATATAGGTCTCTGTTTTATTCGAAACAATGTCGCAACTTGTCAATAAACAGCCTCCAGTATTCCTTTTTTAATTCAATACCAAACTCATTCATCAGACTGGGAATGTCTGAGCAGTACACTAAATCACCTTCGTGTTTAAAAAACTTGGAACATTGCTGCTCTCTCTCTTTCTATACACGTATATGCTAGTTCCAACTGTCAATAAGTTATTTTCTTTTATTATACACCTAAGCAATTCGGCTTTTTCTTTCATTATGTGCAGATCCTTGAACAAATCGTTAACCTCAGTCTGAGTAAACAGTTTGGGCTCTAAACTTTCTGTATTACAATGAAATTCATCATCATCTAATTATGTACATCAGATTGTACATCAGAAAATACTTCTGCTGGAATGGAATTTAAATCATCTGGTGGTTCAGGAACCGGCAAATCTACACCATGTCCTACTGGTCGGTTGGTGGACGGAAGGTTAGAGTAGCTTATTACCTTCTTGTTTTTCGAATTATGACCAGTAATATCAACACTGCAAAAGTAGCTATCATCGGTACGATTTCTTGGCACCCTCCACATCTTAGGAACAGCAAATCTGAAAGCTTTTTTCTCCTTTTTGGACCATTTTCTCAGATCCTGAACACACACTCAACATACCTTATGCAGCGCCAAAGATTTATCTTGATCGCCAAGTTTAGATCCAAAGTATGATAGATAAACCTTTTTCACAAAGTTTGTAATCTTTCTTTGGTGGTTTTTAATCACAACTTCACCTTAAATATAACAAAAAGTGTCAGCAGAAGTTTTTCAACCACAATTAGACATTGTACTGAGTACATGTACAGGAAACGGAAATGTGAGTTTAGGTTGACACTAAACAAAACACCATCTGTTAACCCAAAAATAGGATCGACCTTTTTTTTTCAGCAAATGCTTCTCAGTAGTGGTGCCAACGTCATTTGAATTCATTGCACCTCCTTTTTAAATTAATTTAACTACATAAAAGCTGTCAAATTCTTTAAAAAATCGCTTAACTTAATAATTAAACTGTAAAAGTAAATAAATGGTGGGTATACAGTCTTTTAAGTGTCATATTTGGATTATTTGAATTTCCAACCATAAAAAAATAAGAATAAGGTATTTTCAGCAAGAAAGTTTTTCCATCGTTGCCCTGTATAATCTTTGTGTGATGTCTTTCTTAACGTTGAGTTCCAGTTCTACCCTACAAGTGAAATATTCGTGGACGTATTCTCCATGCAATTCCAGAAACTACTCACTGTTAACCCATTTACGTCTATCTATATCTGCACATACATACATACATACATACATATTCCAAAGTCAGCATTCGATGCGTGGTGGAGTGTATCGTGTACCACTTCCAGTCATTTCTTGTGCTGCTCCATTCGCAAATAGATCGAGACAAAAACGATTGCCTAAATGCTTCCGTACAAACCCTTCTTTATGTCATACATCGCAGCATTAGTGATGGGCAAAGTCAATAGGCGATATATGGTCAGTGCGAGTGTGAAAATCTAGCAACGGTGCTGCAGGGTAGGTTGTGCTAAGAAAAAATTGTAAAAAAAATTCTGAAATTACCCTGTCAGGCCGTTGCGTTTACTGCAAAACAGTCTAAAAGGGTTTGAAATGTTGTGTGATTTGGTTGGTGTCTGTGAGGGTACTTGTTTTGGTATAGCCGTGCTGCCTCTAGAGAATTTCCATCTGCTTGACCGTACACCATCTTTCCTTTTTCCCGACATGAATAGCATCCTGTTATTCATGTCGGAAACAAGCCAAGATCGTGTTTATGTTATTGCTCGCTTGTCAAAACTGAAAAAGTAATGTCGGTCGTTCATATTTCATTAACAGCTCTGTTTGTGGAAAAAAAGAAACTACAGCAATAACTCTCTTAGATTTTCAAAAAAACAAAAATAATACCAGGCCTATCTTTGCCTGGAGACACCTGAATACTTCTTAAAGGTAGAACAAGTCCTGTCGCACAAATGTGTCTATAGATAGTACTCACAACTGTAATTACAGTTGTGTGTTGTCCTTAGGTTAGTTAGGTTTAAGTAGTTCTAAGTTCTAGGGGACTGATGACCATAGATGTTAAGTCCCATAGTGCTCAGAGCCATTTGAACCATTTTTTGTAATTACAGTGAAAACACTTTAAATAAACTAAATATTTTATTCGGAATAACTAGCGTCATGTCACTCATTAGACAATTATTTTTAACGAATTTTAGTTTTATGCTTTACTTAAGCATGTACCCAAATTGTTTCCCATCGGCTACAAGGGAAATAGGCAATCATCGTCCGAGAGATAGACGAACAGATGAAATTACACTGGATGATATGCCGTTGCATGCTATGGCGGTTGGACTTCGAATGTA
Source organism: Schistocerca piceifrons (assembly GCF_021461385.2). Lineage (NCBI taxonomy): Eukaryota > Metazoa > Arthropoda > Insecta > Orthoptera > Acrididae > Schistocerca > Schistocerca piceifrons. Next base: position 453,780,130 of record NC_060149.1, on the reverse strand, counting down.
GTTTGGCGTAGTTGAAGCCTCGTTATAGACTTCATCTTTCAGTTATCCCCATACAAATTAATCAAGAAGTCAAATCAGGGGACCTTGCGGCCATTGTTGAGCAGTATTCCATCCTGACCAACGGTTAGGAAACATTTAATTCAGTACTTGAATTGCAACACGCGAAGAGCAACCAGGGCAGCCGTCGTGTTAGAACCACATGCACTCTCACTTATCTCGTGGTACCTCTTCTAGAAGAGCGGGTAGAAAGTTCGTAAGGAAGTGTGCACATACATTTTCATTTAGCAGCACTCGGATGAAGTAATGTCACACAATGGAATTTCCTATGATGACACAACACACATTAGAGCTCCACGGTATTAGTGTCGTATCTCATGAAGCCAACTGCTGGCTATCGAGCATTTTACCGAAATTGACATTACCAACGTTTGTAAACGTTGCTTCGTCGATATGGAGCATCATGTAGGAAAAAAAACTTAGAGTCGTGTCCCAGGCGCTGCATATCAAACCGATGAAACTCTGTATCACGTTAGAAGTCACGTCTTCAGAGTTACTGTCATAGTGACAGATCATGAAGGAGAATTTGTCTGATGATGCAAGTTACGAATGATACCCCGTCTGCCCGATCCCACATTAACTGCAGTACGTCTCGTGCTACCATGAGAAAGTATAAGGGTAAAAGCTAGAACAACTTCTTCATGTGCTCCGTCAGTTGCACTCTTTGTTCACTATTTGATGTTGAAGCTACCTATTCGCGCTAGTGAACCAATAATTAATGCACGTGTCTGGCGCGACGAACAGCGACTATCAGGATAGAATTCCCTATACCGTCGGATCGATCCGACAGTATTTCTTTGACATTCGCCATTTAAAAGTAGCCTGTCTAACTTCTTTTCATTGGTGTACGTATCTGTATACAAGGAATGTTGAAGCAGAATATACCTGCCGGTAGAAGACACAGTTCCTGTTAGTTCTAAAATGCTGACAAGTAAACGGACGAAAGGCTGGAAACAACAATGTAGTCTGGCATGAGCGTGTTTAGAACGCTACACCAATTCCGGCCGACGTGCCTTTATATTTTAGAGTATTTCTTGGATTTTCTAGCGTTTCAGCCTCAAAATTAACAAGCATTTTGGCTAACCAAAGTGGCCCAGGTTCAATTCGGGGCTGAGTCGGAGATTTTCTCCTCTCGGGGAGTTTTTGTTATCCTTACGTTGATATCGTCGTAACTTACGAATTCGTCTCCAATATGCTATCGTATTGTTTTCCATTACTGACATGGCTGAATGGGCACGACCTGAAATCCAATGAATTGAAATAAATAAAGAAATACATTATAGCTCTGTACGCGTATTCTCAAGCGCTTCCGAATGCCATTAACAAAAGTAGATCACTCTTATTTAATTATTTGTATATCTTTCAACATCTGGATCGTTACAAGCGATAAGTATCTTTATCAAACACCAAAGTTCGTGCCCCTTCGAGTACTATCTTTTGAAAACCTCTTTTCGATATATAAAACCGTTAACGAAACAAATGCAGTGTTACGTCTTACGTGACTCACAACATACACAGGGTGTCCCACGTAACTTCGTCACATCATATCTTTCCTAAACGAAATGAAACGTGCTAAATGCAACAGGGTACGGATGAACCTATTTCATGTGCTGTAGGCACTGTAGGCACAACCGGTGAAAATATATAAATACCACTTTCAACACAATGTTTTTTTTTATCGAACATTACTACCGAAATGAAAACCAGAGGTACAATTGGTGATGGCAGACTTGGTTTCACTGCCTTAAATCTTATTCATACCATCTAGAATACTTAATTTAAATAATGGAAAGGGTGCCACAGTTTCTGCCGTAATGCGGGTTGCCTGCAATATTCTGATACCTGCTGTGGGCAACCATTGTTCTGCGCATTACGGAAGGAACTGTGGGTCCGTCGTCATCCTTTAAAGTCTATGAATTTAAGGAATTGTGACGTTTAGAACAGTGAAACCAAGTCACTAACTGTACCTCTAGTTTTCAAAAAATGGCTCTGAGCACTATGGGACTTAACATCTATGGTCATCAGTCCCCTAGAACTTAGAACTACTTAAACCTAACTAACCTAATGACATCACACAACACCCAGTCATCACGAGCCAGAGAAAATCCCTGGGCGTGCGAAGCGAGAACGTTACCACACGACCACGAGCTGCGGACTCTAGTTTTCATTTCCGTAGACAAAATATGCATGTGCAACTATAGAAAGGTAACTTTTTTAATGTGAAGCTTGTTTACATTTGATATTGTGCATTCTTATCGATTGTGTGAGCCCCTGACATAGGTACATCCCTGGCCAACTGCATTTTTCACATTTGGTTTTCGTTTCGGAAATATATGAGTTGTCAGACACACTGTAGTCTATGAACATACACTGTCCTATTTTTCGACCATGGAATTGTAGATATTAGAACACACGAGATCTCAAGTCTTCAAAATGCTTATCAACTTTCCATAATTCAGTTGGTGTTCCTTGTAGAGCAGTCGGCTTTTCTCGTAATTTTGTCTGGCTGTACATCTCTTCTAAAACAACTTGAGAACTTCAACCATTCTATGTTTGTTTATAGAATTTGCATGGTTTTCCTCCACCGAATACAGTTACGCTGGTGGAGAAAAGACTCTGAACACTATTGGAATTAACATCTGAGGTCATCAGACCCCTTGAACTTAGAACTACTTAAACGTAACTAACCTAAGGACATCACACACATCCATGCCCAAGGCAGGATTTGAAAACGCGACCGTAGCGGTCGCGCGGTTCCAGACTGAAGCGCCTAGAACTGCTCGGCCACACAGGCCGGCGGTGGAGAAATATCGAACGCTGAAACAACTGCTAAGTCGAAGCTGCAGTTCCTTCTTAATGTGCATAATAGAACGTATTACTTACTAAATGACCAACACCAATTTTCACAAGACATAACTTAATAAGAAAACAAGTCGGCAACGATACAGTGGTTGCGTATGTGCTGAAACTTTTCTACAGAAACGTTGATAGGTGGTAGCCAAGACGCGTTACTTGCAGAATGTTTCCGACTTCTACAGGAAACCAGAATACTGAGGAAAGAGGGAAAGTTCTTGTTTGTACAGCACTGATTTGTGAAAGATACCTTTCATACGTAAATCCGGAGACTATATGCGTTGACTAAGGCGTCTGATATTGACGATCGCCTCGGCAATCTTCGGTTCCTCCGCTTGGCTCTTCCGTTAGCATTTTTCTATATATATCAAACTGCTTTGTGACTGAGTGTTGCTTATAGCTTTGCGGCTAAATTTAATTCTTCGTAAAAACTGTACGTATTTTTCATTTTATTCAGAAGTAACTATGGACTAAGGTTTCAACATTCCCGTCTGATTTCCGCTTATCCAGAATGGTTTCATATCAGTTCAATGAGGAGATTCACCAAGAAACTATGTGTATCCAAGTGTATGTAGTGTGACCTCCAACGTGAAGCCAGGATGTCTAAAATCGCCTTGAAACACAGGAAAACAGCGAGCCGCAGGGGGTGGCATACGGGTCGCTTGTGCTGGGTCGATGGGGTAGGTTAGTAGCAGTGGGTGAAAACAGATAGCGCGCAGAGAGCAGTGGCCGGCGTGCCACCTGTTGCCTCCCGCTGCTAGCATGTGTACAAGAGTGACTCTCTGGCTTGGTCTACGGGCTTCAGGGGAGCTGTAACGTTGCCCCAGCCCCTAACAACCAATCACATTGATGCTACTGACCATTAGCGCTTCCACTTCACGAACATAGAAACCAGAAATAATAATAGCAACTTTTCTCTCGCCGTCGGCAGTGAAGCAGCGTTCACACCTCGCGCCGAGCCAGCAGGGCGAAAAAGGGAAGAATCCACTTCCCTATTTTCAAGGTGTAAAAAACTCTTGGCGTTGTATAACACTACGCCACATTGTTTTATGAATTGTATTTTCGTTAAAGTCTTTACTTTTCTCGTAAAAACAGAAAAGGATCCCACTTTTGGTCTTGCGTGATTTTTTAGTTCGCAGCGTTTCTCAGTCGATTTTGAAAGAAATGTGCAACTTAAAACATCTGATTTTTCTGCACGTTGTAGTGTAGCATAGTACTTTCGCCTCAGAGGCAGTCTTAGTTATACGTTTTATTCGTGAAGGGTGCTTGTACCACTCTCTTTCAGGGATGGTCACTTAACCTTATGGACCCACTGAGGGGTTCGCAGAACACTCTGTTACCTTCTCTGCCCAGACCGGGCGGCGGCGGTCAGGGATTGGTGGTCCAGCCCAGTCCTCATCCAACCTGCTCGTTTACTCTTCTTCCCCCCTCTCACGTGGTCTGTTAGACAAGTTCAGACGTGGTCTCCCTGTGCGTGTCTTGCCCTGTCGGTGCTGCTAGTCTATCCTAAGCAATTTCAGAGCGGGGTACCTCAGCTAAATGACGGGGTCTGTCGGATGTAAACTATGTGATCAAAAGTATCCGGACACCTGGCTGAAAATGACTTACAAGTTCGTGGGGCCCTCCATCGGTAGTGCTGGAATTCAGTATGGTGTGGGCCCACCCTTAGCCTTGATCACAGTTTCCACTGCCGCAGACATACCTTCAATCATGAGCTGGAAGGTTTCTTGGAGAATGGCAGCCCATTCTTCACGGTGTGCTGCACTGAGGAGAGGTATCGGTGTCGGTCGTTGAGGACTGGTACGAAGTCGGCGATCCAAAACACCCCAAAGGTGTTCTATACGAATCAGGTCATGCCTCCGTGCAGGGATGTTACTGCCATGTAACTACTCCGCCAAAGGCCGTGCATTATGAACAGGCGCTCTATCGTGATGAAAGATGCAATCGCCATCCACGACCTGCTCTTCAACAATGGGAAGCAAGTAGGGGCTTAAAATATATCAATGTAGGCCTATGCGATGATAGTGGCACGCAAAACAACAAAGCGTGCAAGCCCACTCCATGAAAAACACAACCACAACATAACACCATCGCCTCCGAATTTTATTGTTGGCACTACACACGCTGGCAGATGACGTTAACCCGGCATTAGCCATACCCACACCCTGCCATGGGATCACCACATTGTGTACAGTGATTCGTCGTTCCACACAACATTTTCCACTGTTCAATCCTCCAGTGTTTACGCTAGTTACTGCAAGCGAGGCGTCGTTTGACATTTACCGGCGTGATTTGTGTCTTATGTCCAGCCGCTCGACCGAGGAATCCAAGTTTTCTCACGTTTTGAGTTCTATCAAATTTTGAAGACTTTTCTTTTCCCTGGTATTGATTCCTCGATCCGGAATGTTGGCTTGAAAAAGAAATATCTTACTTCTGCTAGATTAAATTATGGGATAAATTCCTAATATATCAAGATTTGCGAATATGATTCTGCAAGACACCATTGAATTTACATTACAATTAATTCATATTTTACGCTTTTGAGTCCAGAACACTTTAGCCTGGATTGATGAGACGCATCAAAATATAACATCGTATGAGATTATGGAACTAAAGAAATGAAAGTCAGCCAGCCTCTTCATTGTGACATTAAGCATCCCTAACAACTTTAGTAATAGCAAACCAAGACCTGTTTAGGCGTTGCTCTACACACCTGAGGTTACTACCAAGTCCCTCTCTCAAGAATTCGTTACTATCAAACTCTGTTACCAACGTGTTAGTTATTTAGTTAGTTTAATGTCCCATGGATCAATTGCATGATTAATCGTAAAGATAGGAAACGAGTCACTCTGCATTAACATTACTTAAATTCTCTTGCATGTTTGAACTACATCTAGTGAATTATTTAAAATTTTGTGGTAGTGAATTGTCTAGCATCCATTTATTAATATCTATAAAAACTTCACAAGCACCGGTTTCTGGAAGTATATTCGAGTTGCTAGTTATTGTAATGTTCTTATCGTTTGGGAACTGAAAAAACATAGCTTCTACATCTACATCTACTTGATTACTATTCTCTACCATTACACTCTCGAACAACGCGCGTAAGAACGAATACTTAAATCTTTCGTTGTGAACTCTGATTCTCCTTTTTTTGTGACGATCTTTTCTCCCTAGGTAGGTGAGAGTGGACAAAATAATTTCACATACTGAGGAAAAATTTGGTGATCGATATTTCATGACAAGATCCTGCCGCTACCCAAAACGCCTCTGTTATTATGATTACCTCTCGAATTCGTGTATAATATCTCTCACCTATAATACAAAACGGGCTCCCCTTCTCTGAACATTTATCATGTCCTCCTGTAATCCTACCTGATGCAGATCCCACACCACACACCAATATGCGAGAGCAATGCGGACTACCGTAGCGTAAGCATCTCCTTACTAAACCTGTGGCATTTTCTAAGCGTTCTGCCAATAAATCTCCCTCTCTGGATTGTTTTCCCTACAACATTATCTATGAGATCGTTTCAATTTAAGTTATTCATAATTGTGATCCTTAAGTATTTAATTGAATTCACACGCTTCAGATTTGTGTCATTTATCGTATAACCGAAACTTAGCGGATTTCTGTTAGTACTCATGTGGATGAGTTCCCATCCTTCACTATTAGAGTCAGTTGTCAGTTTTTCGCCCTACAGACATCTTTTATATGTCATTTTGCAACTAGTTTTGATCATCTGATGACTTTATAAGACGGTACGTGACAGCATCATCTACAAAGAGTCAAAGAGGGTAGCTCAGATTGTCTCCTAAATCGTTTATGTAGACCAAGAAAAGCAGAGGGCATGTAACACTGCCCTGGGCAACGCCAGATATCACTTCTTTTTTGCTAAATGACTTTCCTTAAATTATTATGAACTTTTACTTCCTGACAGGAAACCACGAAACCAGTCACACAACTCAGACCATACCTCATAGGCACGTAATTTGATTCGAAGTCCCATGTGACGAACAGTGTCAAAAGCAGTCCGGAAATCTAAAAATGTGGACTGCTGGTAGCAGTCTTTATTTTGTGAGAGTGAAAAGCTGCTTGTGTTTCACAAGAACTATGTTTTCTAACAAGGTTACTTTTAAATGGTTGTTAATACACTCAAGAAAAAGTAAAACTCGTACAATGGACTCGAGTGGACCACCACATGTAAGTAGTTCCTGATTGGATGAAGACTGATAACTTCGCGCAAGACTCTTTCCTATTGACACCTCTTGATTCCTGTGAGACAGACATGAGATGAATCAGCCAACAGAGTTTACAGCGACATTATAACATTCTGACTTACTTAAAAGGATGTAAACTATGCAATCAAATGGGTTTGGAATATGTCATTTATTTTATTGTCAAGTGAAGTAAGTGTGTTCTCAGCATATGTGTCAAAATCCTTCTCATCATCAGAAACCTTTATGTATCCAAACTGTGACCTCAACCATATGTTATTTGAAGTCTTAAGAAGCCACCTATACATTAAGTTTTCTACAATTCTTAACAATGGTGGCAAAAGAGAAATTGACTGGAAGTTACATGGCCTTTTTTATCCCACTGCTTGTACAGTGGTTTCACTTCAGCTTATTGAAGCCAATTAGGAAATGTTGCTATGGTAAATGAGACATTACAGACATAACATATCTGCATAGTTTAGTTTTACACTTTCTTTAGTATGAACAGCGACCGAGATTGTTTTGTGCGGATGCGAGCCGAATTGGTGACACGTCGCTCTCATCTTCTCGCTGTGATGGCTTCGGTTACACGGTTTGAGGTTGCAGTGGATGGGCACCACTGTTGTGGGCCGACTGTGGGGATCCAACGGACGCACAGGGCGTCCGTGTCCTGCGGTCGGTCCTCACCGGTGGCCAGCCCAGTTACTGCTCGCACTGAGGTTGAACCCTCACCTGTGGTCGAGTGGAGGTCACCCCGGGGCGTATCAGGCAGCGAAAGACTTCCCAGGTGACAGCACTTAAGGCCTCCCCGGTTTGTCTTACAAACAGGTTCCAGGTGCTGTCTGTGGCTGACACTGCCGTTGAGCCAGATGCTGTCGCCTGCATTGTTTCAGAGGAAACCTCTCAACCTGCAAGATCCGGACAAACACAGAGGGTGGGATTACTGATATTTGGGAGCTCCAACGTTAGGAGCGTTATTGGGCCCCTTAGGGACATGGCTGCGAATAAGGGAAAGAAAACCAATGTGCACTCATTGTGCATACCGGGTGGAGCCACTCCAGATGTGGAACGGGTCCTCCCGGAGGCCTTGAAGAACACAGGGTGCAGCCAGCTGTAGGTGGTTGCTCACGTCGGTGCTAACGACGTGTGTCACTTCGGATCAGAAAAGGTTATATTTGGTTTCGAGCGGCTAACAGAAGTGGTAAAGGCTGCCAGTTTTGCTTGCGTGATGAAAGCAGAGCTGACCATTTGCAGCATAGTCGACGAGACCGATTAAGGACCGACGGTAAAGAGCCGAGTGGAGGGTCTGAACCAGAGGCTGAGGTGGTTCTGTGACCGTGTAGGCTGCAGATTCCGGGACTTGCGCCAAAGGGTGGCTGCGTTTCGGGCTCAGCTGAATAGGTCTGGTGTCCACTAAAGGCAGGAGGCGGCTACACGGGTAGCAGTGGTTGTGTGACGTGGACTGGGCGGTTTTTTAGGTTACAGGGTTTCGGGAAAACGCAAGAAGGTCATAGTCACAAAGGAAGCAAGCCGAACACAGGAAGAACGTAGATACAAGAACCATCGGTAAAACAGTTGTAAATTGTCATAACTGTGCTGGGAAAGTACCAGAGCTCCAAGCGCTAATAGAAAGCACTGACATTCAAATCGTTACAGGCACTGAAAGTAAGGTCAACCGAAGTTTTTGCGAAGAACCTAACGGTGTTCCGAAAGGATAGGCTAAACGCGGTTGGCGGTGCCGTATTTTTTGTTGTTAGAAGTAGTTTATCTTGTCGCGAAATTGAAATAGACACTTCCTGTCAGTTATTGTCAGCAGAGGTCATTGTTGGCAACCGGAATAAAATCATAATTGGATCCTTTTACCGACCTCCCAGTTCAGATGACACAATTGCTCAAAGGTTCAAAGAAAACTTGAGTCTGATTTCAAACGCGTACCCGACTCATACGATTATAGTTGGTGTCGACTTTAATTTAACCTGGATATGTTGGCAAAAATACATGTTTAATTCCGGAGGTACGCATAAAACATCATCCAAAATTGTGCTAAACGCGTTCTCTGAAAATTATTTTGAGCAGTTATTTCATGAGCCCACGCGAATAGTAAAGTGTATTGTAAACACACCTGACCTCTTAGCAACAAATAATCCTAAGTTAATAACGAGTGTCAAAACCGATACAGGGATTAGTGACCACAGGGTTGTCGTAGCGAGACTGAATATTGTAACCACCAAATCCTCGAAAAATAAACGAAAATGATACCTAATCATAAAAGCAGATCGAACTCACATGATACCTTTTTGAGAGGAACTCTCCACTCATTCCAAATTAATAATATAAGTGTAGGCCAGATACGGCTTGAATTCAAAGAAATAGTATCGGCAGCATTTGAGAGATTCATACCAAATAAATTAACAAACAACGGAGCTGATCCTCTTTGGTACACAAAACGGGTCAGAACTCTGTTGCACAAATAACGACACAAAATGGTCCAAATGGCTCTGAGCACTCAACATCTGAGGTCATCAGTCCCCTAGAACTTAGAACTACTTAAACCTAACTAACCTAAGGACATCACACACATCCATGCCCGAGACATGGTTCGAACCTGCGACCGTAACAGTCGCGCGGTTCCAGACTGAAACGCCTAGAACCGCTCGGCCACCGCGGCCGACCTAAGGACACAAACATGCCAAATTTAAACAGACGCAAAATCCCCAAGATTGGCGATCTTTTACAGAAGCTCGAAATTTAGCGCGGACTTCAGCGCGAGATGCTTATAACAGTTGCCACAAAGCAACTTTTTCTCGAAATTTGGCAGGAAATCCAAAGAGATTACGGTCGTATGTGAAGTATGTTAGCGGCAAGAAACAATCAATGACTTCTCTGGGCGATAGCAATTTAAATACTATCGAAGACAGAGCTGCCAAAGCAGAGTTACTAAACATAGCCCTCTGAAATGCCTTCACAAAAGAGGCCAAAGTAAATATTCCACAATTCGAATGAAGAACAGCTGCCAACATGAGTAACCTAGAAGTAAATATCCTCGGAGTAGTGAATCAACTTAAATCACTTGATAAAAGCAAGTCTTCTGGCCCAGACTGTATACCGATTAGGATGCTTTCAGAGTATGCTGATGAATTAGCTCCATACTAAACAATCAGCTACAACCGTTCGCTCGACGAAAGATCCGTATCCAAATACTGGAAACTTGCACATGTCACACCAATATTCAAGAAAGGTAGTAGGAGTAATACCCTTAATTACAGCCCAAGTCGTTAACGTCGATATGCGGCAGGATTTTGGAACATATATTGTGTTCGAATACTTTGAATTGCCTCGAAGAAAACGGTCTATTGACACAAAGTCAACATGGGTTTAGAAAACATCGTTCTTGTGAAACACAGCTAGGACTTTATTCGCATTAAGTGTTGAGTGCTATAGACAAGGGATTTCAGATCAACGCCGTATTTCTGGATTTTCGGAAAGCTTTGGACACAGTCCCACACAAGCGGCTTGTACTGAAATTGAGTGCTTCTGGATTATCGTCTCTGTTATGTGACTGGATTTGTAATTTTCTGTCAGAGAGGTCATACTTCGTAGCAATTGACGGAAAGCTATCGAGTAAAACAGAAGAGGTTTCTGGCGTTCCCCAAGGTAGTGTTACAGGCCCTATGCGCTTCCTTATCTACATGAACGATTTGGGAGACAATGTGAGCAGCCGTCTTAGGTTGTTTGCAGGTGATACTGTGGTCATTGGATGATCAAAACAAACTGCAAAACGATTTAGAAAAGATAACTGAATGTTGCGAAAATTGGCAGCTGACCCTAAATAATGAAAAGTGTGAGGTCTTCCCCATGAGTGCTAAAAGAAATTAGTTAAACTTGGTTACACGATGTATCGATCTAATCTAAAGGTCATAAATTCAAAGAAGTACCTAGGAATTACAATTACGAGCGAATTAAATTAGAAAGAACACATAGAAAATTTTGTGGGGAAGGCAAACCCAAGGCTACGTTTTATTGGCATGACACTTAGAAAATGTAACAGATCTACTAAGAGACTGCCTGCACTACGCTTGTTCGTCTTCTTTTTAGAGTACTGCTGCGCGGTGTGGGATCCTTACAAGATAGGACTCACGGACTAGATCGAAAAAGTTCAAAGAAGGGCGGCACGTTTGTATTAAGGCGAAATATGGGAGAGAGTGTCACTGAAATAATACAGAGTTTGGCTGGACATCATTAAAAGAAAGACGTATTTCGCGGCGACGGGATCTCCTCAGGAAATTCCAATCACCAACTATCTCCTCCAAATGCGAAAATATTTTGTTGACACCAACCTACATAACGATCATCACAATAAAATAACGGAAATCAGAGCTCGTACGGAAAGATCTAGGCGTTCGTTCTTTTCGCGCGCTATGCAGGACTGGAGTGACAGAGAACTGTGCAGGTGCCGCGTGGGATTAGCCGAGCGGTCTAGGGCGCTGCAGTCATGGACTGTGCGGCTGGTCCCGGCGGAAGTTCGAGTGCTCCCTCGGGCATGGGTGTGTGTGATTGACCTTAGGATAATTTAGGTTAAGTAGTGTGTAAGCTTAGGGACTGATGACCTTAGCTGTTAAATCCCATAAGATTAAAAAAAAAAGAAAAAAAATTGTGAAAGCGGGTCGGTGAACCCTCTGCCAGGCACTCAGATGTGATTTGCAGAGTATTGATGTGGATGTATATGTAGATGTAGAACTTAAGATTACACTGTACCCACAAGAACACACTTTCGGTAACTTTGTTGATGTTTAACATAACCACTAAAATTTCCTGAAGAATTTATGATAGACATCACGTTTTCTCTTGTAGTGGGAGTCACATTCGCGTTACAGAAGTTATTTATAATGGCTGGTATCGGGTATTTCTACATCTACATTTATACTCCGCAAGCCACCCAACGGTGTGTGGCGGAAGGCACTTTACGTGCCACTGTCATTACCTCCATTTCCTGTTCCAGTCGCGTATGGTTCGCTGGAAGAACGACTGTCTGAAAGCCTCTGTGCGCGCTCTAATATCTCTAATTTTACATTCGTGATCTCCTCGGGAGGTATAAGTAGGGGGAAGCAATATATTCGATACCTCATCCAAAAACGCACCCTCTCGAAACCTGGCGAGCAAGCTACACCGCAATGCAGAGCGCCTCTCTTGCAGACTCTGCCACTTGAGTTTGTTAAACATCTCCGTAACGCTATCACGGTTACCAAATAACCCTGTGACGAAACGCGCCGCTCTTCTTTGGATCTTCTCTAGCTCCTCCGTCAACCCGATCTGGTACGGATCCCACACTGATGAGCAATACTCAAGTATAGGTCGAACGAGTGTTTTGTAAGCCACCTCCTTTGTTGATGGACTACATTTTCTAAGGACTCTCCCAATGAATCTCAACCTGGTACCCGCCTTACCAACAATTAATTTTATATGATCATTCCACTTCAAATTGTTCCGGACGCATACTCCCAGATATTTTACAGAAGTAACTGCTACCACTGTTTGTTCCGCTATCATATAATCACACAATAAAGGATCCTTCTTTCTATGTATTCGCAATACATTACATTGGTCTATGTTAAGGGTCAGTTGCCACTCCCTGCACCAAGTGCCTATCCGCTGCAGATCTTCCTGCATTTCGCTACTGTTTTCTAATGCTGTAACTTCTCTGTATACTACAGCATCATTCGCGAAAAGCCGCATGGAACTTCCGAAACTATCTACTAGGTCATTTATATATATTGTGAAAAGCAATGGTCCCATAACACTTCCCTGTGGCACGCCAGAAGTTAGTTTAACGTCTGTAGACGTCTCTCCATTGATAACAACAAGCTGTGTTCAGTTTGCTAAAAACTCTTCAATCCAGCCACACAGCTGGTCTGATATTCCGTAGGCTCTTACTTTGTTTATCAGGCGACAGTTGGGTTGGGTTCGGTTGGGTTGCTTAGGGGAAGGAGACCAGACAGCGAGGTCATCGGTCTCATCGGATTAGGGAATAATGGGGAAGGAAGTCGGCCGTGCCCTTTGAAAGGAACCATCCCGGCATTTGCCTGGAGCGATTTAGGGAAATCACGGAAAACCCAAATCAGGATGGCCGGACGCGGGATTGAACCGTCGTCCTCCCGAATGTGAGTCCACCAGGCGACAGTGCGGAACTGTATCGAACGCCTTCCGGAAGTCAAGAAAAATAGCATCTATCTGGGAGCCTGTATCTAATATTTTCTGGGTCTCATGAACAAATAGAGCGAGTTGGGTCTCACACGATCGCTGTTTCCGGAATCCATGTTGATTCCTACAGAGTAGATTCTGGGTTTCCAAAAACGACATGATACTCGAGCAAAAAACATGTTCTAAAATTCTACAACAGATCGACGTCAGAGATATAGGTCTATAGTTTTGCGCATCTGCTCGACGACCCTTCTCGAAAACTGGGACTACCTGTGTTCTTTTCCAATCATTTGGAACCTTCCGTTCCTCTAGAGACTTGCGGTACACGGCTGTTAGAAGGGGGGCAAGTTCTTTCGGGTACTCTGTGTAGAATCGAATTGGTATCCCATCAGGTCCAGTGGACTTTCTTCTGTTGAGTGATTCCAGTTGCTTTTCTATTCCTTGGACACTTATTTCGATGTCAGCCATTTTTTCGTTTGTGCGAGGATTTAGAGAAGGAACTGTAGTGCGGTCTTCCTCTGTGAAACAGCGTTGGAAAAAGGTGTTTAGTATTTCAGCTTTACGCGTGTCATCCTCTGTTTCAATGCCATCATCATCCCGGAGTGTCTGGATATGCTGTTTCGAGCCACTTACTGATTTAACGTAAGACCAGAACTTCGTAGGATTTTTTGTCAAGTCGGTACATAGAATTTTACTTTCGAATTCACTGAACGCTCCACGCATAGCCCTCCTTACGCTAACTTTAACATCGTTTAGCATCTGTTTGTCTGAGAGGTTTTGGCTGCGTTTAAACTTGGAGTGAAGCTCTCTTTGCTTTCGCAGTAGTTTCTTAACTTTGTTGTTGTACCACGGTGGGATTTTCCCGTCGCTCACAGTTTTACTCGGCACGTACCTGTCTAAAACGCATTTTACGATTGCCTTGAACTTTTTCCATAAACATTCAACATTGTCAGTGTCGGAACAGAAATTTTCGTTTTGATCTGTTAGGTAGTCTGAAATCTGCCTTCTATTACTCTTGCTAAACAGATAAACCTTCCTCCCTTTTTTTATATTCCTATTAACTTCCATATTCAGGGATGCTGCAACGGCCTTATGATCACTGATTCCCTGTTCTGCAGATACAGAGTCGAGAAGTTCGGGTCGGTTTGTTATCAGTAGGTCCAAGATGTTATCTCCACGAGTCGGTTCTCTGTTTAATTGCTCGAGGTAATTTTCGGATAGTGCACTCAGTATAATGTCACTCGATGCTCTGTCCCTACCACCCGTCCTAAACATCTGAGTGTCCCAGTCTATATCTGGTAAATTGAAATCTCCACCTAAGACTATAACATGCTGAGAAAATTTATGTGAAATGTATTCCAAATTTTCTCTCAGTTGTTCTGCCACTAATGCTGCTGATTCGGGAGATCAATAAAAGGAGCCAATTATTAACCTAGCTCGGTTGTTGAGTGTAACCTCCACCCATAATAATTCATAGGAACTATCCACCTCTACTTCACTACAGGATAAACTACTACTAACAGCGACGAACCCTCCACCACCGGTTGCATGCAATCTATCCTTACTAAACACCGTCTGTACCTTTGTAAAAATTTCAGCAGAATTTATCTCTGGCTTCAGCCAGCTTTCTGTACCTATAACGATTTCAGCTTCGGTGCTTTCTATCTGTGCTTGAAGTTCTGGTACTTTACCAACGCAGTTTCGACAGTTCACAATTACAGTACCGATTGCTGCTTGGTCCCCGCATGCCCTGACTTTGCCCCGCACCCGTTGAGACTGTTGCCCTTTCTGTACTTGCCCAAGGCCATCTAACCTAAAAAACCGCCCAGTCCACGCCACACAACCCCTGCTACCCGTGTAGCCGCTTGCTGCGTGCAGTGGACTCCTGACCTATCCAGCGGAACCCGAAACCTCACCACCCTATGGCGCAAGTCGAGGAATCTGTAGCCCACACGGTCGCAGAACCGTCTCAGCCTCTGATTCAGACCCTCCACTCGGCTCTGTACCAAAGGTCCACAGTCAGTCCTGTCGACGATGCTGCAGATGGTGAGCTCTGCTTTCATCCCGCTAGCGAGACTGGCAGTCTTCACCAAATCAGATAGCCGCCGGAAGCCAGAGAGGATTTCCTCCGATCCATAGCGACACACATCATTGGTGCCGACATGAGCGACCACCTGCAGATGGGTGCATCCCGTACCCTTCATGGCATCCGGAAAGACCCTTACCACATCTGGAATGACTCCCCCCCCCCCCCCCCCCCGTATGCACACGGAGTGCACATTGGTTTTCTTCCCCTCTCTTGCTGCCATATCCCTAAGGGGCCCCATTACGCACCTGACGTTGGAGCTCCCAACTACCAGTAAGCCCACCCTCTGTGACCGCCCGGATCTTGCAGACTGAGGGGCAACCTCTGGAACATGACAAGCAGCCATGTCCGGCCGAAGTTCAGTATCAGCCTGAGACAGAGCCTGAAACTGGTTTGTCAGACAAACTGGAGAGACCTTCCATTCAGCCCTCCGGAATGTCTTTCGCCCCCTGCCACACCTTGAGACGACCTCCCACTCTACCAAGGGTGTGGGGTCAGCCTCAATGCGGGCAGTATCCCGGGCAACCACAGTCGTAGTCCGATCGGGGGATGCGTGGGACGAGCTGACCGTCCCCGACAAACCCCCATCCGAACCCCCACAGTGATGCCCATTGGCAACAGCCTCAAGCTGTGTGACCGAAGCCAACACTGCCTGAAGCTGGAAGCGAAGGGATGCCAACTCAGCCTGCGTCCGAACACAGCAGTCACAGTCCCTATCCATGCTAAAAACTGTTGTGCAAAGAACCTCCAAACTAATCTACAGAGAGCGCAAACAAATCGACACAAAATTTAAACGGTTATTAAAATACAAGATTGCATAGTAAATGCAGTAATGCTGCTACTTGCGCACTGCTGACACACTGCTCGGCGGCGGAAGGAGACTACGCGATTTTACACTATTCAGGTACTAAAACGCGACGCTACAACTCTCGAATTCTATAATACGCCCGAAATTTATGAATTAAACAATGCAAGTACCAAAAACACGCAAAGAAATTAAGAATTACACTATGTAACAAATGAGTGAGCTAGGAGAATACGACTTGCTGCTGCAGCTGCTTATCCAACGGCGGCAGGGAGCACACGGTGCAACGATTCTGAAAACCCGATGTTACTGACTTAAGTGAGTGTTAAAGAACTTTTCGACACCACACACATGCGTTACCAAGTTACCAATTTATCATCTACTCTTAACGCCACATGCCCTTCTTATTCTCTAGTTTTAACTCTTTCCTCCTTCGAACTATTCTGACGTCTTTAGTTTTTGTGAAAGTGGCTACCCTTTTCTGATAACCCATTTTCTTTGATATCTGGCGCACTTCCTTCAGTAGCATTCAGAATGTCTTGTAATGACTGCAGTGTCAACATCAGAGCTGTTCTTAAAGGTAGACCTTTATCCCCGTCACCTAAGATGGAAATTTAATTGCTTATTGTTTCGCCATAACACCTCTGAAAATCGTTCAAATGGCTGTAAACACTAAGGGACGTAACATCTGAGGTCATCAGCCCTTGGACGTAGAACTGCTTAAACCTAACTAACCTAAGGACATCACACACATCCATGCCCGAGGCAGGATTCGAACCTGCGACCGTAGCCGCAGCGTGGTTCCGTACTGATGCGGCCGGCGTATGACAAGCCTAAAGTTGAAATAACAAGGCATAAATTTTTCTGTAGGACTGGGAGTCGAATACAGCACTTGTTAACTAACCTTAATCAAATGATTAGAATTCGTAATTTTTCACCAATAACGAGCTGAATGAAACTGAAACGACGAGACGGAAAGGTTTTCACCTACCGGGATTCGAACACAGTAGATATCTTCATTGACTTCTAATGACACATAGACATTAAAAATCAGTTTACTTCACCAGTAGTGAGATATGCACTGAACCAACTACAAATAATATGACGTAAAGATCTCTGCTAACTGGGAGTCGAAGCCTGGGCTTATCGTCGTCGTTTACTACACACAATAAGACTTTTGACTATCAAATTGATTTCACCAGTAGCTAAGAGCGCTATGTTTTAACCATAAACTATGTGACGAAATGTTCTGTCTCTGACTGGGAATCGAAACGCTCGGTCACAGCGGCCGGCCGTAACAGCCCTAGTGGAACATTTGTCAGGTTCCTTGTTCTGTTAACCAACAAATATTCATGGTGCCCTCAAATCAGTTTCATGACTATTAATGAATATATCAACGACAGTTTGGCGGAATTGATTGCTTTTGTCGAACGATAGGTTCTGACTGAGTGTATTCTTCACCCCCGTTTGCATGATGACTGAACTGATTGCCTGTCTGTGCTTATTTTTATACATTCAGGAGTACTGTTCCTGATGACAATTATTTGCAACTCTTAATGCAAAACTTTTGTTACTGTATCAGTTGTCTTCAGTCAGAAACTTAAAAGTGTTTGTCGCTGTCATTCTACGAAAACTTTTACTACAAGTGATGTTAAAAGATCCACGCCAAATAATTAAATTATCGTGCCTAGTATGCGTCATTCATGGGGATATTTCTGTTCAAAAATTCGCTTTCTGCTGCATTGGTTTAAATCAATATATCTGTCAGCTGTAAATCGCAGGTCAAGATGGTACCTGAAGATAATTTCACTAGAACTACTCATTTCATGAAGTATTACTACGTATTCACGTCTTTTCTGCACTGTGAGTCCTAAAAAATGTAAATCATATGTTAACGATATAGGGTAGTATTGTCCACCTCCGTAGCGTAGCGGTAGCGTTACAGCCTACCACGCAGGAGGCCAGTGTGTGATTCCCGGCAGGGGACTGAGTGTTGTGTGTCCTTCATAATCATTTTCATCATCATTGACTCGCAAGTCGCCGATGTGGCGTCACCTAAAAAGGACTTGCAATACGGCTACCGAACTCCCCCGAATGGGGCCTCCCGGCCAACAATGCCATACGATCACTTCCATTTTCTTGTTAAGTCTAATGTAATCAAGGAAAAGTGGCAAAACTACATGAGATGTGACTCTCAATGCCAGTTTTATGCACGCATGCGCCGAGTCATCTCGATGGCATTAAATCAACAGGCAGAGGGAGGAGGTGCAGTGCATCTGAGGAGCACACATGCCGCCCACTGATAAACCTCTTCGCCGCTCTGCTGTCCTCGTCCCTCTGCGTCCATATCAGCATACGCAGTGCTACGCAGACCCTGCATTCTCACGGATTTTCAGTGTTTCAAGCTTTTTTCCGAAAATAGTTCTAAATTTCCCTGCCAGCGATGTTTTAGCTCATCTGTGCCATCAGAGATGGGCCTTGACATTTATTACACATCTTATTTACTAGTTTGTTTGGTTTGTACTAGAAAATTCTGTTTTGATTGGATAGCTTGTTCGGTTTTTTGTATAATTTTTTTCATGTTTTCAACATGTTGGTCACGTGGAGACGGAAATAGAAACACATTGTATGTGCTGTTTAATAGCTGCATTAAATTCCATTTTCATGCTCTCCTTGTTAAAGCCCGCGCCACGCACTAGTATGTATTACTTAACCTCAAAAAGATTTTTATTAACTGAGTATTTTATTCGTGGCACTTTCAAGCGAGCTCTTAAAATTTTTCTCTGATGTAATAACGAGAATGTATGTCACCGGTTCCACATTTTATTTACAAACAGTTATTAATTTTACCATAACAAATCTCAGACCTCGGTCTATCTTCAGGTGACGGTATCTATCAATTATTTCACTGAACCCGGAGAAAACAGCTCCCGGATGTCGATGAAACTTCGGACAACGTCGATGGAAATTGCAACCAGCAAGAGGAAAACCATTTCACTTACAATTTTGCTGTATATCAGGTGCTATCCAATCACTTTGAACGACAACAGCGATCAAACGCATACAACGGCCGAGCTGAAAAATGTGTTCCGATAGGAACGTGATTGCATATTCACATTTCGTTAATATTCCCACCTCTAGTACAATGTTTTGCATGAATAGTTTTCCTTTAGATGCCAATAATGTTCCTGTGAGCAAAAATGTCACGGAAAAGCAATTATAAAGTCGATGTTTATGTTTATCCTATGCGATTGAAGTCTTGGACGATTAATGGCTTTAAATATACTATTTGACATTTAACAGTGTAATCTTCCTCCATTACCGTATTAATCGAGCTTTAATGTCACGTTTTACCTACCGACGAGACAGAATACACCCGTGTCGTGGCTGCAGCTTAATCGTACTGCTATGCTAGTATACATCTACCATTAAGCCAAGACTGTCATGACTTCTAGTTTTCCACCGTTCGGAAAAATATGTAGGAGAATGAAATGATTGTTTGGTATAAATTAGTCATCAGTTTGTCATCCTTTCGCAAGGAGTGCAGCTGCACCAAATTTCCAGCGCAAGACTGAGGACTATTGTGCGTTCTGGTGGCTGCCTTTCGTATCGTCATCCATATCATATTTCGTACCTCACTACCGTGCTCCACCTTAATATTACCCAGAATCTCTCTCAAGGTTCGCTCTTATTCTACGATGTCTTGTACATTACCCAGAATCTTCTCTCTGTCAGTATTTCATGAAAGGTCTCAGACTGGCCATCCTTACACTACTTCTTCAAACATGGTAGTAGTCAGTCACTTACATCTATGTTGGCAGAAACATAAGCTCAAAACTTTTCCCAGTCCTTTTATGGGATGTAACGTATTCTGCATCATCAGACAGTATCTCTGGTTCCTTTAGTTAGAACGTCCCGTAATGCCATTAGTGAACCTAAATGCTGCTAAGAATATCGAAATATTATAGGATAAGTTATTGCGGTGATACCGTGTTACATTGCCTATTTGTACAGTTCCAAGTGCCGTTTTCCTAGTGTCGCAATTTTCTCCCTCATACTGATACACATTGTGACCGCGTCCACACCGAATTTGTTAGCGTTGTTGCCTTCGGTGCGGAAGGAAGCGGGTTCGATTACTGGTTACTCCTGACATTTTTCCTGAGGTAGAGAAGTCTGGAGGGGGGTACCAATGGAATTTCTTACATGCGCACATCACTGGCGGGTATGTAAATTATTAGAGTTGCAATTCCAATGACAAATAGAAGGAGCTTACGGGCACTCAACAGTGAGGTTGTCCGCGAACGAATAGAACGCCCACCAGAATACGTTACTGTTGTTCGTGGTTATTGTTATCACCACTCACTATGTGGTGTATAAGGGGCGTAAAGAGTGTCAAATTTTCAGTGATCAGTGTGAAGGACACGTGGATGCCGCGTACTCGTATGATTTAGCGTTATTCCCTCCAAGCAGTTTGAAAAAGTCTCATTGTATGCCTCCGTTTGGCTGGTTGGGTGGATGGTGTAACATCCTGATTTGTGGGGCATTTTGACGTGACACTCGCAAAACATTGGATTTAATGGGAACATGAGGGTGAGAATACTGGCACTCAAGGTTTCAGTCGACCACATCTGACCACCACGTGGGAGTAACGCCTTACTGAGCACCAAACACATTATAACCCCGTCACATCTCCACCTACCATCCGTGAACAAGTACTGGACTTCCTGGAATATTCTATGCTATTCCCCACCGCTGGTCGGAGACTAGCTGCAGAATTACCATCGCATGTATAGGCTGCTGTTAACACCACATCACAAGCGGTCATCTTTGAAGCGGTGCTGTGACCGGGAAGCATGAACTGGTGATGAACAGCCTCGCAGTTTGTTCAGCGATGAATCGCTGTTCTGCACTGCCGCTGATAATCACAATCGGTGAGTACAGCGGCTACCTAGGAGGGGCCCCATTTTTCAGTTGTTATGTAGACGAGCAGCAATGCTACGCCCGGCACCACAATGTCGGGAGCTATGGGAGATGACTTCAGGTAAAGGCTGGCAGTAATTGGGGGAACTCTGGCTCCAGAATGAAATGACATGGACATCCTGCGGCCCCAGGTGTTACCTCTCATGTGGGATTATTGCGGTACCATTTTTCATTAGCTCAATTTTGATCCACATATAACATGTGTCTCTATGAAGTGTCTGCATGATTTTGAGGTATGTGTGGCACCAGCAAGGATGTCAACTCCGTGTTTCCACCTATCGCAATATGTGAGCACATGAATCACTTATGAACATCATCGAACTGGTTCGTTTTGGTCGTCCAGGTGCTGTGGTGTGGAGAGTTATAAGGTCGCACGGGTGTACTGACCTCCATATTTTTGAACACAATAAACTCACCACCCAATGTTATTCTGACACTGCACACCTTCCTCACATCTCTTCAACTGTGCATTCGGCTCTAACTTCATTGTTATGAATGACAAGGCGTGAACACAAGTACGCCGGTGGAGGTTCACTTGGAACAGGATAATATTCGGTGAGTGGCCTACCATTACAAACTGTATATTTGTGTCATATTTTGGTGACTTCTTTGCATGCTGCAGGGCCTGTAGCCATAGACGGCCAACATTCTGTTACCGTCTAGTATGATCTACAAAGTCACTTAAGTACCATACATAATAGGTCAGACTGATATATTGTAACAAATTTTAAGTATTGTGCAGTCTCACGGTCTTTGGTTCCTAGCACAAAGGTCAGATTTAAACAACTGTGACTTATATCTGAATGACCTTGTTGTAACTCCACCAGCATTTTAAGGCAATGTGGACACTGGGAAAGACCACTTGGTCCTCTCAAATGGTGGTTAAGTACAATGTTAACATCCTGACACCTTCAAAGTTTTCAACATCAGGAAACCTGAAAAGTGACCTTCTGATGGATAAAGTCACTGTTGCGCCGATGAAAGGTATGCTTTGTGATTATAGAAAGATTTAGTTTTCCCCAGCCAGCGCCGAACCTAACCAATACCAGCTCATAACTAGAATGACAAAAAGGCAGAAGAGCCGATACTGCAATCACTGTAGTACACAACTGAGACCATGGCCACATATTCATCGAGTCAGATATCTGAATCGCAACTCCAACAATTTGATCGCATTGTGAAAGGAACATTACATGATTCTGACAGCACTGCAAGGTGCAGTAACAAGAAGGCCTTTCTTACGACTGACACAGCAGAAATCTGCAATCAGAATGGTTCAAAGTCACAACTGAGAAACTGTGGCGTGGTGAAAATCACTGATGAGCCTAGAAAACCAGCTCTCGTTTGGTCTTCTTCGCCAGTACGTATAATCATTGCTTCTAAAGGTCATCTACGAGGTTGATTCGGAAAGTACGGCCTGTTCGGGTGGAAAATAGACATCACAGTGAAAATCTGATGAATATGCCATGCAGCCAACATAACAACTTTCATGCATGTCCTTCTTCATTACAGTTCTCAGCCGCACTCTGCAGGGCTATGAAGATGTTCCTACATCGTTTTCGATAGGAAGTGTTTTATCACCAACAGTACGGTCCATAATTGGCTCCCCCTGAGTTTCATCTCTGTTCGAATGAACCTCTGGCTATGAAGACAACATTTTGGCACAGACAACTGGCCATAAACACCGGCAGCTGCTTTCTATGACAAAGATATTAGATAGTTGGCACAGTGCTGTGACAAATATCGAAGTCGGAACGGCAACAATGTAGATGCGACATGTGCTGGACTGCTGCTGAAACTGCTCGTCAATCTTTTCTAAAGTTTTAGTCTTCAGTTACTTATTTTAAACTTTATTTGTGTTAATATTTTCTGTAAAAGTGACTTATTAGTGAATTTTCATTAATCTTTCTGTGTTAATGACTCGAGTGGTCTGTAACTTGTAAGTGTGCTTAGGTCGTTATTCCAAGCCTTATGCCTTAGTAGTGTGTCTACATTTTGCAGCGTGCAGTTGCAGCTGTAGCGGTTATAAATTAAGTCCTGACAAATTTATTTGTGCACTGTTATACAGTTACTAAACTTAATAGTTTTCAGCGGTGTTTAATGCTGTTTGTGGCGAAATAACGATGTAATAAACTATTGGAAACAGTCGCTCGCTGTGTACTTTAGAGTTTTTTTAGCGTTGAACTCGTTTAGTAAATTTTGCACTTTAGTTTTCAGCTGACGTTTCTTATGCTATCTAGAGAAATATTTCAGTGCAATTTTCATTCAGTGTTCTAACTTCGTTGAGTGTTCCTATGGCAGCTTGAATTTTTCGTTTTAGCTAATAATTTTTTGAAGTTTTGTTGGTATTGGCATTATTTGTGCTTTAGCAGTGTTAAACTGAATGCTGAACTGCATGCACGACGATCCGTCGTGAAACAAGAGCTCAGCAAAGACAACGTTTTATACCGGCTAGCATTTGCGGAGCTCCATCTGAGGGCGTCGTGGGACAACGTCATTTTCACTGATAAGAAGGTGTTTTCCACCACTAACGACGGTCCACGAGTCGATTACAGGCCAGAAGGGACTCGCTATCGACGCGAATATCTAACCACAACGAGAAGAAGTGGCCTGCTATCTGTTACCTGCTGGGGTTGGATTTCGGCAAGAGGGGCGGGAATTCTTCACAGGATAGAAGGACCTCAGGACAGCGTGCCGTATGCCCATATATTCGAAAATGAGATGCTTCCGTCAGTGCGAATACTGTACGCAGAAGGGGACATCACATTGCAAGACGACCATTCTCCCAGTCAGAAGTTTGCATTTGTTCAGCAGCGGCTCCCCACGATTGGCGTCAACGTCATGGACTGGCCGCCACGGGTGGCTGATATGAACCCCATAGAAAACATGAGGGCTGAGGTATCGAGAACATTAACAGAGAACTGGCCACGAAACCAACCAAATACTGCGGACGCTCTTTGGGACTGCGTCCTGGAAGCATGGGAGGAAGTTGCTTCTCCAGTCTGGTACGTCCGACGGCTTATACATTTTACGCCAAGACGCGTGATAGAACTACAAAACAATGAAGGATTCTGGATAAAAATTAGAGCCCTTAAAATGTTTCGTTACGTCTTCTTTTTGGTCATTTTTCCTCATTGGGACCTAGTGGAAGATCACGGGCAAAAGAAAAGATACAATATGGGTTACTTTTCCTTTGAGCTGCCTTTTTAATTCAAGTGGGTTTCTTTTGAATAATATTCTACTTTGATTTCATTTATACCCTGTCTAGATACTTACAAACTAATCAGCGTAGATGGGCTGTGTCACAGTAGTTTTTGTTATTTCAAATACATCTCTCTCTTCCCCTCCATCCAAGAATACACCATCCGTTCTCCACACAATACGCAAACGATTTCATATTATGTTTAATCGTTGTTAATATCTCCTCTATTCTCTCTCACACTCTCTCTGTCTGACACTGTCGCCGCAAGTGCTCTTCTATTCCATTCCCCCAAAACTTTATAAACAAATTTAGCGGTTTCCATTGGCGCTACACTTTCTCTTTTATTTGCTGCTGTCTTTACTCTCTATCATTCCTGTCTACACCTATGAAACGGTATTCTTTGATCTCCCCTTCCCTATAAACCATTCTTCGTACTGAAAACAGTCCTTCCTCTATCTCTCGGTCCTAAGATAAAACGAACTGTGGCACATATCTAAGTAAGCAATACTTTGGAACCACTTCACGCATATATTTTACACTTCTGCCCCTCTGTTCATTCCTAGATCCCGTCTTCCTTCCGGGTACCCTTCCCTTGACATCTGCATCTATATCTAAATGAATACTCTGCAATTCATAATGTAGTGCTCGGCAGGGGTTCTGTGGTCTAGAGGATTAATCTTTTATTGATGTGTAAAACGTGTAGGTTCACATCTCACGTCAGGCGTAGATTTTTAACACACGCAAGTAACTCTCCTTCACCCCTAGTAACGCCAAGTGCAGAACGCCAGTAAGCTCCGTAGTTCAACATCCGCAGTAAAGATAGCATCCCTTCGCAGCCGACTGGGGCAGAGTGGCATTCGTTTGAGCTGTGACAGATGGAGAAACCCCGGAAGGCAGAGACTCTGTCACCAGCAAGTCACCGTAAACTAGAAAACATATTTCATTAAATGAAACAGTAGCCATGTAATTTCACAAGGCTGCTACTTTATTTGAAACTGAGACGTTGAAAATTGTGGTGCGGGACTGGGATTCGAATTCAAATTCACTGAGTTCCCCAAGATTGCAAACTCTTCTAGGCCTCCCCGAAAGGCATCTATCTGGTTTCGAATCCTGATCAGCACAAAATATTCATTATTTCATTTCAAGCCCCAGAATGTGCAGTCCGAACTACTAGTGAAAATAGTGGCATTTCCAACGTCTCTTCGTGCGTTGTCAACTGTAACGTGTTCGTTTCAACTGACACCCACATGATGAGCTTTTTATGACCACATTACAAGATCAAACGTTTCCTTACATATTTTCAAGTTCAAACATTCCTCTCCATCCTACTGGTGAAAACGGATTTGGGTTTGATGTTGTGTTCGTTGTGATCACCAACGACGATATGTTGTGGATTCAACTTCCAGCCAGCAGAATACGTTCCATCACATCACTGAAAGTACAAACATGACACTCCTAGATATTATTGGAAAGAATCTGATAGTGAAAGTGTCTTCACGACCACGTGTGCAGGGTTTGAATTCCATTCAGCACAGAACGTTTCGTAGCCCCATGTGTAGCTGAACATGCGCACATCTCGCTACTGGTGAACCTACAATAGCTATTTATCGTCAGTTACTGGCTACAAAACGACGGCGCTAGATGCTGGGTTCGAATCCCAGTCAGGCAAAAACAATTCTATGGTCATTTAAGATACCAACATCCCGCTGTTGGTAAAAACGTTTGATATTTACCTTCTGATTTTACGCACTTCGTTAACAATCCGATTAAGTGCTGGGTTCGCATCCCTGGGGGGGGGGGGGGGGGGGGTTGATTTGGGGAAGGAGACCAGACAGCGAGGTCATCGGTATCATCAGATTTGGGAAGGACGGGGAAGGAAGTCGGCCGTGCCCTTTGAAAGGAACCATCCCGGCATTTGCCTGGAGCGATTTAGGGATGCTAACTGTTATGGCATGATTCCCAGTTCAGTACAAACATTTTCGACATTTATTTTCAGGATCTTGATTGATAACTGATACTGGTGCAAACGTCTATACTTCACGTCTCTTTATGCCTAGTGATCGGGTCTCAATGAGGCACTTACTAAGCCTAGCTTTGTTAGCAATGTCTATAGGAACTGGGTTTGAATCCAGGTCCAGAACGACGACGTTGGTCATGTCATTTCAAGTTCAAATTTGCGTACACGTAGCTGTCGATGTGTTACGAGAACAATGATATTACTGGTGATTCACTATTAACGTTGAGATTTCCGTAGAGTGCTTGTTGCCGTTAATCGCGTTTTTTTACTGGTTCGTCCAATATCCAGTTTTCAGAGCCTCTCGCCGTTGATCGACGTTCTGCACGGGGATGGAAATCCTTTTCGAGATCGAAAAACATTTTTGTAATTGCCGTATAGCTTTGTAACTCCATAAGTTGTCTCAAGAAATTTAATTTTGACTAGGGATTACTGTACGATATATGTAAAATAATCCGTTTTCTCACAACTTTTGGAACGTCACTTATTGTAATGAAGGTTGGTTTATGGGTGTTACGAGCTGTCTCATCGCTAAGAACGTGTTTTCTAATATGTTTTGTACGATTAGATTAGGTGACGCTTAGACTGACTGCCCTAAAGACCTTTGGTCTCTAGTAGTCTTTTGCTGTAGCCATTGTGTGTAGTCAAACGACTGTACCCCACAGGTGTTTTGGTGTTTATAGGTCCTGCAACACAGCTACATTATGTTGGTTGTATTCGGCAGTTCCCCACTTTGTTTGCTGTCAAGTGTACATGTTCGAAATGGTAAAAAAAATGAAGTTAAGATAATAACTGAAGATATTATCGGTACCGTTTTGGTTGTCTGTTTCCGTTAGGGGTTTAGCACATTCATCAGAATTCATACTTTCATAAACCGAAATATTTTTCAGAATTAATCGGTCACTAAATGTCGGCAGGTTGCGGGACGCGTTCACAGAAGCTTTTATGGATGAGTTTGCCTCTTGTCACCTTCAGCTTATGGTGTAGTACTTGTGCAGTCTGCTGTGCACCTTGGTGCCCAAGCCTCGATTTTTATTTGTCTTCATAGAGCTCGGCTTCGCTCGTTGTCTAAAGAAACTTCTGGCTGTCGAGCGGTGCTTCAGGCAGCAACTGATGGTGAGTCTGCTTGTTGCGTTCTATAAACCTGTCCCTCAATGTCTACGATACGTGATCGTTGAATTCAATAACTTTGGTGTGTACTATTCTGATGTTTCGACGGTTTCCGTGGTTGAGTCTTGCCAATACTGAGATATTGACAGATTGAGGGCGGGGGGCGGGAGGAATTCGGTGGTCTCGCCGGTGTGCAGCTGCGCCACTCGCCTGTACACGCTGTAGACACGGACGTGTCAGTAGAGTTGCAAGTGGAACATGCTGTAGTCTGATCGTCATACATTTCTGTAGCAGGATATCCGCAAACGGTAATATATGCCGGAATACGCGTCGATAATTCACCTTTTAATTACCGCACCCCGTTCAGTACAGGAAACTTAGACGCGTTGGACCATCGTTCGGCAATATTACTGAATACTTCAGCATGTGGGGATATAACAGTATTAATATTGTCACACGTCACTTCTAATGGAAGTTCAAATATTCGAATAATGCTGATGCCAAGACATGGATGAGGAGCTGAAACATCTACAATATTCCCATCACAGTATATAAACTTCGTCATTCCACCACAGGATTCAACTACTTTCTCACGTAATAACGAATTTGATGAAGATAACATTACTGACAATCG
Source organism: Schistocerca piceifrons (assembly GCF_021461385.2). Classification (NCBI taxonomy): domain Eukaryota; kingdom Metazoa; phylum Arthropoda; class Insecta; order Orthoptera; family Acrididae; genus Schistocerca; species Schistocerca piceifrons. The sequence goes on along the minus strand of NC_060149.1, from coordinate 453,751,973 downwards.
AACGATTTGTCCCGATAATATCTTCAGTTAGTGTCTTAACTTATTCTTTTAACCATTTACAAAATTTACACTTGACAGCAGAATAGTTGGTTCACTACCGAATGCAACCAACATAACGTAGCTGTGTTGCAGGTCCTCTAAACACCAAAACACCTGTGGGGTACAGTCGTTTGACTACACACAATGGGTACCGCAAGAGACTACCAGAGACCAAAGGTCTTTAGGGCAGTCAGTCTAAGCTTCAACTAATATCGTCATACAAAACATATTAGAAAACACGTTCTTAGCGATGAGATGCCCCATAACACCCATAAACCAACCTTCATTATAACAAGTGACGTTCCAGAAGTTGTGAGAAAACGGATTATTTTACATATATCGTACAGTAATCCCTAGTCAAAATTAAATACTTGAGACAATTTATGGAGTTACAAAGCTGTACGGCAATTGGAAAAAAAAGTTTTATGCTATCGAAAAGTTTTCCACCTACATGCTGAACGTCGCTCAACGGCGAGAGGCTCTAGAAACTGGATATTGGACGAACCAGTAAAAGAACTTGATTAACGGCAACAAGCACTCTTTGGATATGTCAACATTAATAGCGAATCACCAGTAATACCATTGTTCTCGTGAGACATCGACAGCTACGTGTACGCAAATTTGTACTTTAAATGACATGACCAACGTCGTCGTTGTGGACCTGGATTCGAACCCAGCACCTATAGCCATTGCTAAGTAAGCTACGCTTTGTTTGTGGCTTATTGAGACCCGATCACTAGGCATAAACAGACGTGAAGTATAGACGTTTGCACCAGTATCAGTTATCAATCCAGATCCTGAAAATAAATGACGAAAATGTTTGTACTGAACTGGGAATCTTGCCACAACAGTTAGCAGCCTAGGCACTAACCCCGACGACGTTTAATATGGTGGCATTCACAAGGAACAAGGTGTGTTCATGTTTAAAACTGAAATGCCATCATGTAAAGCTTATGACAGGGATGCGACCGAGCGAGGTAGCGCAGTGGATAGACACTGGACTCGCATTCGGGAGGACGACGGTTCAATCCCGCGTCCGGCCATCCTGATTTAGGTTTTCCGTGATTTCCCTAAATCGCTCCAGGCAAATGCCGGGATGGTTCCTTTCAAAGGGCACGGCCGACTTCCTTCCCCATTATTCCCTAATCCGATGAGACCGATGACCTCGCCGTCTGGTCTCTTTCCCCTAAGCAACCCAACCCAACTGTCGCCTGATAAACAAAGTAAGAGCCTACGGAATATCAGACCAGCTGTGTGGCTGGATTGAAGAGTTTTTAGCAAACTGAACACAGCATGTTGTTATCAATGGAGAGACGTCTACAGACGTTAAAGTAACTTCTGGCGTGCCACAGGGAAGTGTTATGGGACCATTGCTTTTCACAATATATATAAATGACCTAGTAGATAGTTTCGGAATTTCCATGCGGCTTTTCGCGAATGATGCTGTAGTATACAGAGAAGTTGCAGCATTAGAAAACAGTAGCGAAATGCAGGAAGATCTGCAGCGGATAGGCACTTGGTTCAGGGAGTGGCAACTGACCCTTAACATAGACCAATGTAATGTATTTCGAATACATAGAAAGAAGGATCCTTTACTTTATTGTGTGACGACGTTTAATATGGTGGCATTCACAAGGAACAAGGTATGCTCATTTTTAAAACTGAAATGTCATCATGCAAACCTTGTGGCAGGGATGCGAACCCAGCACCTAATCGGATTGTTAACGAAGTACGTAAAATCAGAAAGTCAATATCAAGTGTTTTCACCAACAGCGGGGTGTTGATATCTTAAATGACCATAGAATTGTTTTTGCCTGACTGGGATTCGAACCCAGCATCTAGCACCGTCGTTTTCGAGCCAGGAACAGACGATAAATAGCTATTGTTGGTGCACAAGTAGCGATATGTGCGCATGTTTAGCTACACATCGGGCGACGAAACGTTCTGTGCTGAATGGAATTCAAACTCTGCACACTTGGTCTTGAAGACACTTTAACTATCAAATTCTTTTCCAATAATAGCTACGAGTGGCATGTTTGTACTTTCAATGATGTGATGGAAGGTACTCTGCTGGCTAGAAGTTGATTCCACAACATATCGTCGGTGGTGATCACAACGAACACAACATCAAACCCAAATCCGTCTTCGCCAGTAGGATGCAGAGGAATGTTTGAACTTGAAAATATGTAAGGAAACGTTTGATCTTGTAATGTTGTGATAAAAAGCTCATCATGTGGGTGTCAGTTGAAACGAACACGTTACAGTTGACAACGCACGAAAAGACGTTGAAAATGCAACTATTTTTCACTAGTAGTTCGGACTGCACATACTGGGGCTTGAAATGAAATAATGAATATTTTGTGCTGATCAGAATTCGAAACCAGATGGATGCATTTCTGGGAGACCTAGAAGAGTTTGCAATCTTGTGGAACTCAGTGAATTTGAATTCGAATCCCAGTACCGCACCACAATTTTCAACGTCTAAGTTTCAAATAAAGTACTGTTTCATTAAATGAAATACGTTTTCTGGTTTACGGTGACTTGCTGGTGACAGAGTCTCTGCCTTCCGGGGTTTCTCCATCTGTCACAGCTCAAACGAATGCCGCTCTGCCCCAGTCGGCTGCGAGGGGATGCTATCTTTACTGCGGATGTTGAACTACGGAGCTTACTGGCGTTCTGCACTTGGCGTTACAAGGGGTGAGGGAGAGTTACTTGTGTGTGTTAAAAATCTACGCCTGGCGTGAGATGTGAACCTACACGTTTTACAGTTCAACACAAGTTTAACCCTCTAGACCACAGAACCCCGTGCCAAGCACTACAGCCGGCCGCGGTGGCCGTGCGGTTCTAGGCGCTGCAGTCCGGAACCGCAGGACTGCTACGGTCGCAGGTTCGAATCCTGCCTCGGGCATTGATGTGTGTGATGTCCTTAGGTTAGTTAGGTTTAAGTAGATCTGAGTTCTAGGGGACTGATGACCTAAGATGTTAAGTCCCATAGTGGTCAGAGCCATTTGAACCAAACACTACATTACGAATTGCAGAGTATTCATTTAGATGTAAATGCAGATGTCAAGGGACGGGTAACACGGGAGGAGGGCGGGATCTGGGAATGGACAGAGGTGCGGAAGTTCAAAATATATTCGTGAAGTGGTTGCAAAGTATTGCTTACTTTGATATGTGCCACAGTTCGTTCTATCTTAGGACCGAGAGATAGAGGAAGGACTGTTTTCAGTACGAAAAATGGGTTATAGGGAACGGGAGATCAAAGAATACCGTTTCATAGGTGTTGACAGGAATGATAGAGAGTTAAGACAGCAGCAATTAAAAGAGAAAGTGTAGCGCCAATGGATACCGCTAGATTTGTTTATAAAGTTTTGGGGGAATGGAATAGAAGGGCCCTTGCGCCGATTGTGTCAGACAGAGAGAGTCTGAGAGAGAATAGAGGAGATATTAACAACGAGTAAATATAATGTGAAATCGATAGAGTATTGTATGGAGAACGGAGAGTGTATACATATATGGAGGGGAAGAGAGAGACGTATTTGAAATAACAAAAACTACTGCGACGCAGTCCATCTACGCTCGTTAGTTTGTAAGTATCCAGACAGGGTATAAATGAAATCAAAACAGAATATTATTCAAAAGAAACCCACTTGAATTAAAAAGGCAACTCAATGGAAAACTAACCCTTATTGTATCTTTTCTGTTGCCACCCGATCTTCCAGTAGCTCCCAATAAGGAAAAATGACGAAAAAGAAAACATAACGAAACATTTTAAGGACTCTAATATTTTATCCAGAATCCTTCATTATTTTGTACTTCTATCAAGAGTCTTGGCGTAAAATGTATAAGCCGTCGGACGTACCAGCCTGAAGAAGCAACTTCCTTCCAGGCTTCCAGGACGCAGTCCCAAAGAGCGTCCGCAGTAGTTGGTTGGTTTCGTGGCCAGTTCTCTGTTAATGTTCTGGTGAACTCAGCCCTCATCTTTTCCATGGGATTCGTATCAGCCGCCCGTCGTGGCCAGTCCATGACTTTGATGGCAATCGTGTAGAGCCGCCGCTATACAAATGCAGACTTGGGAATCGGAGAATGGTCCTGTTGCAATGTGACGTCCCCTTCTGCGTACAGCATTCGCACTGACGGAAGCATCACAAATTCCAATATGTGGGCATACTGCACGCTGTCCAGATTTCCTTCTATCCTGTGAAGAATTCCTGCCCCTCTCGCAGAAATCCAACCCCAGCAGGTAATTGATAGCAGGCGTCTTCTTCTCGTTGTGGTTACATATTTGCGTCGATGGCGAGTCCCTTGCGGCCTGTAAACGATTCGTGGACCGTCGTTAGTGGTGCAAAACACATTCTCATCAGTGAAAATGACGTTATCAAACGACGCCCTCACATAGAGCTCCGCAAATGCTAGCCGGTGTAAAACGTTGTCTTCGCTGAGCTCTTGTTTCACGGCAGATTGTCGTGCATATAGTTCAGCGTCCTTTAGCCTTCGCGAATCGTGTCACTGGAGCCGGGGAAGTCGTTCTCCCGCCGTAACTGCTTCGCGTTCAGAATGGCATTTTCTCTGTTCTTAGACACTAGATCTCTGTCTTCCTGCTGTGAGCTCACTTTCTTTCTGCCTGAGCCAGTAGCCCTGTTGGTGGTGCCTCTTTCAAGGTAGATCCTCCACCATCTCGTTGCAGTGGTGTGTGGTACGCCATACCGTCTGCCAGCTTCTCTGATGGAACTTCCTCCTTCTTCAAAGAGAGCGACGACTCTATGTCGAATAGATCTCTTCCAGCGAGTCATTACGGCAGACAGCCTGATGTGTATTTCTGATTGCCGCTCTTATTCTGATCCCAGGAGAGGAGGTAAACATATTTACCCCAAACGGAGCGGCAGAGGCAGAGGCATGCGGCGCAGCCGTGCTGGCTCGGCACCAGCTGTTTGCCTACCAACACAACCGCCAGCTAGCTCATTTCCGTCTCGCCTCTGCCAGCCTGGCTGGTCGGTAGTTCGCGAGCCGCGGCTAGTAAAGACCCGGGCCGCAAGGCGAAGATCACCCCTTGAATGATCAAAAGTTACACCTAACCTACACTAATCTGAAGTATAAACAAACGCAGCTACTGCTATTATGCTATAACATGTGCAGGCACACCTACAGTTGACGATTCATTCAAATATTTTACGTACAATACGTAAAAAAATACATTCATTTTAAATATAACTACCACAAAATATTTCACCTACCTAGTAATAGCATGACGCAGGAAACTATTCTTTCTTGTAAGCGCTTTGCATTAGATGTAGCCTTAAGAAAACGGGTATTCAACCACGACAACTAAGCGGAATGTAAAAGTAAACAGGTTTGGCGGCAGATTCTCCAAATAACAGTATATACTTAGTATATAATACACTTTGTGTGCACTTATAACATGTACTCAGTGTCTCTGAAACAATATTTGCTGCACGACGGAAATTACTTTCTGCTGAGGCTCTTCGTTTACATCTCAATGATTCACGACTTCTAGAGAACATGGCTCTTTACGACAGTCAATCCACTTGTAAATTGACACTATGATATCGCAGATATTAGGCAACACGTTACTAGGGATGACAAAGGCCTTAAGGTTTGCAACTAAACTTGCTAATCCTAGCTACTACTGAATAAGACTTTGATTATTAACGTGTCTTCATAACCATGTGTGCGGCGTTCGACTCTCAGTCAGCATAGACGTTTTAGTCACTTTATTTATAGTTAAACGTGCGCACATCTCGCTACTGGTGGATCAACATTGGACATTTTTCGTCTGTTCCTGGTTAGACAACGATGGCGGTAGGCGTCGGGTTCGAATCCCGCTCAGGCAATACAACTTCAGCCGTCATTCAAGGTTCCAACCTCACTACTGGTGATAAACTATGATATCAACATTCTGATTTTACGAACTTATTCAACAATCGGATTAGTTACTGGGGTCGCATCCTTGGCACCTGCATTACATGATGGCATTTCAATTGTAAACATGTGCATCCTTTGTTCCTTGACAATGCAACAATATACAACGTCTTTCGAAGGTAATTATCAAGAGGGGAATTGTCATGTTAGGGTTCCTGGTTTCGTACAAACATTATCGTCATTTACGTTCAAGCTGAGAATTGATAACTGATACTGGTGCAAACGTCAATATTTGACGTCTCTTCCTGGCTTGTGATCGAGTCTCGATAAGGCACAAAGCTTTGCTTAGTTAACAATGGCCTTACGTTCTGGGTTTGGATCCGGATCCAGAATGAAGACGTTGGTCATGTCATTTAAAGTACAACTTTGTGTACAAGTAACTGTTGATGAGTAATGTGGACAATGATATTACTTGTGATTCGCTGTTAATGTTGGGATTTCCGTAGAGTGCTTGCCGCCGTTAATCACGTTTTCTTTTAACTGCTTAGTATTACATAAAGTTGATGCGAAACCACTCCCCGTTGAAAATTGAACGACGTTCAGCATGTGCTGGGTAAACCTTTTAGACAGCAATGAACGTGTTTCCAGTTGCGATACAACTTTATAAATCCATATACTGTCTTAAATATTTAACTGTGCCTTAGGATCACTGAACGATTTAAGTGAAAAAATTTGTTGTCCCAGAACGTTTGAAATGTCACTTCTTGTAATTAAGTGTAGTTTACAAACGTTAAGGACAGCCTGATTCCTTCTGCACTATCGTGGTGTTACTTACATCTGAACGGACTGTCATAAATACCGGTGCTCTCTAGTAGTCTCTAGCAGTACCCATTGTATATCTTACAACGACTGTACTGTGGAGGGTTGCGACGATGTGCAACACAGATATGCCATGTTGGTTGCGTATATTCCGGTGCAGCATATACCTTGGAATTCAGGCGTGACCCACTTTCTTTGCTGTCGAGTGTACATTGTCGCCACACTGCTCCTTTTATGAAAGCTGAACACTTTTCTCGACCACCTTGCGTTATGTCAGTGAATTGATTTGGGAAGAAAGATATCTCAGAATATATTTAATAAGAGGTTTGGGTTTTCAGTTTGTGTATGTGTGATAAAGGCTGTTGTTACAATATTTTCCGGTCTTTCGAACGATATCCTAGTTTTCTAATTTTGTGTGCTGTTGAACGTTTTGTGTTTATCGCCGACATACGTTACTGTCCCCCTTTCGTTTGGAAAATCTTTTTTCAATAGTTTGCGAAGCACACAATAGGTCTTAGTTATAGCGTTCAGTTCTTTGCGAGTGTGTTATCATTCTTTAAGATGTAAAAGAAAGAGAACGAACAAGCCTAATAATTTTGTCCACTGGTAAAAATTGTTGCCTATTATGGACAGAAGACGCACATGGTCGAGTCATCTCTTCGATCAACACTCTACATTTCCAAGAAGCTCCCTTCCTTCTACTCAGCCGGCCGAAGTGGCCGTGCGGTTAAAGGCGCTGCAGTCTGGAACCGCAAGACCGCTACGGTCGCAGGTTCGAATCCTGCCTCGGGCATGGATGTTTGTGATGTCCTTAGGTTAGTTAGGTTTAACTAGTTCTAAGTTCTAGGGGACTAATGACCTTAGCAGTTGAGTCCCATAGTGCTCAGAGCCAGTCTTCTACTCAGACTGTTTACCAGAGAGAAAGTTTTCCTTGAAGCTACATTCGCTATTTTCCTTTTATGTTGAGACGGATTTTTGTTTTCTACTTAGATACGTATAAACTCTGCTACTTTGTATTTCATTTTGCTTATATCTCCTACCTTGTATGCTTCAGTTCGACACAGTTCCAATTATTTAATGACAAGAATTCTGAACAAATTGGATGGTATCAACACGGAAACATGCCCTCTACAGTCGGACAAAGCTGTGGAGATGAGAGTTTATTTTCACTTGTCATTCCATGGTTTACAACTATTTTCGAATACTGCTCGTAGCTTCACCAGTTTGTGACTGTGTCTTGAAGGAAGCAGGCGGAAGTATTACTAACAGACAACTGGTTCAGCCGCGGGGAGGGCCTCCATCTCGTTAAGTAATGTAATTAATCACTGATCGGGACATTTCCGTATTGTCCGCTTAAAATCTGATACTTCATTCTCTTAAAAAATGTAATGTAGTACACTCAGTCTTTGTAACTGAGCTTTGTCGTTCACATATGACGACCCAAATACAGTCCTTCGTTCAAAATCTGTTTTGCGTATGTCCCCGTGACTTTCTCTGCTGAATCGGAAATTTAGTTCGATGAAACAAAAGAGGTGAACTTTTCGGAGAGCGAGTATGTCTTAACATGCTTCACGGCACCACAGAGACTGCTACATGAAATCTCATTTACGTGCGTAATCAATGGAATACTTAATGTCAGTATTTCTCATTTTTTGGTGTAATTATTCTGATCTGTGTAAGTATCACGTACCTCGTCCTGTAATTTGCTCAGCGTCAACTTACTCAAATTTATACAAAAACGTTCCATGGCCCATCACATTCTCTCTCTCTATGGTCACTGTCTTCCCCCTTCAAATTATCAGAACATTTTATGACTTGCGTGCGAGAAGTTTTCTGCAACACCTTTCTGTTTGTACCCCGAGGCAACAGCACACACCTTTGCACTGGTCGCAGGGCGAAGGTAGTACCCGCTAAGGATAGTAATACTATTTTCTTAGCTGATTAATAGAAAGTTGATATACTTAACTGTAAAATGATATTAATAGGATACCTACAATAAGAATAGATATGTGTGATAGCTTATGTGTTGTATTGTAAAAGGAAAAGGAACTGGGGCTCTAGATATTGGCAGTATATGTACACTCCTGGAAATGGAAAAAAGAACACTTTGACACCGGTGTGTCAGACCCACCATACTTGCTCCGGACACTGCGAGAACGCTGTACAAGCAATGATCACACGCACGGCACAGCGGACACACCAGGAACCGCGGTGTTGGCCGTCGAATGGCGCTAGCTGCGCAGCATTTGTGCACCGCCGCCGTCAGTGTCAGCCAGTTTGCCGTGGCATACGGAGCTCCATCGCAGTCTTTAACACTGGTAGCATGCCGCGACAGCGTGGACGTGAACCGTATGTGCAGTTGACGGACTTTGAGCGAGGGCGTATAGTGGGCATGCGGGAGGCCGGGTGGACGTACCGCCGAATTGCTCAACACGTGGGGCGTGAGGTCTCCACAGTACATCGATGTTGTCGCCAGTGGTCGGCGGAAGGTGCACGTGCCCGTCGACCTGGGACCGGACCGCAGCGACGCACGGATGCACGCCAAGACCGTAGGATCCTACGCAGTGCCGTAGGGGACCGCACCGCCACTTCTCAGCAAATTAGGGACACTGTTGCCCCTGGGGTATCGGCGAGGACCATTCGCAACCGTCTCCATGAAGCTGGGCTACGGTCCCGCACACCGTTAGGCCGTCTTCCGCTCGCGCCCCAACATCGTGCAGCCCGCCTCCAGTGGTGTCGCGACAGGCGTGAATGGAATGACGAATGGAGACGTGTCGTCTTCAGCGATGAGAGTCGCTTCTGCCTTGGTGCCAATGATGGTCGTATGCGTGTTTGGCGCCGTGCAGGTGAGCGCCACAATCAGGACTGCATACGACCGAGGCACACAGGGCCAACACCCGGCATCATGGTGTGGGGAGCGATCTCCTACACTGGCCGTACACCACTGGTGATCGTCGAGGGGACACTGAATAGTGCACGGTACATCCAAACCGTCATCGAACCCATCGTTCTACCATTCCTAGACCGGCAAGGGAACTTGCTGTTCCAACAGGACAATGCACGTCCGCATATATCCCGTGCCACCCAACGTCCTCTAGAAGGTGTAAGTCAACTACCCTGACCAGCAAGATCTCCGGATCTGTCCCCCATTGAGCATGTTTGAGACTGGATGAAGCGTCGTCTCACGCGGTCTGCACGTCCAGCACGAACGCTGGTCCAACTGAGGCGCCAGGTGGAAATGGCATGGCAAGCCGTTCCACAGGACTACATCCAGCATCTCTACGATCGTCTCCATGGGAGAATAGCAGCCTGCATTGCTGCGAAAGGTGGATATACACTGTACTAGTGCCGACATTGTGCATCCTCTGTTGCCTGTGTCTATGTGCCTGTGGTTCTATCAGTGTGATCATGTGATGTATCTGATCCCCAGGAATGTGTCAATAAAGTTTCCCCTTCCTGGGACAATGAATTCACGGTGTTCTTATTTCAATTTCCAGGAGTGTATTTGCAAACTAAAAATTTTGACAAATTTAAAGTACCTTATAACTCACCTAATAAATTTAATGACATAGAGATTTTTCATTAACAGACGACGCTCTGAATAAGCAGCTACTGGGCTCAAAGCACAACGTGCGTAGGCTCTAAATAAAGAAGTGTTTATGTCCGAAGACTGCATACATTTATAACACATAGAATGTAGGCTGCGTTTTGCATCCGTCTCCACTTGTTCTCCATATTATGTGTGTTGCGGCTATTCCAGATTACCACGTGCGGCACCATCGATCGACGACTGACGGTTGCCATGACAGTGACATCATCTGTCGACGACCACTCCCGGGAATAGGACAGCAGCCGATGGCAGGAGGTAGCAGACACAGCTGTCTTGCCTCGTGCAGAGCTCTTCTTGTTTAACGGTTTCCTCTTTGCGAGACTCTTTGCTGTACACTGTAGGGTTAAGTAAATATTATGTGTCTGCATTTATTGCTTCTTCGTTTGCAGATAAATTCCTTATAACCTGTGAAACTACTCGTCATGGTATACTTTGTTTCACTATTAAATTATTTGAATAAGTATATTCAAGGTTTATCTAACAAAGCTGGCCGATTAATGTCGTAATTCAATCATTTTCCTCTTGTTTTCCTGGTTAATCTTCTAGTTTCTCCGTCCTCTACCAGCCTTTCCTTCTATTTCTGAAACACTGAATAGGCTGTGAATTAAATACAAAGGCTGTGTATAATGTAACTTACGTAATGCTGGGATAAAAGGAAAAGTTTTAAATGCAGTTTCGCGCTTGCAGTTGCCCATATAACCTTCCTTATCTCATAAAACTGACCTGGATATTAATGTCAGAACTTGAAGGACGTCAGCGGCGTACATTAATCTCTCTTCCAAGTCCTACATGTCTATGTTCCCTTGACTCTCATACAGGAAGCAACAGTTGTATTTGTGGTTGGGAAAAGAGTTTCAACCCTCACCGTGTTTGTCTTTAGAGGCGTTTGTTTGATTATAAGATCCACTCTGTGCATCCCAGTGACAGACATTTTAATATCCCACAAACAGCGTTATCATATGCAAGAATTTCTTGTTAAGGCTGCATGGGACATTGTACATGCACAGCAGTCGGATTGACTCTTCCACGCCTACAAATAAATCAAAAACAATAATAATAAGAATACGAGGTAGAACTTCTCTTCATTTTTTGTGGGTGACAGATCATGTGATATTTTCTGTTGGGGACATTACGTTGCAAAATCTGACTCCGTTACTCACAAAGACGGTAATACACATTCTGAGGACGGTATGACCTGCTTAGCGATGCCGGATGTCAAATTATAACTAGAAAAATAGTTTTCCTCAAAAATTAAAAAAAAAATCTTTCAGACGAGAAAATTGGCAGATATTTGATCAAGAAGTCATAACACACTGAGCTGCGCTCTGGATGTGGCAGAAAGTATTACTGTGACGTATAACTTGATATTTGAATTGTACATCTGGAGTTGGTGTTAAGAGGACGTGAGAGCTTTTGGCAAAGGCGGACATTCCTTGACCATGGGTGATTGATGTACATCGAACAACATTGGAAAAAATAAAAAAAACATTGTACTACACTTGTCGATATCGTCCACAATAGTGAAAATTATTTTCTACCATTACTGAAGTTGCAGAGCGCGGGAGTCGTAACCATGGTTTTGACTGTTTGTGTGACAGCCATTTTTTCTGTTTTATTTTACATCCAAAGATAATCTAGTAGATGAGGGGACTAGTGAACCGAAGAAATATCAAATGTTAAAATTTTATGCTGCCTCAAATGCTACATTTCGTCATCTTGCGGAAACAAATGTGCCTGAAGGTTATTGTTGAATAAGATTAGTATGAAAGTTCTGGTCATACATAAAATTAGTAAAATGATTTACTCGTAAACATTCCGCTCAAACTCTTACAGATCCTTCTGTTGTCGAAAATGAAAACTGCAGACAGAAAGTACAAGTTTCAAATTCCTCATTTGAAAAGGTATTCACGAATGAGGAGACTACCGTTCCATGGTTTGACCGCCGCAAAGACTCACAAATTACTGATATCGACAATAGCACCGCTGGTATTGAAAAACGATGAAACAGATCGAGGTGTCAGACCCACAGGGAATACAATCTATATTTTACATTGAATATGCCTCTGGATTAGCTCCTTTCGTAGCTCAAACTAACAGATAATCGCTTGGGCAGTGAAATGCGATATGTGACAGAAGAGCACAAGTCGCTCCTGTTTAAAAAAAAATATGTTACAGATCGGATGCATAGGATCATAGACAGGTATCGCAAACATCAATCTTTTGAAGGATCCAGCAGCGTTTTGTCAGCTTAAAAATCATTACTCTTCTGGAAGAAAGCAAGGTCCGTTCGAAGCATCAGCGTGGAATCAGAAAACAAGAACAATCGTGTGAAACAAAGCATCCTTTATTCATTCAAGACATCTTACGAACAATTGATACAGCTGAACAGGAAGACGGTATTTTTCTAGATTTTCTAAACTGTACCACTTTATCGACTACTATTGAAGATACATCCCGATGCAGTAATGTGATTGGTTGTAGGAAATGTAATATGAATCCTAATTTTATCAGTATTGTCAATATGTGCCACGATTTATAATGTAGGATCTGCAACACTGTAAGATTAGTCGCAGATAATGCTGTTACGTGCCGTCGTTGGACCATCGCAAGAAATTGCGGAAAGACTTGGATAACATTGCATCTTGGTGTAACGAACGGAAGTTCTTCTTAAATGACTATATATTTAAGGTAAAGATTATAACAAACAGAAAGAGCCGTGTGGTATTTCATTCCAAGATCACTGGCTTAAGTGTCAAGCGTGCCACATCGTGTACGTATGCGAAGGCGAAAGCCATGTAAAATAAGTATTAAAGAACGCCAATAAAAAACTTAGTATTAGACAGAAAGGTTATAGGGAAGGAAATTGTGTACGAGACGCTAGTTCGATCAACTGTAGAATGTGATTTCAGTGTGTGGAGTCCCTGTGAAGTATGCGTGGCCACAGATATCTCGGAATTCTGAGATGCACTGGTAGTATCGTTGTAGACCGTACCAAAGTGTAACAAAAATGCTCAGAGAACTGAAAAGCGAATCTGGATGAAATACCACACGGTTCTAGAGAAAACCTGTTGGGTAAATTTAACGAACCTGTATTCTAAGAATGTGCGACAATTATGGTACCAAAAACATGTACGTCGCATGGGGGTCATAAGAAGAGTGTAAGACAGGTCTGGGAGCGTGCAGAGGAATTTTGACTATTTTTCCTTCTCTCAATACGCGAATGCTATAGAAAAATATTAATATGGCACACCTTCCGCCTTGCACTGCACAGCGGCTAGAGGTGTGTTTATGTACATGTAGCACGACAAGCATACTTCTTCTAGCACTTCGTTTCCCAAAAGAGGGAACCACAACTTTCGCTTTTTTTTTATCGAAACGTGAAACATAACCAAGATGTTCTTCTGTAGGAAATAGAGTTTACCCACTTCATTCATTTATCATTACACTTTAATACTACGAATTTCCATGTCCCTGTCCTTATACTCCTACATTCCCTTAAACAGCTGTGGCACATCAGTTAATATCAAGTTAATCTTTGTTGTTCCCAGTGACTGTCAACTTCAGACATCCTTCTAAGGGTGTCTGCCACTAAATTAGCCGTTTCGGGAACACTGACGACGACGAAATTGAATGCAAGTTTACGCGCTGCCAGTCTTGCAATGCATTCACTTTTTCTTGATCTGCCCAAGATCCAGATGAATGTCTGGTTGTTTGTCTAAACGAAATGAGTGTGTGTTAACTAATATCGAATTTTTTTCTAGTCCGAAGAGGACTGCTAATGCTCTACTTCATATACGGAATATTTCTTTTCAAGATCAATAAGGACCTCGACGTACAAGCTGTAGCCAGAAGTTTCTCATTACTAACTTGCCGAAGCACTGCTCCAATACCACCCACTGAGACATACGTTTGCTAAATAGCCTAAATAATTTGTGCCATACTCAGTGCTTCTTTTAAGTCCTCGAATGCTGCGCTTTGCGCATCCCTTCATCCAAATTTATGTCCTTTCTTTCGGAGATCTTTCAATGGTGCAACTCTATTAGCACAATCCAAAATACATTTTGTTAAGAATGCGCTAGTCGCAAACGTGCTACTCCTTTGCAGTCTTAAGAGATTTAAAGTGTTATATAATCTTTATTCTTTCAGGGTCTATGATTACCCCTTCGGGAGTGATTATATGACCCAGACATTGTACGGTGGAACAGGCTACTTGCAGTTTATCCGGATCTACAGTTATTCCAACTTTTAGTAAAGGCGGAAATACTTCTTTCACATCTAAGATACGTGTCTTAGTGTCCATTCTGTAGATCACCAAATCATATAAAAGGTTACGTCCAAAATTAAATTATATACCATGGAATGTAAGATCTATCAACTGAGAAACAACTGCACCTCCATTCGACAATCCAAACGGCACTCGATTAGATTCATAGACGTTCACTCCGTAGCGAATGCAGTAAGAGGTTTGGATTTCTCATTTAATGGAATTTGTTTATACGTTGATTAAGGTCTAATGTTGTAAAATATTTGCCGGCCCCTGTGGCCGAGTGGTTCTAGGCGCTTAATCCGGAACGGCGCTGCCGCTACGGTCGCAGGTTCGAATCCTGGTTCGGGCATGGATGTGTGTGCTGTCCTTAGGTTAGTTAGTTTTAAGTAGTTCTACGTCTAGGGAACTGATGGCCTCAGATGTTCAGTCCCATAGTGCTTAGAGCCACTTGAACCATTTTCTGTAAAATACTTAGCGTCTTTGAACTAGTCGAAGGTAATGTAAATCTGGAAGTAGAACTGACCGGGCAATATTTTTCTATTTAATGCTCTATAGTTACTACTGGCCTGCTTTCACCATTTTGTTTTGATGCTGCGTAATGTGACTTGAAAGGTATTAATTCCTCTTTTTCTAACTTCCCAGTTTAACTGTTCTAGTATTTTCCTACGGGGCGGGGTCAATCGATAAGGTGATTACCACTAAGGAATTTTGTCGGTGTCTTCAGTGGTGAATTCAAGCAAGTATGTAACACCTGGTTTCGTTGTGGGTACGCCAGGAAAATTTTGGCGTACTTATATTCGCAAAACGTTACATTTGACATCCATCTGAAAGTGCTCAGATGGATCCGGTATCTGTTGAGTTACACTGTCTGCCTCTTTGTAAAGTTTCCTTCTATTATTCTGTTCTCCAACTCCTTCTTCTTGTTATATTAACAAAAGGTTAAATTTTAATGTGGCGTAAACCTAAACCAGGATCTTTTACTTACCCAATTATGAATCACGCTGACTTTACCCATGAAATCAGATCCTAAAATACATGGAAAAGTAAGAGCTTTTGTGAGTCTCACGTTACTGTTCCGCTTTTACTGCTCTGTCCTACTTTTTCCCAGTATGTATTCAACAACTTCCATGCAAGTTTTATTAGCTTCGTATAATTTACAGTTTTCTTACTAACGGCAGGCTACTTTCACTGTGTACTATTTGTCTTAAACCATTGTTTGTGCACAGGTGTTACCGTACTTTATGTATAAAGCAACGCACAAATAAGTTCTTCATTAATATCGCAACATAAAAAAGGCAGATTCCACCGTTCTCAGGTAGTAATTCCCCGTATAGTCATAATCTGAGGGAAGCATTACATAATCTTATGAGCGGCCCTTTTTAAATGCCGTCAATCACTTTTGCATCTCATGTCACTGCGTCTGCATGTACCTTGCACATGTCCTCTTTATCCACACCCAACACTGCACATTCTGTTTAAACTCATTAGTATAATTACGTAATTCTTGTTGCTTAACACTATTACACCTCGGCGCTATATGGCCTTCTTGTCCACAATGAAAACGTATTGCAGTGTTAGGAATTCTATGTTACTTCTTGATTTGTCGCTTCTCATCAAATTATGATGTGCGTTTGTCTTAGTAGGTCGTTAACTTACTGAAATGTCCTAGATGTTGTACAAATAACCAGTCTCCTATCTGGCGGTATAATCTCTTCTGGTATGTGTTTTATTATGTCTCTACGTTTCTATGTCGAACCACCCTCTCGAAAATATCCCTTCGCAGCTCATCAGTACTTCGATTGTGATCTAACACTTCTAATATCCATTTTCCCAAGGCTCCTCTCAGGTTAATGGCCAATATTTGTAACAGTTCCACTCGGGATAAGGGCGTCACCCATCCCTGCTCTTGGACATCTAATAATTTTAAAATTCAAATATATAAGTTACCTAGTTGTGCGTTAAGTTTTTACACCGTAGGATTTATTCTTGTGAAAGGTAAGGTAACCTTTCAAATATAGTCAAAAGCTCCCATTGATTTCTTGGTAACCTTGAGCAGTCTCATTCTCTGCTGCAATGGGCCGGTAACATTGTCTACCACTCCAATCGAATCAGCAAAACTGTCCTTATAATGTCTGAAACGCGCTAGCAATCGCCTAAGTCGACCAGCAGTAGTTCTCATTTCACGAAACAGCTCTTCCTGGATTTCAAACTCGCGAAGCACCATGTTCACACATTCCATGCGCTGGCGTACCTCGCTGTGGGGAACTTTAATATCGATCGGCTTTTTCCATAATTAGTCTTAATTACTGTACCAATTCATCGACTGCTTCTTGTGAATTTATGCCACTTCTAATTTTGTACAAGAACTGATATCTCCCCACGCGTGTGGGGCCTCTCACTGTCGCCACAGTCAAACTGAAACAGAACAGTAAGCTGAGTAATAACTTGTTAGCCTGCTCTACCAGACCGAATCTTTACGCACTGCTACCATTTGGTACCAAGTGGTCAGTGGAGCGAGCAATGGGTCTCAAAAGGCAGACCACCACTTTCAAACGTTTATTAAAACTGAACATTAAAAGTACCTCTCTATGTTCTTAAATCCGAGCAGCCGAATTAAAGAAAATTCCCTTCAAAACAAAATTATTTCCAATTAGTAGAATTAATAACCAAAATTTTAAAAAGTCAGAAAAACAATTTTATCAAAAACTTGTTGTAAAAGTTCTAAATTCTTATCCCACTCTGGTAAAGCTACTATTTTCTTTTTTGAATCTGAGGCTCATTATACAAACAATCTCCATGAACAGTAAATAAATATTAAACAATAAATTTTAAGAGACCATTTACGCTCCAGTTCGACTCCTGCCATTTTCAGCCCGTCTGCAGTGTACAGGGAGTACAGCGAGGGGCAGAGAACCGACCCCTGCTGCACCCCTGCACGTATCTGCCGGTTTGTGGACGTACCGTCGTCAGCCCTCACGTGGAAGGTTCGTTCAGACAGGTACGACCGCAGTGCCGTCTTGTGGGACGTCGGTATCCCTTGTTCAAAAAGTTTGAACTAGAGACCGTCGTGCCACACCGAGTCAAACGCTCGGGAGACGTCGAGGTACACTGCCCCAAATTATTCCCTTGTTTCCAGTGCCCTCCTAGCCGGTTCTACCAACCACAACAGCTGGTGCGAAGTGGCATGTTCTTCTCGAAACCCGAACTGCTCGTCCGGGACGATGCCCTCCTGGGTGACGTGTCGCATCAGTCTTCACGCGTACAGCCTCTCGAAAACTTTCGAGAGGGACGGGAGCAGGCTGATGGATCGGTAGCTCGATGCCTGGCGTGGGTCCTTGCCCGATTTCAGAATGGCCACGACCTACGAGTGTTTCCACGAAGAGGGGTAGACACCTGATCGGAGGACCTCGTTGAAAACATCGGCAAGTTGCCGGTGTAATCCCGGCGGAAGGTTCTTCAGCAGTAGGTTTGTGACGCCATCGCTGCCTCCAGCCTTCTTGGGGTTCAGCGAGCGAAGCTGCACAGCAACTTCCTCCTCCGTTATCGGCTCGATAACGTCGCCTTCCTCCCTTGCGGTGCGGAAGGTTGGTAGTCGCTCGCGGACCCATCGTGTGTGGTCGTCGTCGATGACGTCAGCCACCGGTGTGAAGTTCGCAGCAAATACGTCAGCCAGGACGCTGGCTTTCGCGTCGGGGTCGTTGGCGAAGTCGTTCCCGACCTGTAAAGGCGGTATTCGCTGTCGCCGGCGTAGGAAGGACTTTACTACCCTCCACGCACTGCTATCCTAAGGATTGAGGGTAGACACAAGGTCTTCCCATTCCTGGTTCCGGTGTTGCTCGCCTGCTGCCTTAATTTCCCGTCTCATGCGGCGCTTCGAGTCTGGTTGGCGAGTGAGCTGCCATTCACGAAACAGCAGTCCTTCTCTGTGATCGCGTCCAGAACAGGGCGCGGTAGCTCTCGCGAGAAGTCTCGTGGCCCTTGGCGATGTCTCGGTGTGGCTTCCTCTGCTGCTCAGAGTATTCTTCGCGTGACGAAGTCTAGGGCGGTGTCTGCTCCTACCTCAACGGGGTTTGGCACGTCCTCGAGCAGTTCGAGGGCTTTCGTCTGAAAGCGCTCGGCGTCGAGCCTGCGATAGCTCGGACGGCTCTCTGGAAGACAAGCTCCGACCACGTCGAGGCCAAAAATGACCGGTACGTGGTCGGAGGAAAGAACGTTACGCGCCTCGGCGGTCGCGAATTGCCCGATGCCCTTCAGAAGAGCAATATCGAGCACGTTCTGTTGTCCCAGTGCAGGGAAGATCGTGAGGTCAAACGGCCCCACGGTGATCGCTCCGTTGCGGTGAACAACGCGGGAGAGGCGGCGCCCGCTGCGGTTAACAGTTCACGAGTTCCAGTCGGTGTGTTTCGCATTGAAATCCCCGGCAATGAAAGCTCGCCCCTTCAGGACGTCGAGGTCGGCTTCGTCTAGCGGTCTGCCAGGTTGCCGGTACACCGACACGCAAAGGATCTTTCCGGCGGTGGTGTTGACGACCACTCCTGTGGCCTCCAGCGCATTGAGCGCCGGCAGTTGAACCCGGTGGTGGCGCAGTGACCTCTTGACGTAGATCGCAGTGCCGCCCCCGTGGATGACTATGTCATATCTGTAGCACCAAAAATTTGCTGCTTGCACGTCAACCCCGGGTTTGAGGAAGGTCTCCTGCACAAGGCAGATGTCGACCGCGTCGTCCCGTAGGAATTGGCGAAACTCGCCCTGCTGGGGGTGAAGACCCCGAGCACTGGTTGTTATCCATTTTAAGGCTGGATTTCCCCGGCGGTGGCCTGGAGGGCCGCCGTCAGTGCTCCCACTGGCACCGGTAGCTGCGTCATCAGATGGTTCAGCGACCGCAGAAGCGCGGCCAGCTCGGTGGTGTCTTCCTTCGCCGTTTCGGGAAGGTTTAATTCCTTCGCGACGTTTTCCGTAGTCGGCAACGGAGCGGCCTGCTGGGAACGCCCTGCGCGGGCGGCAACCCTCCCTACAACTGCGGGCGCCGGCAAGCCGGCCACCCCGACTGCAGGCGGTGCCGCGGACGAGGGCAGCTGCGACGGCTGGGGTGCCGGTGCAGCCTCCCCTGCAAGCGGCCATGGCCTTTCGGATGGGGGGGGGGGGGGGGGCGTGCGGCTTCCTCTTAGCAACGTCCACGAAGCTGCGGCTCGGGTTTACACGGCTGGCGCGCTTCCCACGCTTGAATGCGGCGCATCCCCGGTAACAGGCGACGTGGTCCCCGTTACAGTTGCAGAACGTCGGTCGGTCTTCCTTCTTCTTGGGGCAGTCCTGCGACGGGTGCTCCTCGGTGTACTTGCAGCAGCGCACAGGCATCCTGCAAACGTTTGCCACGTGGTCCATGCGCTGGCAGTTGAAGCACTGGGCTCATGTGTCTTTTGTGCGGAGTGGCTCGACTTTGACGTCGAAGTCGGCAATGTTTTCAACCTGAAAAATTTTTCGGTTGTCAACATTGTCGACTAAAACCACAAGGAACAAGGGCATGTCCCAGTGGGTCCTGGGCGACGTGATCAGGCCGACGTGGCGGATCTGGAAGCCGAGTTTCTCCAGCTGCCGCTGTAGGAACGCCGGTTCCATCTTAAGCGGCAGGTGGCGAGAAACTACCTTCAGCTGCTTCAGCTGCTGCGTGCTCTGCGTGAAGCAGTTCCACTTCTCGGTCTCACAGAGCTGCTAGAGATTCGCGTGGTCCTCTATGCACTCTGCTCTGACCTTGTAAGTGTCGATCCCCGCGATCATCATCCGTGGTTTTGCGATGGAGTAGAGCTTCTCTCAGAGCTCACTATAGCCCTCCCTCCACTCGATGGTAATTAGCGGCGGGTGGCGGGGCGGTTTCGTCGCCGTAGTTGGCGTATTCCCGTTCCCGTCGATATCGGCCACTTCCGGTAGATCTGCAAACCGGTTTGCAGCCCTGACCTGTTCCGGCGTCAGTGGTCCGAACGACCTGGCTCTCGCTGTGTGGCGCCGGGAGGGCGTGATGAAGCCGTCTTTGTCAGGCTTCCTCGGCGATGCGATCGTCCTGCGACGTACCTTCCTCTTCTTCCGCCTGGTGCGGCCGGAACTTGCCTTTGGGGAGGAAGTGTCCTCTACGGCCGCGGCTGGGCAGTTCCGTGAGGTTTGCTCGACCTCTGCAGGCTCGTCGGTCGTTGCCAGCCTGGACGATGGTGAGGGCGTGGCGGCTTCTGTAGCCGGCATGGCTGGTGCGATTCCTGGCGCGGCAGCTGTGGCGACTGCGACAGACAATTGCCTGTCGCAACCCACAGGTTCCAGGGACCGGAGTCTCGTCAGTACCTCCTCCCTGTCCGCTTCGGTGCCCATGGCCAAGCATTGCATGCAGATGAAACTATCCTCGGGGGTCAGCCTGTCGATGGCGGCGGTGAATTCCACCTTTGTCAGGGGGATCGGCGGCTCGATGCGTCGTCTCGGTACAGAGAGTGTGCAGGCGCGGCACCGTCCGTTCGCGGAAATTTTCGCGTCCATCCGGCGGCCGCGAGCAACACTCTCACTCGTCGTCTTCGTCGGTGGTGGGGGGCCAGATGCTGCCGTCGTCCGGGAAACTTCCCTTAGACCGCTATCTGCCACACCCTGCGTCTCGCCGCAGCGATTGTCTCGTACCGGCTCCTCCTCCATGTCGTAAACACCAATACGACAACTTTGCGTCTTTAGAAAGACACGACAGTTTTTGCTTTCTCAGATAGGGGGGTCACGCCACGTGGATTTTCCTACACGAGTCCCTAAAGGCCCTAGCTGGCTGCTGTCGACTCTGAAAGAAAGAGAGAAACGCTGGTTAGCGAGAACAAGCAAGGCGGGTAGCCCAACGCGTGAACCCGCGCAACCGGTCGCTACAGGATCACGAGCAAGAGGTTAGCCTCGGCATCGTCAGCACAGAGCGTCCGCACACTTCGGCAGCCAAAGCGCAAGTGAGCGTGCGTCTGCGTGAGTGCGTCGCGTGTCTGAGCTCCTGAACGGTGGTCTCGCGTGGATCTACACGGAGATAACTTGTCCTCCGATGTGTGATGGAGTTCGCAGCAGTTATTGCTTTGCCTCCCATGCATGCCGATGTAATGCATCTTCACGTGTAGGTTGTCTTCTTGGGTGTCTCCTCAGCACAGCTGTGCAGTGCTAGCTAGGCAGCGAGCAGGTGTGGCCTTCGGGTGGTGACGCTGCACGGCTGTTTTCGCATTTGGGCGTTGTGTGACCGGCCAGCATGTTCGTAAAACGTGCGAGCGGTCGTCTGGAAGAGGTCACGTAGCAGAAGTACTTCCGCGACATCGTGAAGATGAGCGGTGGGGAAATCGTCAGACAAGTGTAAGGCCAGCCGAAGGATACGATTCTGCAGTGTCTTCAGCTTCTTCCGGTTCGTGTCGGCGGCGTTCCCCCAGACGACGGCGGCGTATTGCAGTACGAGGTGCATTCAAGTTCTAAGGACTCCGATTTTTTTTTCTAATTAACTACTCACCCGAAATCTATGAAACTGGCGTTACTTCTCGACGTAATCGCCCTGCAGACGTACACATTTTTCACAACGCTGACGCCATGATTCCATGGCAGCGGCGAAGGCTTCTTTAGGAGTCTGTTTTGACCACTGGAAAATCGCTGAGGCAATAGCAGCACGGCTGGTGAATGTGCGGCCACGGAGAGTGTCTTTCATTGTTCGAAAAAGCCAGAAGTCAGTAGGAGACAGGTCAGGTGAGTAGGGAGCATGAAGAATCACTTCAAAGTTGTTATCACGAAGAAACTGTTGCGTAACGTTAGCTCGATGTGCGGGTGCTTTGTCTTGGTGAAACAGCACACGCGCAGCCCTTCCTGGACGTTTTTGTGGCAGTGCAGGAAGGAATTTGTTCTTCAAAACATTTTCGTAGGATGCACCTGTTACTGTAGTGCCCTTTGGAATGCAATGGATAAGGATTACGCCCTCGCTGTCCCAGAACATGGACAGCATCTTTTTTTCAGCACTGGCGGTTACGCGAAATTTTTTTAGTGACGGGGAATCTGTGTGCTTCCATTGAGCTGACTGGCGCTTTGTTTCTGGATTCGAAAATGGCATCCACGTCTCAACCGACGAAAAGAAAGTCCCATTCATGCTGTCGTTTCGCGTCAACATTGCTTGGCAACATGCCACACGGGCAGCATGTGGTCGTCCGTCAGCATTCGTGGGACCCACCTGGATGACACTTTTCGCATTTTCAGGTCGTCATGCAGGATTGTGTGCACAGAACCCACAGAAATGCTAACTGTGGAGGCGATCTGTTCAACAGTCATTCGGCGATCCCCTAAAACAATTCTCTCCACTTTCTCGATCATGTCATCAGACCGGCTTGTGTGAGCTCGAGGTTGTTTCGGTTTGTTGTCACACGATGTTCTGCCTTCTTTAAACTGTCACACCCACAAACGCACTTTCGACACATCCATAACTCCATCACCACATGTCTCCTTCAACTGTGATGAATTTCAATGCTGGCCGCGGTGGTCTAGCGGTTCTAGGCCCTCACTCAGGAATCGCGCGACTGCTACGGTCGCAGGTTCGAATCCTGCCTCGGGCATGGATGTGTGTGATGTCCTTAGGTTAGTTAAGTTTAAGTAGTTCTAAGTTGTAGGGGACTGATGACCACAGATGTTAAGTCCCATAGTGCTCAGAGCCATTTGAACCCTTTTTTTGAATTTCAATTGGTTTCACACCACGCAAATTCAGAAAACGAATGATTTTTTTTTTCACTTGCCGCCCTGATTTTACGACCCACCACCTAAGTGCTTAAGGTGGGTCTATTTTGACCACTTGGCCGCTACGACCGGTGTGCGGACACTGATGTAGTTGATGAAACTCACACCAGTTCCCGCATCCGGTCGCACCGTTGCCCGTGTCCCGCCACGTGGAGGCGGGTCTGTGCTTTTTTTTTTTTTCTTATTTCTTTC
Organism: Schistocerca piceifrons; assembly: GCF_021461385.2. Classification (NCBI taxonomy): domain Eukaryota; kingdom Metazoa; phylum Arthropoda; class Insecta; order Orthoptera; family Acrididae; genus Schistocerca; species Schistocerca piceifrons. The sequence continues at coordinate 453,728,409 of NC_060149.1, read as the reverse complement.
TTTACTTTGGCAGCTTTCCCAAAACCGATTTAACAAAATTTTTACAAAAATTAATTTTGAATTGGAAGAAGGAAATACAAGGAATAGTTTAGTCTGAAGAGGAGAAAAGACGATAGGAAAGGAAGAGATGATAGTCCCACCACCGTAGGGGACTGAGGATGAGCGCCTTGGGATTTATCTTCAAGCCTCTGATCCTCAGTCCCCTAACCTTAGCCTAGGAAGTTCTATTCTATTCTATTTATGGCGTTTGATATCTCTATTTATGTTCTATCTGGTTACTTGTATACAGGTTTAGAGTGCCGTGGTAGCTGATGGCAATTGCGACGGTGCGCCGACACTGTTTATGTCTAATTTTATACATTAATCTATTGTCAGTTTTAGGTCTACTTATGTAAGTCTATTGCATGTCAGTTGTTTTATATTGAGACTTAGTTTAGTTCTTCCACACTATGGTGTCTGTCTGGGTGCTGCATATAGGTTTATTGTCTGTGTGGTCTTCTGTTCCTGTACTCTTTGTGGCATTCGTCAGAAATTTTGTCTGTTAGTGCGTTCAGTATGTCCCAAAGTTCAGGTGTTCTGATCGCATCGTATATGTGTTCCTCTGTCTGTAGGTGTTGTATCCCAGGTGTGTTCCTGTGCTGTCTGTATTTCCCGCAGAATAGGATTGTGTGTTCGGGGGTTCCCATACCTCCACATGTACACGTTGATGTGTCTCTAAGACTCACGCGATTTAAGTGCGTGGGATAAGGTCCGTGGCCAGTCAAGAAATGCACCATGCCGCGGCTAGGATCGGCATGTTTCATTCTTAATCTTTCCGTTATGTTCGGAAAAAATGTATAGACTCTCCGTCCCTTATCACTTGTGCCCCATTCCTGTTGCCATGTGTCGATTTTCCATTTTTTGAGGTCCCGCTTATTGTTCAGCGGGGAACCAGTCAATATGTTGACCTGGTCTAGTCTACCCATCTTTAACCAGTACAGAGCGGCCCGATATTTGATTGTGATATCTATCGGGAAGATTCCTAGCACGACACACAGTGCTTCAACTGATGTAGTGCCGCAGGCTCCCGATAGTCGCAGAAGGACGCTTCTCTGCCCTCGCCTAACCGCTGTTCTGTTTGTGGCGAGGTTGAGTCTGTGCGCCCATGTACTGGCCGCAAAGCTTAGCACTGATTCGAAGAGTGCGCAGTGGTAAGTTCGTGTGACTGACAGAGGAAGTCTGTATTGTCCTGAATTAATCCTTGTCAGTTTATGTAGTAATTTTTCTGCCTTGTTTGTTGTTATTCTGATATGTTCATGGAAGTTCAGCTTCTCATCTATGTATACGCCCAAGTAGCGGGTTACCGTCATTCTCTTTATGTTGCTGTTCTGTATTTTAATAGATGGATTGCGTCTGAGGTGCCCTTTGAGCAGTGTGTATGTTGTTTTGTTGCCCGCTATCTTGAGCTTGTTTGTGTTGCACCATTGTGTTATTGTTTGCAGTGTGCCACTCGCCTTCTCCTCTAGCTGGGCTCTTGTATTTGCTGAGATAACCACCAGTAGGTCATCTGCATAGGCGACAGCACCGTCTGTCCTCATATCCTCCTCCAGCAGTTGCAGGAGAGGTTCAAAAATTATGTCCCAGAAGATGAGTCCACAGATCGATCCCTGCGGACATCCCTTGGTAATTTTCCTTATTACCTTCCGGTTGCCCACGCGCCATTCCACTATTCTGTCTCTGCAGTAGTCTAAAAGACTGTTGTATAGGGCTGCGGGTACTTCCATCTGGCGTAACCTCAGAAACAGTGCTGGCCACCACAGGTTGTCAAATGCTCCTGCGATGTCTATCATGATTGCCAAAGAGTATGTTTTATCTGTGTTTTGTGTAATTTCTAAAGCTCTGTTTATTGCATCATCGATGCTTTTCCCTTTCCGAAATCCAAACTGGTGGGGATTCATTACAAGTAGGGTTCTGTGAGCCTGCAAGCGGTCACACAGTAGCCTCTCTTGGATTTTTGCCATGGTGTTTATGAGGCATATTGGTCTGTAGGATTTCGGATCTGATTGGTCTCTGTCTGATGATTTTCGTATGATGACTGCATTTGAGGTTTTCCAGACTGTCGGTACACGGCCTAGCCTTAAGGCGTCGTTTAGTAGTTCTGTTAAGTATGGGGTGATCTGTGGTGCTAGCCTCTTAAGCACTTCTGCATGGATCCTGTCGGGTCCAGGTGCTTTTTTATTCTTTAGCTCTCTTATCGCTACCGCAACTTCCTCGTGCGCAAAGGGACAGGTGACGGCATCGGTGTTATACTGTTCATGAAGTTCTTGTCTCAGTGTGATCTGTTCCTGTGTGTCTGAGTCTGTGGCATCTTCCGGGAGGAGTTTGTTCAGCAGATATTGTGCTGTGTTTCTCCATCCCACTGTCATTGTGCCGTCATTCTGCCGTAGCGTGCTTAATGCCAATGGGGTCTTTATTTTTTCTGTCAGGATCTTGTATTGTTCCCCCCAGATATTCTGTTGTGTGTGTGTGGTCAAGTAGCTCTCCCAATGTTGTTTCCTGGTCTGAAATAATGTCTTTTTGAAGAGTCCTTTGGCTTCCTTATATGCAGCTAGTCTTAGTAGTTTGTCTCTTTGTATCCATGTCCTCTGGTATAGTTTTCGTTTCCTTGTCATGTCACGTTTGAGTCTGGTTAATTCGTCTGACCATGGTGTTTCCCGTTGTTTGCTGTGTGTGTGCGTAGGTATTGCTGTTTCTTGTGCTGTTTGGATGATTTGTGTCAGTTTGTGTGCTCTGTAGTCCACGCTTCCCTGTATGTTGTATATACTCTCATTTTGAACAATTTGTTGTAGTCTGTCCCAATTCGCTCTTTTAAAGTTGAAGTGTGTTATATTGTGTGTGGTGCGATAATTGTTTGTTGTGAGACTTATTTCTATTATGTTGTGATCACTTGTGGTCAGAGAGTCGTGTATGGTCCATCTTTGCAGTCGTCCTAATGTTCTGTCATTCGCCAGAGTAATATCGATTTTGGTGGCAGATCCGCCTGCACCTCTGTATGTAGGTGTAGGTCCGTCTTCATTTATGATATGTAGTTGTGTCTCCTGTATGACGTCGTTGACTTTCCGTCCTCTGTCGTCCGTTCTGTCCGAGTGCCATAGTGTGGATTTAGCGTTGATATCTGCACATATAATTAGGTTCTTATTTCTAGAGTACTCAGCAATGTCTTGTATCATATGTAGGTATGGCTCCATGTCGTCACTGTACTGTGCGTATAGTGATGAGACCACCCATGTGTCTCGACCCTTAGTTATTTCTGCCGTGGCCAGATGACTGTTACATAGCTGTGTAATCTTAGTGATATTTAAAGTTTTGTTGAGGACAACTATGGCAGCCTTGTAGTTTCGTCTGTCTGAGATTGTGACAGCGTCCCAGGGTAGGTTAGTTAAGTTTCCCTGGGTTGTCACATAAGGTTCTTGCAGGCAGAGAATATCCACCTGCAAGTCCAGAGCTACTCGCGGCAGTTCTGCACTAACGAGTGTGCTTCTATTAGCATTAAGTTGTATTATTTTCATGGGTGTTTCACATGAAGGTAGAATTTGTGTCCTGTTTGCGAGTAGTCAAAGTCAGTTCTGCCATGTGCCCTCACTTGGTCCTTGTACACTTGGTGTGGGTTATATGTTTCCCCCCTCCGACTACACGCTAGTATGACTAATTTTTCTAGCTCTGCTGGGTCTGTAGGTATGTTTGCGGTCTTTAAAGTCATTGTTCAGTGGTCGGGAAGCATACATAGCTGCCTAGTGGGTGAAGTAGTCTGGTTAGCAGTCTTTGTGCTGTGATGAAAGTATCCTTATATTCTAGCCTACTTAGTCTTAAGTTTAATTCTACATTGTTGTAGTCAGCATGCCATGGTGTTTGGCCGACTTTTCCCTTCTGCTCTTTTTCTACATAAGGGATGATTCCGCTATATTTATCTCGAAGTGCAGATGTCACCGGTGTGGTGTCTTGTTCCGTCTTCAATGGTGGTGAGGCTGATGAGCTGCTACCTGCGGCTCTTCTTCTTTCACCTTTACTTTTTCTTATGTTTACACTACCTATTGAACTGTCGTCACCTTTCTTTTTGCTATCACTATCTGTACACTCATCGTCACTATCGTGATCACCCGAAAGTAGGTTTGTGTCAAGGACTACTACCTTTTTCTTATATGTCTCATTACATCCGGTCATCTGTTGTGTTTCATTATGTTGTTGAGGTGTTATGCGTTGTTGTGTATGATCTGCAGGGTTAATTATCCCTCCAGATACAAAATTAACTGGTTTTATATATCCTATACATCTTTTTGTATTATACCTTTTTGGTGTGTTGTCGTTTATTCTTTCTTCGCTGCTAGCTTTGGCATAGTCAGGTGTTGCGTGAGATTTCTGTGTATTGTCCATTTGTTCGTTTCCCGTGTGTTTGTTTAGGTTTACAGACTTGTCTGTGTTCGTGTTTGTTTGTGTGCTATTGTTTTGTATTTGATCGGTGTTGCTGTGTGCATTGTATAGCACTTCAAATTCCAGCTCGTCAATTCTCGCCTGCAGTGATTGCTGGTAGCTGACCCAGTATTGCATCTGTTTTTTAAGTTGTTTGGCTATGTTACAATGTATAGCTCCATTAAGTACCATGTCGTCGATGAAGTCCATGGTATTTATATAACTGTCATGTAATGCGTGCATGCCTTGAAGAGATGGGATATCATCTGTGTGTGTGGGGTGAGTGGGAAGCAGTCCCATCTGCCTGCGCCAGCTTATAGCTCTTTGGTGGTTTCGATTAATGGTCGATGGTGATTTATAGTTCGTTTTTTGCATTCTTGATTGGGGCAGTGTTGGGCTGCTTTCATTCTCCATATTCGAAGCTCTGTAGCAGTCGATCTTGGACGAATTTATGTGTTTGACAATCAAGACCTCTTCGTCTGGCACACAATTTGCCTCGGATTCTGCAGGGGATGCAGATGTCTTGTTCTGCTAGTTTGCACTGATTTCTCATGTGGCCCTTCCCTTTGCAATTGGAGCACGTGATTTCGGTGTCTTTACACTGCTTTGTGGTGTGTCCAATATCACAGTACTTGTAGCAGGTGGGGACTTGGGCGAAATTTTTGACAGTTAGAGACTGGAAATCTATATAGACTCTATCCCGTTTTGTCAAAATTTTGTGCAGATTCGGCGTGACTTCAATAACTTGATGATTGTATCCCCGCCCTCTTGGTCCTGTTCGGAATTTGATTTTTGTCTCTTTCAGGAAAGCCTCTTTCTCAACTTCCTCACTAAGGTTCAGTTCATAGAGGCTTTCAAGAAAGTCTTTGTCGCTGATTGTGTCTGGCACGTGGTGTATGATCACTAGCGGTCGTCTCTTCCGTGGTGGCTCGCACTTGATTGTGTTAATGTTCTTTGCTGACTCGAGCAGTTTTTTACAGTCGTCCTGTGTTGCAGTCTCAACTATGACAGCTGTTGCTGTAGTTTTGACTGCCTTAATTTTTATCTTGTTCTTTTTTGGGTCAAGTTTCTGTGTAAGGGTTTGTCGCACAGTTTTTGGGTCCTTATTTTCTGTCGAGGTGATGAAGAGTGTTGTCGCTTGTTTTGCTTTGGCGTGTTCTATTTTTAGTGTTTCTTTTGATTTCGGTTGGGATTTGGCGATACTGGCGAAAGTTGGTATTGCTGGGAGTATTGTCTCTGGTTCAGTTGTTTTTGCCTCATCCAGTTCTTTCTGTAGTTCTTGGTTGTCTCTTTTTAGAGTAAAATTTTCTAGCCTGAACTCCTCTACTTGGACGGACAGCTTGTTATTCTCGTCTTTGAGAATATCAATCTGGCCCTCCAGTCTCGCATGTATGAGCGAGTCTGTTGCTTCAAGGTCATGTCTGGCTGCTGCAATTGTTTGTATTTCTACTTGTTGTCTTAGTCTTGCGTTTTCTTTTTCTAGGGCCTGAATTTGTCCCTCTAACCTAGCTTGTGTCACTGCGTTGCCGCAGGGGGCGGCGCGGCGGCGACTGAGTCCGTCACGGCTGCTTGAAACCTGTCCCAGTCGATCCCAGCAAGTGAGATGCCTCTCCTGGGCTGTTGTAGGGTCTATATCAAAAACCACTGGGACATGATCAGAACACAGTGCCGTCCTCGTCGTGGCAGTGAGCTGATGGGGGATGCCCTTGACAACCGCGATGTCGATTATATCCGGGAGCCCACGGGCAGGGAAGATAGTCGGGTCGTACGGCCCCACCACAAGCGCATGGTGACGTTTCGCTACCCAGAGCAGGCAGCGTCCAGCGGCATTGGTGGTCCAGGAGTTACAGGAGACATGTTTACTATTGAAGTCCCCGGCGACGAACACCTGCCCCCTCAAGGAAAGCAGAGCATCGATGTCAGCAGGGTCCAGTGGATGAGACGGTGGTCGATAGGCAGCGACGAACGTGACGGTGCCCGCCGAGGTATGAACGACGGCACCAGTGGCCCCCAGCGTTGCCAGTGGTGGAAGTTGTATCACGTGACGACGAATGCCATTGCGGACGTAAACGGCTGTCCCACCACCCGCCGTCAGTCGATCGGTGCGATAACTGGAGTAGTTTGCCGCCCTGACGTCGACCCCAGGCTTCAGGTGGGTTTTGTTGATAAGGCAGACGTCGACGGCTTCGTCTCGAAGAAATTGGCGAAGGTCGCCGGCTTGAGTGCGGACGCGGTTGGCATTCCACTCGACGACCGTGAGCCCTCTAATGGTGCCCGTGTTGCAGCTGGTGAGTGTTCACAGCGGTCGGGGTCGGAGCGGCCATCGGCACTGCAGCGGTGAGTTGCTGCGACAGGACTTCGGTAAACCTCGTGGCACTGGTCACCAGGGCAGTGAGCTGCGCGACGAGTTTGGCCAGGTCAGCGGTGGAGGCAGCAGGAGCTGCCCCGTCGCTGGTAGGGGGAGGCGTGGCTGCTTCGCTGTGAGAGTCCACCTGGGGCTGCTCGACTGACGGTGCTGAGCGCTGGGTACCCACGGGATTTCGACTCCCGCGCCGGCGGTTGGCGGGGCGCTGTCCAGCCGACGTCCCGGGAGAGGCCGCTCCCGGCTCCGCCACTAGCAGCTGGGGTGGAGGCGCAGGAGTCTCAGGTGTTGGCACGGCCTCGGATGCAGCGGGAGCAGGAGCGGCCGACGTTGGCGGGACGGCGGAGGGCGCCCCTGATGCTGCCGCCGCGAAGGAGACGCCGGGCCGTCTAGTTGCTGGCTTCTTCGGACGTGGAGCGGGTGTTTGGCCACGTTGGCAAGCGATGGCACGCATCTACACCTCACACCCACGATAACTGGCCACGTGTGCACCGTCACAGAGTGCACATGTCGGCTTCTCGGTGGGCGGACAGGGGCACGCACGTCCTGCGTGGGCGCCGGCGCATTTAACACATCTGTCTGGCATAGAGCAGTGGCACGCGACGTGATTTATCCCCTGGCAGCGAAAGCACAGCACTGAGCCTCTCCTGGAGCCAAGATCTTCGGTCCGAACCGGAACGTCGGCGACCCGCGTCAATTGGTAGAGCTTGCGGTTCTCCACGGTGTCGGAGCAGACGACCAGCAAGAGCGGCATATCATCGCGTGATTTAGGTGACTTCATCTTCACGAATGTAGAAGCCCAGGTCAGCGAGTTCACGATGCAGGTGATCGGCTTCCATGTTGAACCGGAGGTCGCGTATTACAATCTTCAAGACTTTGTCAGGTGCGGAAGCGTGGGTATAGAATGGTATACCACGCTCAGACGCCTCCTGAGTGACCCGGCGATAATCGTCAGCAGTGCGGAGTGTAACTCTGTACAGGTCAGGCCCGACAGGCTTCACGGTGTACACGGCCGTTGTCCAGCTGCGCAACAACTTCTGCAGTTCTCCATAGGGCGGCCCAAACTGGAGGACCACCGGCGGAAGATGGGAGTCTTTCGTCGGCGCAGGATCGCGCGGCAGCTGTTCCGGCGCGTCAGCGAGCGCGTCGAATGAGTTGGCGATGGCAGTTGGAAGCGTCGTCGATGACTGCATGCGTCTTGCAGTTCGCCGGGCCGGGACAAAACTGTCGGCGTCAGGGGCGAAATCTTGCTAGGCCCTCTTCTCGATCGGCGAGCCCGAACAGCGGACGGCGCGGCTGTTGCCCCCCTCTTCTTTTTCCCGCTTCGTCCGCGTAGCTGAGGCGCGGTGGAGCTCTCATCTTTAGAATCGGGGAGAGGAGGAGACAGCGCTGTCTTCAAGTTGCCGTAGCTGTGTCCATCAAATCCATAGCCATAGCACTGGTCGTCGTAAGTGGGGGGCCAGATGGGGCCGCCGACGGCGCAAGCGCGGCCGGACGGCGATCTGCCACAACCTTCGCGTCGTTAGTAAGGGCAGGTACGTCCATCTCGCGGCTGCACATCTCAGCGATTCTGAGCTCCTGAGAGCGGGCGACCGTCTTAAATCCTCTCTCTTAGCGAGGTGTTCTCTCCGCGGTCCGTGCCCGCTCGTCAGCGGTCGGTGAGACGCTGGCGTCGGCGTCGGTGTAATCGCCTAGTCCGCCCTAGTCTCCCGTTCCTTTCCTTTGCTGAGTGCCTTTTTAATTAGACTCACTGTTGGTTCACATGCCCTGCTGAGGTTGTAGCAGCAATCGGTTGATGAGTCCGTCCCTGGTACGAATTTCGATAGTCTCTCTAACGAAACTGTCCCAGTAATTAAATGTCTGTGCCAAGACCCGGGTATGTTGGTAGTCCATTCCGTGATTTTCGGACAAACAGTGCTCTGCAGCCGACTTGTTGGGGTACCCAAGTCGAGTGTGCCAGTGATGTTCTCGGCAATGGTCTTCGATGGCGCACACTGTCTGTCCAGTATAAGTCTTAACACATTGACACATAATCTAGTATATGCCGGCCTTCCGCAAACCGTCTTTGACTCTTCCCAATAACGGTCGCGTTTTATTTGGTAGGCAAAAGACAGTTCCTACTCGGTGTTTCCTCAATATTCGTCCTATTTTTCCTGACAATGCGCCAGTATACGGTATATAGGCAGTGCCTATCTCTTTCTTCGTGACACATAATCTAGTATATGCCGGCCTTCCGCAAACCGTCTTTGACTCTTCCCAATAACGGTCGCGTTTTATTTGGTAGGCAAAAGACAGTTCCTACTCGGTGTTTCCTCAATATTCGTCCTATTTTTCCTGACAATGCGCCAGTATACGGTATATAGGCAGTGCCTATCTCTTTCTTCGTGATTTCTTCGATCTCCAGACGCAGTACTGTGGAGGTTGGGTGGAGAGCGAGTCTGATCTGACATGCCGAGTATCCGTTTTTCCAGAATACAGTTTTGAGGTATTACAGCTCTTGCGGCAGACTCTCTGCGTCAGAAATCGTGCACGCCCTGTGCACCTGTGTTTTTAGCACTCCATTCCTCTGCACAGGGTAATGGCAGTTATCCGCTTAAAATATAGGTCGGTGTGCGTTTTCTTCCCGTATACCGTATGGCCCAAGCTGCCACCTGTCTCACCGACCGCTGACGTACGGGCGCGGACCGCTAAGAGAACACCTCGAGAGGGGAGGGGATTTAAGATGGCCGCCCGCCCTCAGGAGCTCAATTCTTCAGCGCGACATGTCTGATCTCCGAAATATTGTGCCTGTTGAACACTATGGACTGGCAGTACACCTGTGGACAGTTTGAGCAAGAAATATGCCTGGAGAAAATGAAGAATCATATCTCCGTGATGTTCAGGTACTCCCACGACCAGAAAGGTACCCAAAGGTCTCTGCTATAGAACGTGTGCTGGATCAGTTCTGACGTCATAGCAGTCACAGTGCCAGTATCAAGAACAGCAAGAGCTACAACAGCTTTGGGTCAGTTTGTCTGAGGAAAGCTCGCTGCAAGACATGTACCTGGAGTAAATAAAGAAATTTACATTGTTACTAAAAGGAAGGAATTCATTTTCCATGGACTCGATAAACTTTGTTATCAATGGAAAATGTGTCCTTTGACATAATGTCATAAACATTGAGTTCCATTTAGAAATTTAAAACACTTTTTATGATGACACGTTCAATGCAAAATCTTGTTTTTCAGTTGAGTATAATATACTGTAGACCTGTAAACTACGTTGTACGTTAGCGACATGTTCAAACTATGCCTTACAATTTGCAAGTTAATAAGGAAACTCACAGGTAAAATCTCGTAAGTTACTACAAAGATTTCTACATAAATTTAAAACTACAACAAATTTTAAGTCTCATTCGACTCGAAGCAGATAATTTCTCGAGTCCCACTAAAATCATATTTTTGCTTGAGTTTGAACATTCTGTTAACATATTGATGAAATATGCACGAGTTAGTTCTGAGATGAATGCTTCACTACGACCGCTGGGGAACATGTTCCTAGCGCTACATGTGATGACCGCACAAACTACTTTGTAATATGAAATGTAGTGGTGGTTCTCATTTGACAGTAGTTCTTAGACGCCAATACGAACTTAGAGGGCAGAGAAGAGAAAGAGCTGGCTGAAAAGTCATCTGCGCGTGAGCGATCTTTGTATAGCATAGGTTACATGATAGCAGAAACATTTTTAACATTCCAGAGTCTTTCACTGCGTAGATATTTCTTTATTGCCTTGATGTTGTATTGTAAATTGTCTTGTTCTTATTATAATCTAAAAGAAGGCAGCACTGTAATCTCAGTACCTTTCGTAAAGATCAGTGATGCTGTTTTCTGTTATTTCTCCATTGAATATAGGGCAATATTTATCACGTAAATGAGGGACAGTCAGTCTTTTATTCCTACGGGTCTTTTTTTCACTGCTGTAAGTAATAAAATTTTCTAAGCCCCTACAGGTTCCACAGTAATGGTGTTTTATACCATAGGGAAGTAATTTTACATTAGAAAATTTATATATAACAGTTATGGATAGTTCATGCACATAATAATAATTACTTACCAAATACTTTGTCAGAATTTTATGGAAAACTAATTAAAACGTATAAAGACAAGTCGTTATTTGAAGCTGTTACTAAGAAATTCGGAAATTGTTTAGCTGATTTACTTGAAACTTTTACACACACTGTAATGAACATCCAGATTGATATAAGCTATATAATTTTTCAGTATGTGTAATACACAAACGTAAATAAAATATAAATAATATAAAAATATATACATGAAATGTATAAAGGTGGAATGTAGATACAGAAAATCTCGACGAATTTTGTGCCAACTTAGTTCAAATTCTTAGACTACACTCTAATGAAAATTTGGCCAGACATAGGCTGTATCTTGTTTTAATGTATGTAACATATAAAGTGGAAACGATGTTTCAAAAAATCTTGAAATGTTCTTGATAAATTTTCTTTAAATTTTGCACTAAACTCTAATAAATATTTGGACAGAAATAAATTACATAGTTTTAAAATATATAATGGTTAAGTATATACATGAGGAATGTACAATAGGAAAAGTTGTCAGCAAAGATAAAGAAAAGTTTTTCACCGTCTTGCATTACATCATACTTTTACGCAGTACTCGAATAAACAGTCATATATATATATATATATATATATATATATATATATATATATATCAATGCTCAGGTTTTCTGGTGAAACCAAACGCGAAAGTAAAATGGTGCATCATGCTCTGTTATGAAAAAATGTGATTTCGTTTTCTCTCTTGTAGTCAATTTCAACTACAATAGCAGGGCATTCAAACTATTAGACAGACTGTTTCTCCAATAAATATTGTTTCTCATTATACATATTTTAACCAAAAATTCTGTACGCAGCAACGTGCTATTTTTTCCTCACAGTCGGTTTTCGTAGGAAACTGTAAAGTTGTATTTATGGCTTATCGCCCTATGAGTAGAAGCTATTATGGTATCATTTTACGGTGTAACAATAAACGTGGCCGGAGGTGAGGAAGAGTGAGAGAAGAGGAGATGTACAGAGATGGAGAGGGGGAATAGACATAAAGATTGGGAAGGAGGAGACGGACAGAGTAACTAGTGGGGAGGAGATGGACTGAGCAAGAGGTGAGGAAGAGATGGACAGAGGGGAGGAGAAAAAGGAAAAAGAGACGTAGGGGAGGAGATGGACAGAGCCTTGGAGGAAGTCATTACTACGTATATTCAATTCCCATATATATTAGCAGTTGTGGAGCATAACCAGTATCGCCAGTGTAAATATAAACCGTTCTGGTAATTCACAGTGAATCTCACAGATGTACCAAATTCGATGATGACTCTCCAGTGTCTGTAATTATACAATTAGAGATATTAATAAAACAACTTTCACTGTAATATTTTCAGCCCAATAATAGTTTGGCAAATGTGCGCTATGGATGACTCAGTACATTATTAAGTGATAATCGTAATAATTTTTGTCTTAAAAATAGATCATCACGTTGTACATCATTGTGTTGTTCCAGTGCGTGGTGAGTTTTAATGTAATTGTAACTGATGTGGGAGGACAGTCGAATATTAGTACATTCTGGAAATAGAATGTAGCAGCATCTGACACAGTACGACACAGACTTTTAAACTACACATAGACGACAGAAAGTAGAATGTACATCTACATCTGCACCTACATGACTACTCTGCAATTCACATTTAAGTGCTTGGCAGAGGGTTCATCGAACCACAATCATACTATTTCTCTGCCATTCCACTCCCGAAAAGTGTGCGGGAAAAACGAACACCTAAACCTTTCTGTTCGAGCTCTGATTTCTCTTATTTTATTTTGATGATCATTCCTACCTATCTAGGTTGGGCTCAACAAAATATTTTCGCATTCGGAAGAGAAAATTGGTGACTGAAATTTCGTAAATAGATCTCGCCGCGACGAAAAACGTCTTTTCTTTAATGACTTCCATCCCAATTCGCGTATCATATCTGCCACACTCTCTCCCTTATTACGTGATAATACAAAACGAGCAGCCCTTTTTTGCACCCTTTCGACGTCCTCCGTCAATCCCACCTGATAAGGATCCCACACCGCGCAGCAATACTCCAACAGAGGACGAACGAGTGTAGTGTAAGCTGTCTCTTTAGTGGACTTGTTGCATCTTCTAAGTGTCCTGCCAATGAAACGCAACCTTTGGTTCGCCTTCCCCGCAATATTATCTATGTGGTCTTTCCAACTGAAGTTGTTCGTAATTTTGACACCCAGGTATCTTAGTTGAATTGACAGCCTTGAGAATTGTACTATTTATCGAGTAATCGAATTCCAACGGATTTCTTTTGAAACGCATGTGGATCACCTCACACTTTTCGTTATTTAGCGTCAGCTGCCACCTGCCACACCATACAGCAATCTTTTCTAAATCGCTTTGCAACTGATACTGGTCTTCGTATGACCTTACTAGGCGGTAAAATACAGCATCATCTGCGAACAATCTAAGAGAACTGCTCAGATTGTCATCCAGGTCATTTATATACACTGCTGGCCACCGTAAATGCAACACCAAGAAAGACAAGAGGTAGCACAACAAAATTTATTTTGTAGATAACATGTTGACCAAGTATCAAATGATTACGTTTACAGACGACTGTGACATGTGGTTCCTGCCAGAATCAGTAGCCAGAGTAGCCTCCAGTGTTGGAGATCACCGCTGCCACACGTCTCGGCATTGAGTCAAAGAGACGTTGGATGTGTTCCTGGGGTACAGCAGCCCAAGCAGCTTCCACACGTTGCCAAAGATCATCTGGTGTGGCGGCTGGGGATGTAATCTGGGTCACTCGTTGAGCAACCATGGACCACATGTTTTCTATAGGCGAAAGATCCGGAGAGCGAGCCGGCCTGGGAAGCACTTCAATCTGGTTATTGACGAAGAACCTTTGGACAATGCGTGTCACGTGTGGTCGCGCATTATCCTGTTGAAATATGGCTGTGACCGAGCCCTGAAGGTAAGGAAGGACAACTGGATCCAGCACCTCGGATATGTAGCGCCGGCTATTTAAAGTAACGGCAATGCGTACTAGAGGCGTGCGAGAGTAATATCCAATACCGCCCCATACCATAATACCCGGTGCAAGACCAGTGTGGCGGTGCATAATGCAGCTGTCCAGCATCCGCTCTCCACGGTGTCTCCACACTCGAATCCGACCATCGTGGTACTGCAGACAGAAGCGTTCCTCGTCAGTAAAGACAACGTCATTCCATTCTGCCGTCCACATCCGTCTGTCATCACACCATTGGCGACGGAGACGTCTGTGGTTCTGCGTCAATGGTAGACGAAGCAAGGGACGTCTTGCGGACAGACCACTCTGCTGTAAACGGCGTCGAATGGTACGCGCTGACACTGGATGATGCGTTACAGACGCAATGTGCTGTGCTATGGTTCGAGATGTCACTGAGCGATCCGTCACTGCCATGCGCACAATTTGCCTATCAGCACGTGCAGTGGTGCACCGAGGTGAATGCGATCGACCACGTCGGTCCGTCGTACCCTCCTGCATCCAACGGTCACATATCCGAATTACAGTTGTTTGGTTTCGTCCAACACGACTAGCGATTTCTCTGTATGATAATCCACAATCTCGGTAAGCCACTATCCTTCCTCTGTCGAACTCGGATACTTGATCAAACGATGTTCGCTGTTGTCTACGAGGCATAACTGATCGTCTTGTGAAACAACCACAAGGTAAACACACGTGCCGAACGTACACTCGTCGAAATCGCCAAGCTTTAAATGCCGCTATAAGGTGGCGCCACAGGCGCGCGTGATGTGCGTCTGCGCTGAAATTCTAATCAGTTGCATATCTCATCGCTGCAAACCCATGGTGTAAATTTCACTTGATTCGGATGCTTCCTTCAGGGTGTTGCTTTTACGGTGGCCAGCAGTGTAGATCAGGAACAGCAGAGGTCCCAGGACGCTTCCCTGGGGAACACCTGATATCACTTCACTTTTACTCGATGATTTGCCGTCTATTACTACGAACTGCGACCTTCCTGACAGGAAATCGCGAATCCAGTCGCACAACTGAGACGTTACCCCATAGGCCCGCAGCTTGATTAGAAGTCGCTTGTGAGGAACGGTGTCAAAAGCTTTCCGGAAACCTAGAAATACAGACCCAACTAGAGATCCCCTGTCAATAGCGGCCATTACTTCATGCGAATAAAGAGCTAGCTGCGTTGCACAAGAACGATATTTTCTGAAACCATGCTGATTACGTATCAATAGATCGTTCCCTTCGAGGTGATTCATAATGTTTGAATACAGTATATGTTCCAAAACCCTACTGCAAACCAACGTCAGTGATATGGGTCTGTAGTTCGATGGATTATTCCTACTACCCTTCTTAAACACTGGTGCGACCTGCGCAGTTTTCCAATCTGTAGGTACAGATCTATCGGTGAGCGAGCGGTTGTATATGATTGCTAAGTAGGGAGCTACTGTATCAGCGTAATCTGAAAGGAACCTAATCGGTATACAATCTGGACCTGAAGACTTGCCCGTATCAAGCCATTTGAGTTGATCCGGTAGAGATCTTCGATTTTGGTAAAGTAAATAATCAGCGCTTTTCATTTTCAATGTGTGTTTTCTCCTGGAAGAGTAAGAGTTATCTGAAGGCAGGAAACCTCGACCGGCTTTAATGTTCATTGCCTGACTGTCGCATGTTGTTAGGTGACAGGTGACAGCATATTCATAACGGCATAACTCTGGATACAGAGTAGCAAAGGAGATGGACTGGCAGTAGGAAGCGAAGGCGAGAACTCTGCAACCCTCGCTACTGTTAGTCTCTGTTTCTCGAGAGCCTAAGACAAGCGTAACTTTTACAGCAACAAATTCTCGCCGCAAGTGGCCGTGCGGTTCTAGGCGCTTCAGTCTGGCGCCGAGCGACCGCTCCGGTCGCAGGTTCGAATCCTGCCTCGGGCTTTGATGTGTGTGATGTCCTTAGGTTAGTTAGGTTAAATTAGTTCTAAGTTCTAGGCGACTGATGACCTCAGAAGTTAAGCCACATAGTGGTCAGAGCCATTTGAACCATTTTTGAATAAATTCTCATCTGTATATCGCTGTCTTCATAAATATGTAAAGAATCCTGCTTGCCTATCAGTGTAACAGACCTTGACGAGTTCACCACTTGGTGCAGCCAGTGGTTCCTTCGTATCAACCCCTCCACAACCAAGGCAATCTTCACATGCCACAACACGCTCTCCTTCCATCTCCATTATCTCTACGTAATCAGCGTCGTATTATCCAGCTCACCCCCACCCTGAGATACCTTGGCCTCAACCTCGACCATGACCTTACCTGGACCCCTCATCTCCTGACCATCCAGCAGAAAGCTGATTCCCCTTCTGCCTCTTGAAAGTCCTTTCTGGCAGGACATGAGGATTGCTTCCTTCCACCATCCTCCACACATAGAAATCCCTCATCTGTGCTACCCTCTGTCATTCGAGGGTTGCATGGATCTCCGACCCCGCCCCCTCCCCAATTTTACGAGGCCCTCCAAATCCTAGAACGCCACGTGCTCCATCTTGTCTTCTGTATCCAACTTCTGTCCCATAGACGACTCATGTACGGCCTCATCCCCTTCCCCCACCTGCTCCTTTTCCTGCAACATATCCACATCCTTTACGCTGTCCACAGGCTTTATCCCCTACCACCCATCCCCTGGTGTCCTTCTTCCTCTCGGCCCCTAGCCCGTTGCTGCGCCTCTATCACTTTATCCCTCCGTCTCTCCACCTCCACACCCTCCACGTCCTTCATTATGGCAATTTCCAGCACCTCCCCCTCCCGGATGATGAACTTCACTGTGCCCCCTACCCTACCTAACAACTGTAGACTGGCCTTGTCGGCTGCCTTCCCATGGCCCCAATTTTCCTCTCCCCTCCTTCCCCCAGAATTGCTTTTCCGCCTTCCCCCCTCCTGAATCTCCGCACCCCTTCTTTGGCAGTCTCCCTCTCCCATACTTCCCACCCTGGCCCCCTTCGGCGTTCCCCCCACCTGTCTGCCCTCTCTACCCCCTCTAGCACACCTCCTCCTTTCTTCCATTCTCCCTCATCTCCATACCCCTGGCAAATCCTTTCAGTTGGTTCATAATCGTCACTGGTCTACATGAGTGTTGTATTTAGTGCTGTTGTCCAGTGACATCAAGAGCTCTGATTTTAACTGTGTGCTAGACTTGTGCATAGTGTTGAAGTCAGTGTTGGGTATGTGCTCTGCCGCCCATAGCCACTATTACGCTTTGGCCGTATTTCACCTTGCGTTTCTTTTAGTCGTCACACTGTGTAGTTCTTTTTGTGTACGCTTTTTAGATAACTAACACCAGTTTTACAGTCACCCCCTTTTTACGTTACCTTCCACTATGTTTCCTCGTTTATATGTCTGTTTCGCCATATTTCCCCCTTTATGTTGATTTCAATGTCTCCCTGTTCTGTACTGTCTCCCCCATATGGGGGGACTGAAATTCAGTCAAGGGAAAAAACCTGTCAGTGGAAAGGGGATAAAGCTTACAGAACTGAAATTCCTAGGTTCATCAGAAGTGTCCAGTCTAATTATATGTAAAACACGTTCTGCCACCCATAATTATTAAGACACCAGTATCTGTGTTTTAATGTTATCCTACTTTCCGGATATTCTTTTGTAACAGAAATTGTTTTTAAATTGAAATACACAGATGTTCCTGGAACACGGTCACCTCAGAGGTTAGTGGATTTTTATGAGGTGAAGCAGTGCTATAGGATCTCATACGTTTGTGAGGAAATCTGTATATGGTATTGAAAGTATAGAGCAGAGCTACAAACTGACTGAAAAATTATCTGTGGGTGAAAGATCTTTGTATAGCGGACTTCACATTTTATAAAAAACACTACAGTTACTTTTCCAAACGCAACGTGGCGAAGTTGGTCCATATTTAGATTATTTCGTGTTGAAAAATTCACCTCCTTCTTATTAGTCGAAAAGAACGCAACGCGTTTGTCTCAGTATCTTTCATAAAGGTAACCGATGATCTTTCACTTGGATATGTTCCATCGAATATACCTTCAATGTAAAGTTCAATTCAATACTACATAACAACTCTATGGCTTCAGAGGCAATCAACAACATTATTCAGCACACAGCGACCTCGTTAAAGTTATTGCAAACTATTCTGCGAGTTCACAGTAAGTCTATCAGATTTTTCCATTCCAGGTTGAATCTATAGGATTCATAATAGTACACTCCTGGAAATGGAAAAAAGAGCACATTGACACCGGTGTGTCAGACCCACCATACTTGCTCCGGACACTGCGAGAACGCTGTACAAGCAATGATCACACGCACGGCACAGCGGACACACCAGGAACCGCGGTGTTGGCCGTCGAATGGCGCTAGCTGCGCAGCATTTGTGCACCGCTGCCGTCAGTGTCAGCCAGTTTGCCGTGGCATACGGAGCTCCATCGCAGTCTTTAACACTGGTAGCATGCCGCGACAGCGTGGACATGAACCGTATGTGCAGTTGACGGACTTTGAGCGAGGGCGTATAGTGGGCATGCGGGAGGCCGGGTGGACGTACCGCCGAATTGCTCAACACGTGGGGCGTGAGGTCTCCACAGTACATCGATGTTGTCGCCAGTGGTCGGCGGAAGGTGCACGTGCCCGTCGACCTGGGACCGGACCGCAGCGACGCACGGATGCACGCCAAGACCGTAGGATCCTACGCAGTGCCGTAGGGGACCGCACCGCCACTTCCCAGCAAATTAGGGACACTGTTGCTCCTGGGGTATCGGCGAGGACCATTCGCAACCGTCTCCATGAAGCTGGGCTACGGTCCCGCACACCGTTAGGCCGTCTTCCGCTCACGCCCCAACATCGTGCAGCCCGTCTCCAGTGGTGTCGCGACAGGCGTGAATGGAGGGACGAATGGAGACGTGTCGTCTTCAGCCATGAGAGTCGCTTCTGCCTTGGTGCCAATGATGGTCGTATGCGTGTTTGGCGCCGTGCAGGTGAGCGCCACAATCAGGACTGCATACGACCGAGGCACACAGGGCCAACACCCGGCATCATGGTGTGGGGAGCGATCTCCTACACTGGCCGTACACCACTGGTGATCGTCGAGGGGACACTGAACAGTGCACGGTACATCCAAACCGTCATCAAACCCAACGTTCTACCATTCCTAGACCGGCAAGGGAACTTGCTGTTCCAACAGGACAATGCACGTCCGCATGTTTCCCGTGCCACCCAACGTGCTCTAGAAGGTGTAAGTCAACTACCCTGGCCAGTAACATCTCCGGATCTGTCCCCCATTGAGCATGTTTGGGACTGGATGAAGCGTCGTCTCACGCGGTCTGCACGTCCAGCACGAACGCTGGTCCAACTGAGGCACCAGGTGGAAATGGCATGGCAAGCCGTTCCACAGGACTACATCCAGCATCTCTACGATCGTCTCCATGGGAGAACAGCAGCCTGCATTGCTGCGAAAGGTGGATATACACTGTACTAGTGCCGACATTGTGTATGCTCTGTTGCCTGTGTCTATATGCCTGTGGTTCTGACAGTGTGATCATGTGATGTATCTGACCCCAGGAATGTGTCAATAAAGTTTCCCCTTCCTGGGACAATGAATTCACGGTGTTCTTATTTCAATTTCCAGGAGTGTACAATTACAGATATGAATACTAGCAACTTTCACTCTTTTACGCCACTCAATTATTTTCACTGTTCGACACTAGAGGTTTTGGGAAATTGATGGAGTACGTAATTACTGCAGTTGACTCTAAAATACTGACTTAAAATCTCAGTAAGTTCATTAAATGCAAACGACTTAAACCAAAATTTTAGACAGTTAATTCCGCACATTTAGCATAACTAACGATATCAGAGTTTCACAGCAATATTTTCAACGAGAGAACATTTTTTCGTGTAGAAGCGACAGAGTCTTATGTATTATTAAATGACAATGGTAACCGTTTTCATTTTCGAAAATAGACCGTCACACTGAACACTATTCTCTTGTACGACCACTTGAAAGATTCTAACAGAGTTATTGATGTCTCATACTTCCACATACACTCTACAATCCAGTTTACAGTGGATGGCTCAGGATACATTGTACCATTGTTCATTCGCCTATTGAGAAAGGAGAAATAATGTTTGTCTGTATGCCGTTGTATACATCCAAACCATCTTGTCTTATTCTCATGATACTCATGCGGAATACACGTTGGTTGCAATATAATGATCTCACAGTTCTTTAATGCAAATTCAGACTCACTAAATTTGCCCACTTCCGTTTCAGTTTAACATTCGCCGTACATTGAAACATACTAGGGTTCTATTAATTAATTGTTCCTCGAACCACTTAGATAACTGAGAAGAAATATCGTATCATCGTGTTTTGGTTAGTAATCAAGATTTTTAATTATATTTCCAGGATGGATATATTCAACTTAGCATTATACAGAGCAAGCCACGTCCTGTTGAAATACGGATGCTCAAAAAGGACAAATTCGTAATGCACCATGAATTTAATATTTTGTTGAAGTAAATGACGTGAATGTGTGTGTATGCCTGTGTGTGTGTGTGTGTGTGTGTGTGTGTGAGAGAGAGAGAGAGAGAGAGAGAGAGAGAGAGAGTGTGTCTTCACGTACAAGTGTATTACGCTGGGAATGGTCAAGCAGTCGGATTTGCACGTGCATTGCCTGTCTGCCAGTTGTTTGAGCTCGCGAAGGTGGCTGCACAGCTCTGCACAGCGTTGCTAGGGAAACAGAAGAGCCAAGGAGGTGCCTGGGAGCAGGCACCCGATGTGACATCTCTTCATCTGCGCTGTTCCACCGATCATACTATCGTTGGTCGAAACATACCTTCACCCTCAGAGTTGCAGGAGCCAGAGATATTTTCCCATCCACATGGTTGGCAAACGTCAGAGGTGCTTGCAACTACTACAAAAACTTTTCTCTGACACGAAGAGCTTTTTCTTGTTTTCTTTTTCATTTTAACATTATGTTGATTGTTTATCAGCCACACATCACAATCTTCGTATATACGCAAACAAAAAATTAGGTAACCTGTGAACGGAAGGCAGAGGAAGCTTAAAGAAGTCAATTTCATTGACATATCGGAAGTATCCAAACTAGCGGTATCTTTCAAAAAGTTTGTCTGCTTCTTAATGATTTGCATAGCAGTATTTTGTATTTGTATGCTATCCCGTTTTACTGCCTGTTCTTTTGTAAGCATAAATAAATTGCCTCTGAACTGAAGCACAAGCCAAGTTCTTCGAGAGAGGCCACTTTAGAAGCTACGTTGTTACGAAGATGAGCAGTCCTGTAGAAAGCAGACTGTTCTAAAAATATTACAAGTTCAGTAATCAGAACATAATATTGTGTGTACTTCTTCCTTTAACCACACAATGTAACGTGTCTTCGTAATATTTTTTTTTTTCTGTGAGTACTCAATTTAGAAATCGTTATAGGTACAGAAAGCTGGCTGAAGCCAGAGATAAATTCTGCCGAAATTTTTACAAAGGTACAGACGGTGATTAGAAAGGATAGATTGCATACAACCGGTGGTGGAGTGTTCGTCGCTGTTAGTAGTAGTTTATCCTGTAGTGAAGTAGAAGTGGATAGTTCCTGTGAATTATTATGGGTGGAGGTTACACTCAACAACCGAGCTAGGTTAATAATTGGCTCCTTTTACCGACCTCCCGACTCAGCAGCATTAGTGGCAGAACAACTGAGAGAAAATTTGAAATACATTTCACATAAATTTTCTCAGCATGTTATAGTCTTAGGTGGAGATTTCAATTTACCAGATATAGACTGGGACACTCAGATGTTTAGGACGGGTGGTAGGGACAGAGCATCGAGTGACATTATACTGAGTGCACTATCCGAAAATTACCTCGAGCAATTAAACAGAGAACCGACTCGTGGAGATAACATCTTGGACCTACTGATAACAAACCGACCCGAACTTCTCGACTCTGTATGTGCAGAACAGGGAATCAGTGATCATAAGGCCGTTGCAGCATCCCTGTATATGGAAGTTAATAGGAATATAAAAAAAAGGGAGGAAGGTTTATCTGTTTAGCAAGAGTAATAGAAGGCAGATTTCAGACTACCTAAGAGATCAAAACGAAAATTTCTGTTCCGACACTGACAATGTTGAGTGTTTATGGAAAAAGTTCAAGGCAATCGTAAAATGCGTTTTAGACAGGTACGTGCCGAGTAAAACTGTGAGGGACGGGAAAAACCCACCGTGGCGCAACAACAAAGTTAGGAAACTACTGCGAAAGCAAAGAGAGCTTCACTCTGAGTTTAAAGGCAGCCAAAACCTCTCACACAAACAGAAGCTAAACGATGTCAAAGTTAGCGTAAGGAGGGCTATGCGTGAAGCGTTCAGTGAATTCGAAAGTAAAATTCTATGTACCGACTTGACAGAAAATCCTAGGAAGTTCTGGTCTTACGTTAAATCAGTAAGTGGCTCGAAACAGCATATACAGACACTCCGGGATGATGATGGCATTGAAACAGAGGATGACACGCGTAAAGCTGAAATACTAAACACCTTTTTCCAAAGCTGTTTCACAGAGGATGACCGCACTGCAGTTCCTTCTCTACATCCCCGCACAAACGAAAAAATGGCTGACATCGAAATAAGTGTCCAAGGAATAGAAAAGCAACTGGAAACACTCAACAGAGGAAAGTCCACTGGACCTGACGGTATACCAATTCGATTCTACACAGAGTACGCGAAAGAACTGCCCCCCCCCCCTTCTAACAGCCGTGTACCGCAAGACTCTAGAGGAACGGAGGGTTCCAAATGATTGGAAAAGAGCACAGGTAGTCCCAGTTTTCAAGAAGGGTCGTCGAGCAGATGCGCAAAACTATAGACCTATATCTCTGACGTCGATCTGTTGTAGAATTTTAGAACATGTTTTTTGCTCGAGTATCATGTCGTTTTTGGAAACCCAGAATCTACTATGTAGGAATCAACATGGATTCCGGAAACAGCGATCGTGTGAGACCCAACTCGCTTTATTTGTTCATGAGACCCAGAAGATATTATATACAGGCTCCCAGGTAGATGCTATTTTTCTTGACTTCCGGAAGGCGTTCCATACAGTTCCGCACTGTCGCCTGATAAACAAAGTAAGAGCCTACGGAATATCAGAGCAGGTGTGTGGCTGGATTGAAGAGTTTTTAGCAAACAGAACACAGCATGTTGTTATCAATGGAGAGACGTCTACAGACGTTAAAGTAACTTCTGGCGTGCCACAGTGGAGTGTTATGGGACCATTGCTTTTCACAATATATATAAATGACCTAGTAGATAGTGTCGGAAGTTCCATGCGGCTTTTCGCGGATGATGCTGTAGTATACAGAGATGTTGCAGCATTAGAAAATTCTTGCGACATGCAGGAAGATCTGCAGCGGATAGGCACTTGGTGCAGGGAGTGGCAACTGCCCCTTAACATAGACAAATGTAATGTATTGCGAATACATAGAAAGAAGGATCCTTTATTGTGTGATTATATGATAGCGGAACAAACACTGGTAGCAGTTACTTCTGTAAAATATCTGGGAGTATGCGTCCGGAACAATTTGAAGTGGAATGATCATATAAAATTAATTGTTGGTAAGGCGGGTACCAGGTTGAGATTCATTGGGAGAGTGCTTAGAAAATTTAGTCCATCAACAAAGGAAGTGGCTTTCAAAACACTCTTTCGACCTATACTTGAGTATTGCTCATCAGTGTGGGATCCGTACCAGATCGGGTTCACGGAGGAGATAGAGAAGATCGAAAGAAGAGCGGCGCGTTTCGTCACAGGGTTATTTGGTAACCGTGATAGCGTTACAGAGATGTTTAATAAACTCAAGTGGCAGACTCTGCAAGAGAGGTGCTCTGCATCGCGGTGTAGCCTGCTCGCCAGGTTTCGAGAGGGTGCGTTTCTGGATGAGGTAACGAATACATTGCTTCCCCCTACTTATACCTCCCGAGGAGATCACGAATGTATAATTAGAGAGATTAGAGCGCGCACGGAGGCTTTCAGACAGTCGTTCTTCCCGAGAACCATACGCGACTGGAACAGGAAAGGGAGGTAATGACAGTGGCACGTAAAGTGCACTCCGCCACACACCGTTGGGTGGCTTGCGGAGTATAAATGTAGTTGTAGATGTAGATGTAGAGAATCTACACAAATTATAAAAATGGGTCTACGTTTGTTTGTATGTATGTATGTATGTGAGAATGAATATTCCACATCTCATCTTAACCACCCAACCTATTTCAACCAAACTTAATACACACGTCATTTACGGTCTAGGAAGAATTGCTATGGGGGTAAGAATTACCCTGTATCAAAGGCATGAGGGTGGGGATGAGGAAGCACTGTAGCACACCACACAAGAATAGCTGTACTTTGTTACGCAGAATTTCAGAGAAGGAGAGCACTTAGAGACAAGCAATAAACCATCACTAAATAACGAAAGGAAAAAAGTTTATTTTCTTACTACATTTCCGCTGTCCACGCAATAAAATTGCCACATGATTGGTAACATTTTCATTTATTACTCCTGTATTACTGTCCGCCTTTTCAGCTGAGTGCTAACGTGCTTGCCTCCCATTTAGCGGACCCGCGTTTGACTGCCTGCCGCATTGAAGATTTTCTCCGGTCGTGCACTGCACTGGGTGTTGTGTTGTCCTTATCATCATTTCATCCTCATCAGCGGCACGCGAGTTGCCCATTCTGGCGTCGACTGTAACAATACTGGCACTCGGTGCCCTAACTTCCTCGAATGGAGCCTCCCGGCCGGCAATGATATGCGATCGTTTTATTTAACTTCATTTTCTTTATTACTGTCCGTATTTGTGAAGCATTTTGCAGTCAGGGATCACACATACCACTGAATGCACCAGAAAAATTACATCATTGTTCAGAGTATACGACTCCATGAACACCGAATGCGTTGAAAACTACCGCACGATGCTCGACCTTTAAGTTAATTACTTCGTTGATACAGCGCTATTCAGCCATACACTTGTTTCAGCCCACTTTTTATTCAACTGTGTGCATTTTGAGCAAATTGATGGTGTTGATGTGGGTAGTCCTCTCTCACCTCTGATCTGAAACATTTTTATGGAAGGCTTTGAGAAGAGGGCGCTTCATGCGGCAGAATTTAAACCAAAATCCTTCGGGCGATATGTGGATGATATTCTGTAGTGTGTCCTCACGCTGAAGATGAACTGACAAGCATTTTGGAATATTTGGATGATATCCAGGAGAATATCAAATTTACGATGGGAGTGGAGAAGGGCGGCTGTTTGCGATTTCCGGACGTCTTGGTCAGTCGAAAAGTGGGTGTATCATTGCGGCATTCCGTTTACCGTAAGTCCATACATTCAGACCTGTATTTTCTGGTGTCGAGCTGCCACCACACAACACAAGCTATGGGCGTTCTTCGAAAGTTAGTGCACAGGGTACATGTTGTGTATGAAGAACACAGTCTTGGAAAAGAGATGGGACCCCTACAATCAGTGCTGAATGATAATGGATATTCTTCACATCAGTTTAGCACAGGTTTAAGCAAGAAGAAACGTGACCACCTGAAGGATCAAGTGGAGAAGGAGTGATTCAAGTCCAGGGGGTTCCTCTCGTACTTCAGCAATACTTCGCCGAGATTCGGCAGGATCTTAAGAAAACATCATGTCAAAGTAATCTCCCTCTCAATTACAAAGACGTGTTCTCTTCCCACTTTGACAAAGTACGATTTGGGATTGCGGACGGGTGGAATGTAAAGAATATTTTACCAATGTGGCAATGCCTACATTGGTCAAACAACGCGCACAGTGCGTGGTCGCCACACTAGCCCTTCGCAGGCAAGTAATTCAGCCATAGCCGAGCACTGTAATTCCACAGGACATTCCATGGATTAATCTGCAATGGAAATCTTGGCCTCGACGAAATCCGTCTAGGATTCATTAATTAAAGAATCGATGGAAATGCGTTTAGCACAAGCTCTTATTAATCGTGATGGCGGCTTTCACATGGATAAGACGAGGGAACCGGTGATTTCTTTAATTTATCCAGATAAAAAATTACGACCAGTGATACGTCTGTCTGCAGTTAATCTAATTAATTTTGACATCTGAATTTCAACATCGCGAGTGCGCATTCCGACAAAGAGCGTGCATGTAGCATCATCATTACGCATGCGCCTGCCCGCCAATTTCGGAAAGAGCGATAGGGGTCAGTCACGTAGCGGCTGCCTTGGCACATGCGTCTCCGCATCAGTTTTTGGTATAAGGTTATTGAGGTAAACTAGCAATCTCCAGTGCAAAACACTCAACTGGAGAGCGTTAAATGGCTCTCAGTCGAAATATTGTGGCACCAAGTTGACGTTATCCGGCTGCAGTCACGAATCTTAATGAAATGCCTTACACGCCAGCAGTATTTCAAAAATCGCCGAATGCACTACAACTATTAAGTCAAATTGAAGCTGTATGAACCGTTACTCAATTATCAAGACTATTTTATAGTATAGTTACCGTTTACTCTTTTATTCCTTCAAGTGAAACCTTTCTTGGTTGCTAGATATTTTTATCTCAAGGACATTTCTCAAAACCTTAACACCATCGCAGACAATTTTTACGTTCCATTAAATATTTTCCTTTGCTGTTTAATTCGTAATTGAATACTAAGTTTTTAATTGTTCTTGTTAATGTGTAATACTGACTTTGAAACTTACAGCTTCAAGCATTTTCAATTCAAATTCTTATAGATATAGATCTTAGACTGTTCCACGTATATAGAACATACAATGTCGAAGAATATTCTTGTGGAATCCACCTAAGCCGTGACAAGCTTCTAAGGAATGTAATGTTTTGTCGAGTCTGAAAACCTCATGTCTACGAGGCTCACAAACAAAAAATTACTCTTATGGATAATCAGTGGATCGATTCTTTATCTGACACCACACTCTTTTTAAGTGTGTTCTATATTTGTGCGGTCATGTTTTCTTCTCGCCTAAAGACTATGCTTATCTTGCAGATGTTGTGTCTTGCTTGCCTAATTAGTATTTGCCACTTGTCACCATCACAAGCTGTTGCTATTTGGAACGAATGCAGCTCACAATAATCACATACGAAATTCGTGCCGAAGATAATCTTCCATGTATAGTGTTCAGAAATGTGCTGAACATTCATTGGATGTAAGAGAGTACGTCATCTCAAACAGCAACTTCCATATTTGACGATGAATTTGACTGTAATGAAGAAAAGTAAAATTTTCGTATGTTTCAGAAGAGAAGGAATCTTGTTCGGAAAAGAAATGCATGTAGACACTTGAATAATGCTGATGCTGCCTTGTACTGACATACAGATATGTTATTCTTGTCGTGTTTTAAAGCTCCATGTTGGGCAATCCAGTGGTAATGTGTATACATCTGATGATTAAAATGGTTCAAATAGCTCTGAGCACTATGGGACTTAACTTCTGTGGTCATCAGTCCCCTAGAACTTAGAACTACTTAAACCTAACTAACCTAAGGACATCACACACATCCATGCCCGAGGCAGGATTCGAACCTGCGACCGTAGCAGTCCCGCGGTTCCGGACTGCGCGCCTAGAACCACTAGACCACCGCGGCTGGCTGATGATTAAACTTTTTGATGATTAAACTTTTTGAATATAATTACGTATAATATTAGCGCTGCTAACTTCACACTTCATCTAAGAGTTACTCTATGGTGAGCAGCTGCAATATCATACGCATCTCTTTCCAGTCTCCTCGGGTTTGCTACCGGATTCTAAAAACCAAATGTTGATGCTGGAATCCGGCAGCAACCTGAAGACATTACCAAGACTTATTAATCTAGGAAAATCTATAAAGACACTTGTGGATGTCTATAGTGATGTGGACTCTGCGTCCTACATAGTCCATCATCTGAGAGTGAATACCTAACTTGCAAATGAAAGAACGCGTGGTGCGTCCATAATGTCAGGTTTATTATTCACCCAAGCGACTCAAAGACTAGGCACCAAGCACAGACGTGACAATCGGATAGTCAATACGTTTTCTATGAGAAAACAGATACAAGTGACTGAGAAAAGCTACAGAAGTTAACTCAAAGTTGACGGTAACTCGATTTAAGCAACTCAGTTCCCTGAATGAAAGAAGCAGAGGCTCTAAAAGAGCACAACGTTGTTACACATTGGCCGTACTAGCTAATAAAAGCTCATATTTAAGTCGGTTTTCCTAGTTATGTATTGTGTGCTGGAACGTGATGCTTTATGAAAGTTTATGTGGCTGTAATTTCATTGTCGATGAATTCTTCTTTGTGGTTGCAATGTGCTTGCTCGACAGTTAGAATTAGCTGGGCTAATAGGTGGTATGTGTCTCATGTGCTCACCTAATTAAACATCTGCTCTGGCGAGAGCCAAAACTCCGATTTTCTGCTTAGTCTCAGAGTATGCAAGTGATGGTTGCAAAGTAGAATGACATGCATGGCAAAAAACAGAAATTATAACGAAGTGTATGTAAACAGTTGTAGCTAGATTGGTAGCAATAGAGGCTGGTTAGCTGTTTGAAGTACTAGATTTAGGATTACGAATATTTTTGTGATGATATTTATTAGGTGTCATTCACCACAAAATCGGTCATCCTTTTTTAATATTCTCTTAATGAAATAAATCAGAGCTCAAAATTATTTTCGGCTTCTACATTTCTCACCTTCTTTTCTTCTTTTTTCCTTTTTAGCCTCTTATTGATTTCTTATTTTTCTTTAGATGCAGCTTACAGAAACAATAGCTCTATAGGAGTGCCAAAGCCTTACCAACTGAAAATAAAAATCTGATATCACAACCACTTTCATACTAAAGTTAAATACAACTGCGAAAATTATTTTCTCTTCTCACTTATTGGCTACTAGCTTATTTAAAATCCCACAGCTACCACTGAAGGAAAATCACTCCTCATAAAGTTGAATAAAGGTTCAGAAAACACTGTTCTGTTCAATTAGTGGTCAAGTCTCTCAACAATGCCATCAGTTACAGAGTCGTACAAAACAACCTGGAATTCGCCTAAACACAACTCAAACTTCCAGCAAAAAGAGGAAAGATATTGCATAAAATGTCACCAATGCTACTGAGACCTCACTTCGTACTCCGAGCACCTACTTACAGCAACAATCATGAACCGAGACCACAAAATTTGACCGACAATTCTATATTGCCTTCTCTAATCATAGTCATATGCGTTCACCATTCAAACGTCAGATCGTGAACAAAACTGACCCAATATCAATATTATTTACACGTGGACTGCTAAAATTATCTATATGTCTTTAAACGTCATGGACAAGATCATAAACCACAGAAAACGACCTCACTAAAATCAGTTACATGTAGGTCAGATGTTTAACTCACCACCTGCTGCACGGTTCTGTAGCATCTTCTTTTCAACAAGCAAACAGGATGCTCCCCCAGGACAATAACATCAACATAGTTCATCATCTGAGAGTGAATACGCAACTTGCAAATAAAGGAACACACGATACGTCCATAATGTAGGGCTTATTATTGACCAAAGCGACTCAAAGACTAGGCACCAAGTATTTATTTAGAACCCTTTATTTTACCATCAAATAACTTAAACAACAGCGCTGTTCATTCTTTATGATAATATGTGCATTTTTGATTGAAGCAGTCCGTCTCTTCTATGACTACCAGCTTCCTTTCATTCTCTGCTCTTTTGGGTCACTCTGGCTACTTGACAAGGAGAAGGCAACTTCAACCCCCGACGGCCGACCGCTCACTTACTGTACATCTACAACAATAGTTTGCTTACAAACAGTAATACGAAGTGGTCATACAACACAGAAACACACTTTGTACAAAATTAATCAAAATTATAATACGTAGTAAGAGAAGAGGAACAGAGAACCCATGGTGCGCCGATAAAAAATATTTCGGTGCATTACAACCACCAGGCACACTTCGTTTTGTCTACGTCCTACGAAATCAATAATTAATAAGATCAGTAAGTAAGGAAAAAATATAAAATAACTAATTCTCTTGTCTTGAGACTAAAGACAACGCCTCAGATATAGCATCAGGTATCAGAGCAGCAGCGATGCATAAGAAGCGGCGCTTCGGGTGCTGTGAACGTACCGGAGGTTCTCCATGCGCTTTTGATGTCCTCGTCAGACTCTAACCAACTTTATCGACTCTCACTTTTTAAACGTTGCTCACTTTCTTGTGAGATATTTTATTAGAGTTAATAATTAATATGTAAAGTAATTTTAATTTCTTCTCTACATTGTTGTCTCTAAATTTTAATACTGATTCTGTTAGAATGTTTAGTTTTGTTAATCAATATAACTAGTTAAATGTGGATCATGTAATCGTTAAAAATTACTAATAAAAGCGTCTTCTCGGTGGCGTGGACTTCTGGTGCCAAAACTGCTTTTGTATGCGAAGTTAGCGTAAGCATGTTAGAGAGAAGAAGAACAATCTTATGCTGGTGCTTTGAAATTCAATAATAAGGACATTTGTCGGGGTCTAAACTTATAAAAACGTTACTGACAAAAATTATATTTTTTAACTGTTAAACTTATCCTGTGGATGATCCAGTAGTGGACGTTGAGAAACATAAATTTTGACTTTAATAATGAATTTTACAACACACACTGTGGAAGTCTTAGTAACTGCATGCCCATCAGACTTACAAATTATTTTAGTCTCTTGAATTCGGTAGTCAACTGTCCTGTTGAAGAACTGAGACGTATTGTAAGTACACGTTATAATAACAGAGCAGATTTCACAGTTTTACGTTTATATAAAGTCATAAAATTACTGACAATTAACACCTATACCTACATCTGATTTCAATGAGTAAAAAGAATCAACGATTTATTAAAATTTTGGAGTCGTTTTCGTACAGAGTGTGAGTAAATTAAGTGACAAATCATCGTGATTCAGTATTAAATGTTTTCCCTAAGTCATACCATGGTTATTATTTTAATAAATTCATAGTTCCTTCGTCTCCAACCTCTCCAGTTTGATCCAGTTGAGCCAGTGCTCAATCGTCACTGACTTTGGTGTCGACGAGACCTTCCTTCCTTCATCTATGCCGTCTGTGCTTACTTTATTCCCAGAATATGCAAGTGTACATTAAAAACCTCATGCTGAAGAACTTTTAGTTACAGAACGACTACGTTAGTTTATCACCGCTAAGGTCTTTCTTCAGCATTTAGGTAACTGACATTCTTAAAAAAAAAACCTAATTTCTTTCCTCTTGGGTAGCCCACTCTTGAAACGAAGTGAAACTGGACATTAAAGATAAGGAGATCACTTATGCTCATCAACTGATCCATCGGATTTCCAGGAAGCAAGATGGTGATGCGATTAATTAATTTATTTACATACACCTTTGTTTAAGCTGGCAAAATTAAGTTCTTCTGTTCCTATTTTGTCTCCAACAAGAAATCATTAGTAAATAAAGATTAAAATTTTCTTAGTACATACATATGGGATTAATGTAATGACATCTCACAAAACAGTATGGTAGCAAGAATTAAAGGAATCCCCGGTGTTGACAGGTTAAAAGAATAGCGAGAAGTAATAGAACAGGGTTAGCACATAAGGTGGAAGGAGAAAAACATAAAAGCTGATGGACGTGAACTGTATGGATATTTTCCAATGAGATAGAGGTATTTGTTCCCTTATCGACACAAGAGAAACGGCTGATGTGTGCTGAGAGAGAAAATGTGCGTATCATGGGAGCTACAGCTTTAATCACTTGTTGAATACAAAGCGATTTTTGATGGGACACAGGTTACAAGATAGTATGTTTCACAGTCGTGTGGCTAAAATGGAGAAGAAGGTGCGAAAACCTTACTATTATGCAAAGGTAGAGCCCAGACTGTAGATATACTCGATTTCGAAGGTCGTATATGCACCAATGGCAGCTAGATGATACGTGAGGAAAAGTATTGAAGAAATCAGGCAGTGGACGTGCATACCAGAGAACAGGGTGTTCAGATCTAGGTTCAAATGGCTCTGAGCACTATGGGACTTAACTTCTGAGGTCATCAGTCCCCTAGAACTTAGAACTACTTAAACCTAACTAACCTAAGGACATCACAAACATCCACGCCCGAGTCAGGATTCGAACCTGCGACCATAGCGGTCGCGCGATTCCAGACTGTAGCGCCTAGAACCGCTCAGCCACCTCGGCCGGTTCTTCAGATCTCCGTCCACCCATCCGTATTTAGGTTTTCCATGGTTTTCGGTAATCAGTTATGCAAATGCTGGTGAAATCATTCACTAAAAAAAAAAGAGATGTTACAACCCAACCGCAGCTTGTGCTGAGTTTTTGATTTCTATGTTAAAGAAGCTTTTCTAATCTCTAATCATCTTCGTACTTCCTTTATTTTACGTTGCTACTGACTGATATGTAATTTATGTGTTCACTCGATGAAATATAGTTCTTCAAGACCAGCAGTTTGTTGATTCGTTGGCTAACGGATAATTATTACGCAGATGACAAGTGTAATAACAATTCGTCTGATTCTGACGAAATACTGAATAACTCAGTTCAGCATTTTCTCTATCTGTTATGTTCAGCCACAATCTGATCGATCAACCATGGGATCCATGACAGTGACGCTATTTGTCACTCAGCTATGCGCTGTGGACAGGGCGGTAGAGCAGAGCAGGAAGTGGTAGCAACACAGTGGCCCTCAAATTAATTTGCGTTGATAACGGTGCGTTTTATCTTACAGATTTTATTACATAGGCTACGATTACAGAAGTAAATATCCCTTCTTCAAGAATTAAGATTTTGAGCTAAAGAAGAAGCCTGTTAGGATAATAATGAATGATAGTAACCAAGCTCCCTGTAAATATTAGTTCAAACAGTTGGGGATTATAACTGCACCATGCGAGTATATCTGCACATCGGTAACAGACATTACGAACATCAGTAATTTTATAGTGAACAGCAGCATTGGTGATGATGGAGAGAGACAAACTAATCTGGCGTTTATTAAAAATAAACAAACAAGAAGCACAAAATAGCACTTTCTACAGGGGATCAAAATTGTGTAAGAATTTGCCCAAGGAGATTAAAAATACAGTTAAAGTCCAGATATTTAAATATAAATTAAAGCATACCTCTTAAATAGTTCCTACTTCGTAGTCAACGAATCCATATATATTATAAAAGGGTATGTATGTACCAAGGGCAGGAGAGGCTCGCTCAGCCACAGTGAAGTCAACCCTCCTATGGGTATAGTACCCCAAAATCAAGACTCCTGGTCCTCCAGGTTGGGGGTGGTACAGAGAGCTACTAATCCACTCATGTAAAAATACGAAACGGTCAGGATACTCAGCGCCAGCCTCGGATCAGGACAGGATTCACTGGAAAAAAATCTGGCAAAGCTACAAGGAATTCTCTTTTGGATCGTGGAATATTAGAGGCCTGTATCGTCCTGGAACTGCCCAAATACTAGCAAACGAATTAAGAAAATATAGAGTGCAACTAGTAGCTCTCCAAGAAGTAAGATGGCAGGGAACAGGTTCACTGAAAATAACAGACTGGACAATTATGTAAGGAGACAGCTGTCAGTGCCATGAGTTCGGAACAGGTTTCTAAATTCATAAATCATTAGATGAATCAGTAAGTGAGTTCAAACATGTTAATAACCGTTTATCGTACATCACTATTCAGATGCAGTGGTTAGACACTACATTTCTGAATGCACATGCACCCACAGAAGATAAGGATGACAACACGAACGAAGATTTCTACAGCCAACTGGAACAAACGTACAACTTATTAAGTAGGCACAATGTGAAAATAGTGTTAGGAGATATTAATGCCGAAGTAGGAAAGGAAGAAATCTACAAGTCAACCATTAGCAATTTTAGCTTACACGAGGAAAGTTCAGATGATGGGGTTCGACTTATAAACTTTGCAATGACAAATGATCTCACGATAAACAGCACAAAACTTCAACATAAACGCATTCATTTAGGAACATGGATATCATCAGATGGAAAGGTAGTCAATCAAATAGACCATGCAGATATCCAGAAATGATTCCAAAACAGTATTAAAGATGTCAAAATCTTTAGAGGAGCGGACTGAGGCATAGACCACATGTTAATCACATCAAAAATGAAAGTGAATCTCAAAAGGAAAGTAAACAGAAACAGAGAAGAAATTACAAGATATAACATAGAAAAGCAGGCGAAAGTAAATAAAAAAGAAAATTTTACAAAAGAAATTAAGATCAATCTAACAAAACCGAGAATTACCAATGCAGAATCACAGGACGTCGAAAGCAGATGAAGACACCTAAAGGGCTGTATTCAAGAAGCAGCTTCCAAAATCATAGGTGAAAGAAAACGACCTAATTAATTTTGGTTTAACACAAAGTGTCATGAAAAAGTGCTGGAAAGAAGAAATGCGAGGAATGCATGGATTAAAGAAAGGGATAATATGACACTGAAGGAAAGATACTATAAACTCCGCCAAGAAACGCAAACAAGCCTAAGACAAGAGAAAAGGGAATACTATAACATTATAATCAGAAAAGCAGAGGATGGTTTCCATCACAGGACATGCAGATGTATCAAAATATAAAAAAATCCTTTGGTAAATTCAATAAAAGGGAACAGTTTATAAAGGATCAGTATGGGAAAATATTCACCAACAAAAGTGACATACAGAAAAGATGGGAGACATACTTCTCACAACCTGTCAACTGCAATAACCCACACTCTTACTGTAAATTGGAAGAACCTGATACAATTGACACAGCTGATACAGTTACTACCCAATCAGTAAATGAAATACAGCAAGCAATAAAGAAATTAAAGAACAACAAAGCTTGTGGCGTGGACAAGATATACGCTGAGTTATTAAAGAATGGAGGCCCACAACTGGAATTAGAAATACAGGCGTTAATAGAAACAATTTGGAAGACAGAAACCATTACTGCAGATTGGAAAACTGCAATTGTGTGCCCCATATTGAAGAAGAATGATCCACTTGTTTGCGATAACTACAGAGGATTTGCCTTACTGGATTTCACCTACAAAATCTTATCGAGCTGCCTATTAAACAGGCTGATACCAATAACAGAAGAACCGATTGTGGACTACCAATACCGTTTCCGCAGAAACACATCCACAATAGATCACTTTTTCACCCTAAGATAAATAACTGAGAGGACGTGGAAATTGAATGTAGATTTTAAAACGGCCTATGATAGCATACACCGACAGACACTCCTAAATATAATGAAAGAATTTAAAATACCATCAAAATTAATCAGATTAGTTAAAGTGTGTATAGACGGAACATTATGTCGCATAAAGACACCGGTAGGAGAAACTGAAGATTGTAAGGCGTACACTGGAGAAGATCAATAGAGAATTTTCTAAAACCAGTCCACAAAGGATCCAGCTAAAGGATGAGAACGTTACAAGACTTGCCTAAGACTTGCCGAGTAGTTCCAAAAGAGAGCTAATCAGAATGATGCAAAATTACTACAAAATTGCTGATAAAACAGGATTACATATTAATGAAGAAAAGACAGAATACCTGCCCATAAGTAAGAAAACCAGAAAGATGCACCTCTGACTGTAGATATATTCAGTTTCAAGACTGTTGACCACTTCAAGTAGCTAGGAAATCTTTTTAGTAATAACAACGGAACAGATATAGAAATACACTCCTGGAAATTGAAATAAGAACACCGTGAATTCATTGTCCCAGGAAGGGGAAACTTTATTGACACATTCCTGGGGTCAGATACATCACATGATCACACTGACAGAACCACAGGCACATAGACACAGGCAACAGAGCATGCACAATGTCGGCACTAGTACAGTGTATATCCACCTTTCGCAGCAATGCAGGCTGCTATTCTCCCATGGAGACGATCGTAGAGATGCTGGATGTAGTCCTGTGGAACGGCTTGCCATGCCATTTCCACCTGGCGCCTCAGTTGGACCAGCGTTCGTGCTGGACGTGCAGACCGCGTGAGACGACGCTTCATCCAGTCCCAAACATGCTCAATGGGGGACAGATCCGGAGATCTTGCTGGCCAGGTAGTTGACTTACACCTTCTAGAGCACGTTGGGTGGCACGGGATACATGCGGCCGTGCATTGTCCTGTTAGAACAGCAAGTTCCCTTGCCGGTCTAGGAATGGTAGAACGATGGGTTCGATGACGGTTTGGATGTACCGTGCACTATTCAGTGTCCCCTCGACGATCACCAGTGGTGTACGGCCAGTGTAGGAGATCGCTCCCCACACCATGATGCCGGGTGTTGGCCCTGTGTGCCTCGGTCGTATGCAGTCCTGATTGTGGCGCTCACCTGCACGGCGCCAA
This sequence comes from Schistocerca piceifrons, assembly GCF_021461385.2. Lineage (NCBI taxonomy): Eukaryota > Metazoa > Arthropoda > Insecta > Orthoptera > Acrididae > Schistocerca > Schistocerca piceifrons. The sequence goes on along the minus strand of NC_060149.1, from coordinate 453,692,117 downwards.
ACACGCATACGACCATCATTGGCACCAAGGCAGAAGCGACTCTCATCGCTGAAGACGACACGTCTCCATTCGTCCCTCCATTCACCCCTGTCGCGACACCACTGGAGGCGGGCTGCACGATGTTGGGGCGTGAGCGGAAGACGGCCTAACGGTGTGCGGGACCGTAGCCCAGCTTCATGGAGACGGTTGCGAATGGTCCTCGCCGATACCCCAGGAGCAACAGTGTCCCTAATTTGCTGGGAAGTGGCGGTGCGGTCCCCTACGGCACTGCGTAGGATCCTACGGTCTTGGCGTGCATCCGTGCGTCGCTGCGGTCCGGTCCCAGGTCGACGGGCACGTGCACCTTCCGCCGACCACTGGCGACAACATCGATGTACTGTGGAGACCTCACGCCCCACGTGTTGAGCAATTCGGCGGTACGTTCACCCGGCCTCCCGCATGCCCACTATACGCCCTCGCTCAAAGTCCGTCAACTGCACATACGGTTCACGTCCACGCTGTCGCGGCATGCTACCAGTGTTAAAGACTGCGATGGAGCTCCGTATGCCACGGCAAACTGGCTGACACTGACGGCGGCGGTGCACAAATGCTGCGCAGCTAGCGCCATTCGACGGCCAACACCGCGGTTCCTGGTGTGTCCGCTGTGCCGTGCGTGTGATCATTGCTTGTACAGCGTTCTCGCAGTGTCCGGAGCGAGTATGGTGGGTCTGACACACCGGTGTCAATGTGTTCTTTTTTCCATTTCCAGGAGTGTAGATGCCCGTTTATCAACAGCAAACAAGAGACTTTTTAGTTTCATCAAAATTCTAAGAAAAAGATCACTTAGCAGTAACTTCAAAATCCGCTTATAATGTGAAACATTAATATTTAGAAAGAAAGATGAAGAAAAACTGTTAATATTCGAAAGAAAAGTACTAAGCAAAATTTTTGGACATGTATACTACGAAAATAACATGGTCTGGAGAATAAGAGGAAATCATGATATTAGAGAACTGTACAAACAGCGTAACATCGTCGAAGTGCTCAAGAGGAGAAGGTTGAACTGGGCAGGCCATATAGCAAGAATGACAGAGAATAGACTACGTAGAATGGCATTCAGCAGAACAATAGAAGGAACGAGAGGAACAGGGAGACCCAGAATAAGATGGCGGGATAATGTTCGGGAGGACAGAACTAGGATGAACAGCAACAGAAACTGGACAAACGGGGCATTGGACAGGCAGAAGTGGAAGAGGCTCATAGAGCAGGCGTGTGGTCGATAAGACCCTTGCCACATGTAAAGTAAAGTAAGGTTAAGTAGGTATGTATGCATGTATGTGTGTATGTACATTCCACATCTCCTCCTAAACCACTGGACTATATATTAAAATTTCTACACACCGAAGATGACGTGCTACAAACGTTAAATTTAACCGACAGGAAGAACATGGTGTGATATGCAAATGATTAGCTTTTCAGAGCATTCACACAAGGTTGGCGCCGATGGCGAAACCTAAAACGTGCTGACATGAGGAAAGTTTCCAACCGATTTCTCATACACAAATAGCAGTTGACCGGCGTTGTCTGGTGAAACGTTGTTGTGATACCTCGTGTAAGTAGGAGAAATGCGTACCATCACGTTTCCGACTTTGATAAAGGTGGGATTGCAGCCTATCGCGGTTGCGGTTTATCGTATCGCGACATTGCTGCTCGCGGTGGTCGAGATCCAATGACTGTTAGCAGAATTTGAAATCGGTGGGTTCAGGAGGGTAATACGTAACGCCGTGCTGTATCCCAACGGCCTTGTATCACTATCAGTCGAGATGATAGGCATCTTATCCGCATGGCTGTAACGGATCGTGCAGCCACGTCTCGATCCCTGAGTCAACAGACGGGGACGTTTGCAAGACAACAACCATCTGCACGAACAATTCGACGGTGTTTGCTGCAGCATGGACTATCACCACGGAGACCATGGCTGGGGTTACCCTTGATGCTGCATCACAGACAGGAGCGCCTGCGATGGTGTACTCAACTACGAACCTGGGTGTACGAATGGCAAAACGTCATTTTTTCGGATGAACACAGGTTCTGTTTACAGCATCATGATGGTCGCATCCGTGTTTGGCGACATCGCGGTGAACGCACATAGGAAGCGTGTATTCGTCATCGCTATACTGGCTATCACCTGGCGTGATGGTATGGGGTGCCATTGGTTACAAGTCTCGGTCACCTCTTGTTCGCATTGACGACACTTTGAACAGTGGACGTTACATTTTGATGTGTTACGGCCCGTGGCTCTCCCTTTTATTCGATCCTAGCGAAATCCTACATTTCAGATGGATAATGCAACACCGCATGTTGCAGGTCCTGTACGGGCCTTTCTGGGTACAGAAAATGTTCGACTGCTGCCCTGGCCAGCACATTGTCACTCTTGATGAACTGTGGTATCGCGTTGAAGCTGCGTGGGCAGCTGTACCTGTACACGCCATCCAAGCTCTGTTTGAGTCCAATGCCCAGGCGTATCAAGGCCGTTATTACGGCCAGAGGTGGTTGTTCTGGGTACTGATTTCTCAGGATCTATGCACCCAAATTGCGTGAAAATGCAATCACATGTCAGTCGTAGTATAATATTGCGACCGAACCGCCGAATCCTTTCTTCAGTAAATGGGGTATGTTCTCAAGTGACTCGGTTGTTGTAACCCCCTCCCCTGACGGAATGACCCGCTTCCTAATTCCGTAAGTATATCACCAAAATAGACTTGTAGCTGTCACGCCTTTGCGCTTACTGCTACGTATTTTAACAGTAAGTAGCTCAGTCCTAATGGTAAGAGGTGTTAGTGAATTCAAGTTGTGAATATTTGAATACAGCACAGCTGCCACATGCTCAGTTCACTTTTACTCCGCTCCTACCCTCGCCATTGCATAACATTAACTATGTGCTATTTGGACCTTACTAAGCTATTAAATTCACTTGCGTGTACATTTTGACCGTTACTCGCCAGTATTTACCTAATAATTATTGAAGCACACTCCTAACCGGACTATTTCCCAAGGAGCTGTGATGATTGAACGGGTTCGATCCACAGCCTACAGTGCCCTACAGTTCACACGGTAACACTGCCTACCTGACCCACTTAACTTGGTAGTGGGCTTATGTATCCAATCATCACTGCTAGCAGCAGTGGATAATCCTATCAGCACGACGAAAGCAGCAGACTTGCCGTCGAATCCTTCTGCAAATACTTATAACTATGGTCGGCAGCTCTGAAGGAGCAAAAGAATAAATCAATTTTTGGCTCGTTTCAAAGTGAAACGGCTTGAGTTGAATTTAAACTTAATTTTTAATATTACTATTACCGATCATTCAAGGTGATTCAACAAAGCAAATACTCTTTCAATTTCTGTGTGTTGACTTGGTAATTACTACCGAGACTATTTATGCAACTTTGGTTAACAAAATTCTATCCTTCAACTTTATGTAATGATTGTGGATACTACTCTTTGAACAATTGATATAGAAATACTTAAGTGACGTTACTTAGAAGTTACTCTGAAAAATTTAAGTTAACTACAAAATGGCGACTCATTCTGGTGTGACCATTGCTCTTTTCAACATTCTTAGACGCTAAAGTATTCTACAACAAAAAGAATTGTAAATGAAAGAGGCGATGGTGGCCTCAGTCTGATTTCACTATACCAAGTTTGAGGTTACTACACTTTACAACGAACAACATGCGTCGCAGTTTTACTCATAACTGTATTCTGTCCTCTGTACTTGCATAAAAGAAAAACTGGTATTCTCCTTTTACATTTCTATAAAGTTCGAATTAACAATTACAAGCAGTCTTTCCTTGGGTAGACGTGTCGGTGAGATGTATGTGCGATGTATGTGGATAACGCAACTCTTCACGCCTCATGCCCTTTAATGGTGGCTGGAACTACGAGCCGTAGCACTCGTATAAGCTACATAACGTTCGCCATAAAATCTGGGCGCAGGAACTCTTACAATGAGCCCCAGTGGCATAGAGGCGACTTCGATAACCATTCATCGCGTTTTACTCCACAAACGGCGACGATATTCGCCTCTTCGCCGTTGCACAATCACTTTTGCATGAGCACAGTTACACACGTCCGATCACGTCAACACTACCCAGGCCATTCTATTGTTCAGTCCCTGTGTCTCCAGCTACCACGAGCGACGCTTGTATCACCAAGAGTGGTGGCCTTCCCCTACCACATTTTTATCGAAATCATTTAGTGTTTAAGACATTTTACATTTATTAACCTGGAGTTCATACCAGTCATAATGATTTCTTACTAGCGCTTAACAACATTAAATTATACTGTAATAACTTATAACAAACAAGAAAAAGAATACATTTTAGTCCGAGAGCTTTGTGCATTGTCTGACAGAAAGCGTGGTGGTGCCTTTCCGCTAGTTCCCGCTGGTGTCAGCTCTCGCTAGTTCCCAGTTTCGCCAATAGATGGCATGAGGTTGCGTTCCGTGGCAGTCTCACGCCAGCGCGCCCATTTCCGACGCGCGGGCTCCAAATTACTGGTAGCCGACCATCATTTCAGTTCCGTTACAATATATTTGTCCAATGAACAACCGTTTATAACCCGTATTTCTTATTGGTGTAGCAATTGTAACGGCCAGTGGTGTCATATAGAACAAAGATATATTTTATGATTCAATAGGGATTTTCTTTTAAACTAATAAATGTAGACACAGCGAAGTGGCTCACCATCTGAGCTCAGGGAGTTGATTACACACAGACGCAGATTGGTGCAATTTTTATCAATTTTCTAAAGTAATAAAAATAATAATAATTATAACAATAATTTCGTGTTTCTCAATACAACGGCGCAAACCTTCCCATTATATGCCACTCAGTTGACTTGCGTGCCACTAGCCACCCCCAGTTATCAAACCGGCAAAAGGGGACCCACATGGTAAGGCAGAATCCGAATCACGTGTTGTTTCTGGTGACTCCCCACATTGCTGAGACAGGAAGTCCAGGTTAAAACGAAGACTGAAAAATTCGTGGTTCAACCCAGATTCTATAGAACGACGTCTTGATTTCTAGCAACATGCTTTACTGTTAGGCTACCAGGCCCGACAAGGCAAATTAATGATTCCTCAGTTTGAATGCAGATAGGCATCTTAAGATACTTTGTAAATCGGCTATAGCTAGCTCTTCAATACAGCGTCTGTAGTTTCACATGTGTCAAACAAAATACACACATCAAAAAAGTTTTGCATCACCCAGTTCCCAGAACTCCTGAAGATAGACGTTGACTGTTGGTACTGCATCACAGTCACAGTCCCTTTGACTGTTCAGAGGTGTTACTAAACCTGCCCGAAGATTAAACAATCATGCATGAGCAGCGCCTATTAAACGAAGGGGGTCCGACAGCTGTTAAGTTCCAGTCATTCCACCAAGAAGGAGGTAAACGGCTCGTGTTGTCTGTAGTTCAACCATGCCTAGACAGTCAATATCGGGGTTCGATCCCGTCAGCATTGTTACTTTGTGCCAGGAATGGCTCTAAACAAGGGAAGCGTCTAGGAGCCTCGGAGTGAACCAAAGCGATGTTCGGACATGCGGTTACAGAGAGACAGGAACTGTCGATGACATACCTAGCTCAGGCCGCCCAAGGGCTACTACTGCAAAGGATGATCGATACCACAGGATTATGGCACGGAGGAATCCCGACAGCAACGCCACCATGTTGAATAATGCTTTTCGCGCAGCCACAGGACGTCGTGTTACGACTAAAACTGTGCGCAATAGGCTGCATGATGTGCAACTTCACTCCCGACGTCCATGGCGAGGTCAATCTTGGCAACCACGACACTATACAGCGCGGTGCAGATGGGCCCAACAACATGCCAAATAGACCGCTAAGGATTGACATCACTTTCTCTTCACCTATGAGTGTCGCATATGCCTTCGAGCAGATAATCGTCAGGGACGTGTTTGGTGGCAACCCGGTCAGGCTGAACGCCTTAGACACGCTGTTCAGCGAGTGCAGCGAAGTGGATGTTCCCTGATGTTTTTGTGTCGCATTATGTGCGGCCGACATACGCCGCTGGTGGTCATTGAAGGAGCCGTAATGGCTGTGCGATACGGGAATGCCATCCTCCGACTGATAATGCAACCACGTCGACAACATATTGGCGAGGCATTCGTCTTCAAAGACGACAATTCGCGACCCCATCGTGCACATCTAGTGAATGACTTCCTTTAGGATAACGACATCGCTCGACTAGGGTGGCCAGAACGTTCTGCAGACATGAACACTCATAGATTAGAATCTCAAAGCATACTGTGAATGGTTAAAATGAAATGAACTAAAACTCATCTTCTGGTCTAAAACACGTTACTGTTCCAGAGAACTTCGGCACCTCTCAAAATTTTTTACACCTCTGATGTTTAGCCACATGTGCACAAATAGTGGGTCTCATGAAGCAGCACCATTTAACTATTACAAAATAAAGCCTAAAAAATCGGTAATTGAAACTATTCTTCTAATGTTGCTCCGTACCGCATATACCAACCGCCATCTGCTGCGACAACGACTCGAAGTCTATTGGGTATTTGATGTTTCTCTTCTTTTTCGGGCCTCCTTACCTCCCCTTCCAGCCCAACACTCGCTCTCCAATTACGCCTTCATTTGTGCTGAATTGATTTTTAACCTTCTTTCATATATTTTGGAGACTGCTTGAATATATAAGGTGAGTATTTCTTCTCTTAGCAAACTAAATATTACATATCTTGTTGTGAATTAATTTTTTTGTCCAGATTCAATTTACTTCGTTTTCTTAAAATTACATAAAATATGTGTCTGTAAAAAAAGACTTGAAACATTTGTTGCAGCTAATTGGTTCAGGGCTGAAAAAAAGAAACACCTCTGCTGATGCTGCTTAGTACTGCGTACGGCCTCCTTCGGCTTCCACAATGGCTCGAAGTCTGTTGGGCATTGATCCTACAACTTTAGCCACATAGTTAGGATATTCAAGTAACTCATTCAAAGCGTCATGAATCAAATCAGAAAGCTATCGGTGAGTTTACGGTAACTGTCCCTTTTCCCGTATTACTCTGACCGTCTCTGCCCTAATATTCTCAATGGGATTCATGTCAACTCCTTTAGGTGGCCATTCCATTACAGTAATATTACCATGGTCTTCGAACCACCTCATTACCACACGTGCAATATGAATAGGCGAGAAATCTTGTTGGGACACAATCTGATCATCGCCAAATCTTGCTGTCACAGAAGGCAACATCAGTTTCTCATGAATTGATATGTAGTTGCGCTCATCGAGTCTTCCTTCCACTTCCCACAAGAGCCCACACACTTGGGCCAATATCCATGCCCATTACCGTTACCGACTCCCTGCCACTCCTTCGGCAATTTTACTTAGCACGATTTGGCAAGTGAACAGGTACTTCTCCGTTTGATGCCGCAGAGAAAACTATTTCGTCCGTGAAAATCACTCGCCTCCAAATCTGGAGAGATTTTTCGACATTTTCAGCAGCAGCCGCAGCAGCAGCAGCAAAAGCAAGGCAGTCTTCTCTGTCTCTTTCACAGCAGCGCTTGTTGCTCTCAGTCCACCTTCCCTTAGACGACGAGTGACGGTCTTACTGCTAACATTGAGACACAAAGTCTGCTGAATTTGTTGTGCGTTGACAAATGGGTGGTTCTCACTGAAACGGTGTATCTACCGATCCTGAGCTGCTGTTGTTTTGCAGCGACGGTCCTGAGGTCTCGTCTTGTGGAGACTCATAATTCTTGCTATATAGCCATTTGAAAATCCCTCTGCATGGAGTGCTATTATAGCGCCTTTGTCTGCCTCAGCCAGTTGGGCCATTTAGCGTTGACTGAATGATTCGTCGCGGTTAATATCTGCTGCGAAAACAGCGGTAGTAGGAAACAAACTGCCTCCTCCACGACTGCAGCCACAACGCAGTGGCCAAGTATGTGTAACACGGAAATCGATGGCATAAACGAGAGATCGCAAGCCCGTACCCGTTTCATTGGAGCAACTTAGAATCTGTAATTTTTCTCAGAAGGGACTAGTCCGCTCTTGTCATGTCTTATCCTGATAAATATTACATTTTGCATATACGGCAGGCCTAACGCAAGAAGCTTTTCTGAAATATCTGAGGCAACCTGAAGAATACTCCGTGAATCTTAGCTGTAGAAGGTTGCCTTGTAAGGAGGAAAACGTGTTTATCCTCGCTCGCCGGGTTTCCAAGTGGTGCAGTTTTCTCTGAGGCATACATAGTTCTCGCCGGGCGTAAAAAACGACTCGACTAATGAGTGGAACTCGCCAGGTGCCATATGCCGGTTTTCCGGAAACTTTGCTCAGTGAAGGAGAGGACACAATAAGCGAATGTGTGTTTCGTCTTATCTGCAGACACTCAACCGTTTCCGAGAAAACGACGGTCAAAGTTATCAACGCGCTATTGCTATAGTGTAGGTACCTTTTGCGCCCACGAATGCAATTGATGCGGTGGTTCAGTGGCTACCGTCGTTCCTTCTTAACTTTGATTCCCGAGTTCGAGACCATATTGGACTTTTTATTATTATTATTTCCTTCCTCTCTATCAGAATTATCTACTAATGTTTTTTTCCAGTTTATGTTGAAATAATGTTGTTATTCGTCAGTTAACTTTCTGTGTAATTAATGAATTAAAAAAATATAAGCGAATGAGAAAATAATGTGAAATATTTTTGAACCTCCGTACAACCAGAAAGGTTTCAAGGACATTCACAAAAATTTCGCATCATTTTCTCATTTGTTTATTTTTTTAACCTCCCTATTACACAGTAAATTAATTGATGAATAACGACAAAACTGTTTCAGCATAAATTGGAATAAACATTCTTAGGTTATTCAGTGAGTGAGGGGGGGGGGGGGGGAGGGGGGGAGGAACAACCGGGTTTTCGGACTCACAGCGCAAAGTTCTGAAGTCGCCGCGACGGTAGCCGCTGAGCCACCGCTTCAATTGAATCCTTACAAGCTAAAAGATATCGACACTATAGCAACAGCGCATTGAAAACTTTGACCATCGTTTTCTCAGAAGCGGTCTAGTGTATGCGAAGTTTCAGCAAGATTGGCGTATGACACTTGGCGGATCCCCTCGTAAGTGGCGTGCGTTACGATTCAATAGGCAGAATGCGTCCGCTTTCCTCCACTACTCATTGACATGTTTGAAAACTTTCGTTCTTGTAGAGGCAGTTTGCATTATGAGGACTGGATTCTTTCTGATAACGATCTACTACTGGACTTTGCTCCTAGTTTACGTTACTATGTAGCAGATCTACAGCAACAAGTTGAACCAGAAATACTTGTTTATTTCGATAGTCCGCTTCTTGGTTGCCATATTTCGCTATAATATTTTCCTTCGTTTCAAAACGGTAAGTTTAGATGACCACTACAAAATCACTAACATTTTAATAAGCACGAATAAAGCACGAAAACTGTGTCCAGTAACAATAATTAACTTTCGGTTACATGAGACTGGTCCCAGCGGAGGTTCGAGTCCTTCCTCGGACATGGGTGGGTGAGTTAGTCCTTAGGATAATTTAGGTTAAGTAGTGTGTAAGCTTAGGGACTGATGACCTTAGCAGTTAAGTCCCATAAGATTTCACACATATTTGATTTTTTTTTTTTTGTTACATGAGAGAACACAAGTAGAAATACTGTCAATTCATCTCAGTACCCAGTAAAACTTAAACTGTAACGATCGGAAACATACTTCTGTGGGGAAGGCACACTAAAGACTAGAATACACAACAGGTCTACTGAAAACACTGCCTACACTACGTTTGTCCGTCAACTGCTATAGCATTCCTGCGCGGTATGGGATCAATGACAGACGTGATTGACGGTGTACGCCAAAAACGTCCAAGGAACGGTAGCACGAATTCTATTGTCACGAAATAGGGGAGAGACAGTCCCAGATTTGATGAGCGAGTTGGGGTGATATCCATGAAAACAAAAGCCGCTCGGGATTAGCCGAGCGGTCTCAGGCGCTGCAGTCATGGACTGTGCGGCTGGTCGCAGCGGAGGTTCGAGTCCTCCCTCGGCCATGGGTGTGTGTGTTTGTCCTTAGGATAATTTAGGTTAAGTAGTGTGTAAGCTTAGGGACTGATGACCTAGGCAGTTAAGTCCCACAAAACTTGAAACACATTTGAACATTTTTGAACATGAAAGCAAAAGCGTTTTTCGTTGCCGCAATTTTTTCACCATATTTCAATCACCAACATCTGTTCTGAATGCCAAAACATTAGTTCCTCGGGAACTTACACAGGGTGAAATGACCATAGTAACAATGTAATTCAGGGTTCGTAAGAAGAGATTCATGTGGTCCTTTTTGCCGCACACATTTAAGGAGTGAGACGGTAGAGAAATAGTCCGAAGGTGGTTCGATGAACCCTCTGCCAGATACGTAAGTCGGGATTGCAAGGAAATCCTGTAGATGTAGTCATGTAGGTGTAACATCGAAATTATGTTGTAATGGCGACATGTGAGTTACATTTGATTTGAACATCGAAGTTGTTTGCTGTTTGTTTATTTATTGTTCATTATTTTCAGCCATAGGCAAAGACCTAGTTGCTTTAAATTTGTACTAAAATATAGTGTCATGCATGGACCAATAACGTTAAATTCTAAACTTCGTTTTATGGGACTGCAGTATCTGCCAGCGTCTTCAGAAGTGTGTATGGCATACGACTTTCGTAGGGTGTTTATAAGTGAATATTGCAGATGACTTCGAACAAAATGTGAATGTAGCTTCGTAAAACTTCCGTTATCAAACGATCTGAGTTGCTGGCGAATATAGTTTATCCTCACTAGACAGTATATATTATCATTATACTTGAGGTGAAAAGGGTTTCGCCGGGTGCGGTGGCCGAGCTGTTCTACGCGCTTCAGTCGCGAACCGCGCGGCTGCTTCAGTAGCAGGTTAGAATCCTACCTCGGGCATGGATGTGTGTGATGTCCTTAGGTTAGGTAGGTTTAAGTAGTTCTATCTCTAAGGGACTGTTAGTCGCATAGTTCTTAGAGCCATTTTCTGACCATTCACGTAAATTTTCTTTACATAAACGGCTGTATCTTTAGATTGTGTTGACGCAGAAGCTCACTATTTTACACAAGCAAGGAACTGTATACCGCAGGAAGTCAGATACGTTTTCACTTATTATGTCTACCAGTACTCGAAGTAAACGGCTTTTAAGGGCTGGATTGACAGATAGTCGGTCAAGAAAGTGAGTCTAGAAGGGTTACATTCTTACCGATTTAGGTGACGAAATCCTAACAACGAAAATACCTATGACAGCTACTGAAGATGAGGATCGCATAAATAATTCCTACTCTTTATTCGAAATTTCCCAGTTGCAGTCGATACATTAGCATATCAATCGTAGCTACGCTTTCGATCCAAATCACACTTACACGAATGCAAATAAAATCCATTTGCCTATACACGTGGTAATTCAGATCCCAGTATTAATGCCACCACGTTTTAGAAGTCCGAGCATTATCATTTCTAGGTAGCTTAAGAAACACTTCGACTAATGAACGTCTTCTGGCTGTCTAATGGAGAATTCGAAACATTATAGAATACGTTTGGCAGCTATATCGCCGTTTATTTCCTGGGGTGGTGCAGAATTATCCTACTAAATTTACTCGCTAATAACACTATTTTGTTATTTCGACAAACAACCCGAATGATTGTCACATTAGCTGTGACATAAAGGTAGAAAACTATTGTTTTTGAGTCCAGAAAGCTCTATGTAACAGAAACTGCAGGTTATTTTGCCATTTTCATTGCGAAATTGCCGGCTTATTCATGACTGGGGTAACAACAGAGGGCTGTTTGCCTGGGTTGTCTGTTAGCGTAGTGAAAGGTGTTTGCTACTGTAAGGGAGATCTGGTTTGTTTTTGGTAGTAATCTTGATGGAGGCAGATATACTATCAGTAAAACAATTTTAAGAAATTTCACGCCCCCAATACGTTTTATTGCTACCTGTAATTTGAACCGGTGCCCTGTGGATGTCAATATGAAACAATTGTAGAATTTCATTCTAGTTATTGTCAACTTTTTTTTGCTTCTGTCAATAATTGCATTGACTTAAGTGTGGCACTGAATGATTTTTAACTGAATTTCGTTATGAATCTTCACGCATTGCTAAATTTGCACACTTCCATGGTAGGGCAGCAACGGTAATCCAGTATGACTGGTCTGAACGTTGACACAAACCGTTTCGCGGCCGAATGCGCATAGTATTTTGCTAATTCGTGACGATCTGGGGTACTTTGTCTTACTAAAACAGTTATGTTATCTCGATACGCTGAAATTCATTTTTGTTAGTACAGTTGATACTAATTAGCGTTTCTTCTTTCATTTATATCTTATATTTACGTGGTGTATTTAACACACTAATCAGCATTAATATAGTCTTACGCATGATTGAAAACAGTCTGACAGAGTTCGAGTAGTTTGTCAATTACACGCCTGTGCATGGTATATGGTAGCACTTCGTCGCCTTGCCTGTTATCCTGTGTAGCAGACATTAAAGCTGTGCGAATCAGCATAACAAAAAGGCGAGGGGCCTCGCTCGTTTTGCCCACGACTGTACTTGATGCCATCAGACAACTGCCACTTAAGGGAAAGCCAGATGCAATGTCTACTATGGAAGAACTCACTAGAGCAATAGAGTCTCTTGCTAAAAGAAAGGCTCCAGGTGGAGATAGTATCCCTGTTATTAAGTATAACAAGTCTCTCGTTCTCCAACACTTGCACTCACTTCTCACAGCCAACTGAGAAGAAGTTTACGTCCCTCTGAGTATGGAAAATTCGAAACTTATCACTCTGCATAAACCGAAAAGGGACAGAAGTGACTACAACAACTACCAAGGCATTTCGGTGCTAAGTGTAGCCAGAAAGATATATGCAAACGTCATCCTAATGTGGTTACAAATACCAGATTTCATAATCTACTCTGACTCTCTATGTGACTGCAGACATCTCCGATCAAGCGTGGATGTGCTCTTCTCTCCACGAAACCTGCAAGAGAAGTGCCTTGACCACCAGAGACCCCTCTATATTTCTTTCACTGACCTTGTTAAAGCATTTGACTTAGGGAGCGAAAATGGACTCTTCAACTAATTGCCGAAAACTGGACATCCATCAAAAACTACTATAAATAACTGTCTCTTTCCATGAGAATAATGGTGGTATAAAACAGGGTGTGTACCAGTTCCTGCTCAGTTTCTTTCCTCTTCTGCTGAGATTTGCCTTTGTCAGTCACACTAGGGCTAATAGAAATCTTTTCAATATTGCCCACCTTTTCATTTGTGAGTTGTTGTATGCAGATGATACAACTCTAGTAGAAAACACAGGAGATGAGCTGCAGTATCTAATTAACGAATTGTCACATCGATATGAAAATTTTGGTTTTACCATAAGCCTCCAAAAGACGAAGGCCATGGAGCAGGGCACCACTAACCTTCCATCCATCAGCATTGACGGCAATTCTCATCAGGTACGTGATCACTTTAGCCACTTGGAATCTGCAATATGTAGCAACTTATCTGTGGACACTGAGATTACTAACATAATCGAGAAAAGATCGTTTATCATGACTTCATTGGAAAATATAGCATGGAACCGTGGACTGCTCACAATAAAAACTAAATTACATGTAAACAACCCTTTTATTATCAGCACCTTCCTCTATAGTTGTGAGACATGGTTAACTCTTGTTGAGTACGAATCTCGACTGATCATGTTCCATCTCAGCTGTCTCTGGATGATCCTTCAGATATGTTGGGGATGTAGAGTACCCAACACTGAAGCTCGAAAATGCAAGCAGCATTCTTCTGCTCCTTAGCCACTGATGTCTAAGGTGGCTGGGACGTCTCATGTGCATGGATTCTGAGCGAATCCGAAAAAAGATGAAAGATGGCGGATTCTTCCGGGCAGGCCACTGCCGTGGTAATATCCGTCAGGCACTTTCCCTTTGGTTTTGTTTCGGTGGTTATCAGACACTTCCGTTGGCCTTTGGTGTATCTAAATTTTTCCTGATTGATGTTAATCTGATAGACTTTTAGGGTTAGGGCAAACCACTGATTGATCTCACAGTACTTGCATGACTGGAATAGCAGTAGTAGAATTAAACTCGGCTATAGAGACAGATTTTTGGACGCTGGAGATGACCATTGCATTAGGGGCAGGTTTGGAGATTTTCCGAGCAGCAAGCAAGTTTGCGGAACCTCCCCATTAATAGGCTTCTTTTGTAGTTACTGAAAGTGGCTGTCGGCTCAGCTGGGCAGTGGTTTATGGGCCGCCATTCTGGCGGTCGGCTGTGTTGGGCTAACGGCCGAAGCAAGAGGGTGGGAATTCCATGGCTCAATGCGAAGTGACACTTCTTTAGAAACTGGCGGCGCTCGCCATCCTGGCGCCGACCTAACCGCTTTATTAGCGAGTAGACATGGTGTGGGAGTCTCGTATCCTTATCCCGTGTGTGGATCCAGGTAAAGTGGCGTCAGGCTGACGCCCAGATAATATGTCCATTCCAAGAACAGCCTACTTTGTGAGACGGGACGACGAATTTCTCCGAATGTCGCGTTTCTTAGATGGCATAGTGCCTCGCCAAAACGGCGCCCTCTAAACCGTTTTAGGGACGAGACGGAACTTGTTTTCATTAGGAAGCTTTCCTCGTCTTGGGAAATGCGCCGGGGGTTTGGCTGCAGGTCCTCCAGGCATTGTGTGATGTTTTCTCTGAGAATAGAATTTGTACTGCTCTGCAGTGATAGGTTGAGGAAGATCGGGTCTCCTTGCTGAAAACATGATTGGCACGGTAACAAATGCTGAGTCATGACAGATTTATTAAGGAACATTGGGGGTAATGGCTGTTTTTCGGAATGTTTTGAGCAATGATAGAGGCTAGGACTTGCTTCTCGATCATTGCGGAGTGCAATCGCTAAAGCTCTTCAGTTAATATGGAGAGAGAGCAGTTGTAAACACGTCTTGACACCCGGGTGAAACTTTTTATTTTCGCCGACGAGAGACAATCACTGGCAGTGACGTGCCATAGAACCTAGTAACTTCGGCAGTGCCTACATGCAGACGACAATATCTTGTCTTCCACCGGCTATATCGGTAAAGTTGGGCAGAATCTTATCAGCCGTTTTCATGGAATTTTTTGTATAGCGGCCTAGTACTGGCAGTAGTCACTACCTTTGTCCATTGCATGCTTAATTATATTTTGACGTGAGAGATCAATCAGTGGAACGATGTGGCACAGTATGTTTCCCTAGATTGGGATCCTTCCACTCACAGTAGCCAGTCTCATCTACACGTAAATTCCAATTGGATTTCCCAAGTCTACTGCCAATCAACCTGAGTTCGTGTTAATGAAATGTTATGCAGTTGAAGTTTCTGTTCATATTTTTGATCTCTCATGACCTTGATATTACTTAATAAATTACTTCGTGATACTGTGGGTCATATTTTTTTAATTTTTCAATCACGCACATTCTCATTCCCTACGGTGTCAATTATTTTGTTGTGGGTTTGAAGAAATTAAATTAATTTTGTTAGCCAGTTCATTGGGTAATCCTCACAGGGGCCACTATTTAACGAGTGATAGATTTCATTGCGCTATTGATAAACGTGGCACCTCTTGGGTGTGGCGTTTACTGCCGCAACCATAGGCTGGCTTGCAAAGAAACTGCTACAGGGAACTTCAGGGGGATGTGAGGCCTATGGGAAGATCGCACCTTCGCTTCAACCATGTGTGCAGGAGACACCTGATCACTGCCAGTAGTAATCCAAGTCGCTGGAAAAGTACCGCTGATGACTCTATCAAGTGGCAACTAACTTTGCGGAATGGGGTCAGGTTTACGGAGGATCAATGAACACAAGAACAAATCAGGAAGACGACAATACGGAAATGGAGACCAGCTTCTATTCCAAGACCCTCACTTTTCATGTGCCCAGACTGCAGCAGGGACTGCCACGCTCGACTGGGATTTTACAGTCACAGAAGACGTTGAAAATGCTGAACCATATATGCTACACCACCATGGTTCGAGGATAGACAGATACCAAGCACGTATTTCAGAAAATACCGGACTTGTAACGTGGGAACAAATCTTTAATACATTATTCAAACCACCATCATTCTTTTTGAGTATGTAATATTCTTAATTTCAAAAGGAGAAGTTTGTTTTGCTGTCATAAGGCTGAGTTTTTCTGAGAGTTACTTTTCGAACAAACGGGTGTGATTTTTCTCTTGAACTGCTAGTCTTTATGCTTTCTACTATATTTAAGAAATTATTATTAAATATATCTCCTACTTGTGACTCATCATTTATGGCTGTGCTATGCAGGTAAGTCGTTATGTTATCCTGTTCTGCGGCTGGTTGTTTTGATTCTCATGCCACCACACTCTATATACCCTTAAGTTTGTAGTCGGAATTACTGATTCCTGACGTTATCTGCATGTTCTTTGATATTTAACAACCTTTCTTAGTAAAATGAGTAGTTTTTTTAGTGTGTAACTACTGGAGGATCCCTACATATTCTTTGCAACACATACTTCTCCCTTTTCCTTCCACAAGCTACTTTAGATTTCCACTGTGTTGTATGCATACTGTAAGAGACTGTGTTATTTTTCCTAACCAACAGTGGAGCAAGATCCGAGAGCATTTGCTTCTGTATATAGAATTATTTCCTTCCTTTAAGCTTCAGGAAAGAAAATATTTTCTATTAGGGTCCTACGGTTTTTATCCACATGAGTTGGAAATTTAATTACTGACACCAGACTGTAGGATTAACAAAGGATTCCGGATAATTTTTCCTATCAGAATCATTCAGAAAATCTATAGTGACATCACCACAGGCTGTTAAAAGCATGCTGCTGTATGACATATAGTATAGTAAAGAAGCTACATCCTTCATAAACAGTTAAAAATTTCCCATCAGGGATATATATACAGTTAAAACCACAAGTGAACTACTTTTTAGTAATAATTCACAAGCACCACATTTATGTGTTGATCACAGCAAAAACTACCATCTCGATAGTTTTGAACTTGTGCTTTGTCTTAAAATATGTATCAATACCTTCTTTTCCCATATTAGTTCTGCATGAATGAGCTGCCAGAGTGTGCATCCATATGTAACTTATCTAACCCTGTGGCTATGTGGTACTCAGATAGGCACCTGAAGTCTCTCTCCTCAGAAATCTCTAAATTTCGAAAGGGCCAAGACGATCTTTTACTGTATTGCAACAATCTGTAACAATTTTACTAAATAAGCTAACTTCGCTTTTCTGTGGATTCTTAATGAGTTTGTTGAACTTTTCTGTTGTTTTGACCTCTAGAAACAGAGTACCTGAATCATTATTCTGAGCTAAAAAAGGTAGTTCTTTGTCAGCAGTAACCACAAGGATGTGGTCTGATGGTATCACTCCATATGTTATGTGCAAGAAGCTCAGCCAACCAACCTTTCCGAATCTTATTCAGGTGTGGGCCGTGTCTATTACATATCCATCACCAAATTGTTGGAACAGGGACTGCACTCATATGAGATTTCATTTCAGTCAACTGAGTGTTCATACACCTCACAGCAGTGTTAACGCAGGGCTGATCATAGTAGCACAGCCTGGTCTGCAGGAGAGATAGGTTAAGATTCCACTATAATTTGAGTTTACTTACTGTTCATTCATGACCATAGAAGGCACTGCTTTCATTTCTACTTGCAAGGAATTCCTCAGTAATCAGGAGAGTGAGGAAGGTCGACAGATGACAATCCTTATGTTTATAAAAATGTGTTACAGATTCACGGCGATATACAGAGTGTTTGTTTCAACTTGAGACATCAGAATATCTCCAAACCGACTCAGAAGACGAAAAAAGTGTTGTGGGTGCAAAGTTAATATTAGGAGAAGGACATCTGTCTATGCGACAAGTGTCCATCTCCTAACCACCTCTCCTGCATGGCCGGGGTCAAATTTATATTTTTTTAAAATGGAAACCCACCTTTTTTAATAAGTATTCGTCTTTAACGTCAAAAATGCCCACAGTTTACTCAAACTATTGTTTCCCATTCGTGGTAGATGGCGCTGTAATGGACAAATATCAGTTCTGCCTATTTTTGCGATTAAGAACTGACACATTTGTTTCCACCTTTCTTTTATGATGTAAACGTATACCTATGTGTTGCGACGGCCGATAATGACATTCAGACATTACTTGAATGTTGCAAAGGTGACGGTACAATGGAAATAATGTGGCTGCACATGGAAATTGCTGACAAATAAACTACTTGTACAGTTACATACTTTTCTTATCTCTGCGGAGTTGACTGTGATGAGTTCCCAAAGGATCGGAATGCTTGATTCCTGTGACCACCCTCGAATTCCACCATCAGGGTGACTGATATCTATGTGTGTTTACACCGAATCGTAGTAACTGTCGCACAGGCTGCAAGCGGCGACGTACAAACCACAAACACTGTAATAAGACTAAATGTCCAGGTAGTGATAGTAACAGGCGCACCTGCCATGGACTCACACACATCGTGTAGCTCGGCTTGGCAGCACTTCTCCCTGGAGTCTGCTCTACAGCTGGCGTAATGGATGTTGTATATGTTACAGAGGATATCGGAACAATTTCAATTTATGATGAGACTACAAGAAAGTTGGACTTTTGCTGCAGCTGAAGCTAGTGACCGCCGGCCGAGACAGACACAGCAACAGGAAAGTAACCGATTTCGTGACTTTTACAAGTTCCTAACCAGGAGTGCCTTAATAGTTTAGTTTCTAGAGTTTCTACGTGTTAATATAATATCTAATAGCCACAGTTTTCAATTTTGCGCTTCCTTTGGAAAGTAAACCGATTTTGTGACATATTACAAGTTCCTAATCAGGGACGAATAATTTACTTTCATCTGAGTGCTATGAGAGTTATGTTTTTGAATCTCTGTGTGCTGATCTAATTTATTAGACACAGTTCCTGCGTTTTCGTCTGTGTCTACAGTAAAGTTCCGCATCACGTGCCGAATGTCCATTTATCTGAGTAGTTTAGTTTTCCACCGTCTTTAGTATGGACAGGTACTGTGATTATTGTGTGACGTCCAGCACATCCGAGACCTCCGACTGATCGTAACCAGTGCCAGCCCAATTACTGCTCGCACTGAGGTTCACCCCTCACCTGTGGTCAAGTTGGAGGTCGCCCCAGGGCATAGCAGGCGGCGGAAGTCTTCCTAGGGGGCCGCACGTAAGGCCTCCCACAGTTAGTCTGACAAACAGATTCCAAGTGTTGTCTGTGGCTGACACTGTCCCCAAGCCAGATGCTGTCACCTGTCCTGTTTCAGAGGAAACCTCTCAGCCTGCAAGATGTGGACAATCACAGAGGGTGGGAATATTGATAGTTGGGAGCAACAACGTTAGGCTGGTTATGGGGCCCCTTAGGGACATGGCTGCCAAGAAGGGGATGTGTACTCCGTGTGTATACTGGGTGGCGTCATTCCAGATGGGGAATGGGTCCTCTGGGATACCATGAAGAACACAGGGTACAGCCAACTGCCGGTGGTGGTGTCAATGATGTGTGTCACCTTGTATCTGTGGTTTGGAGCGGCTAACAGAAGTGGTAAAGGCTGTCAGTCTTGCTTGCGAGATGGAAGGGGAGCTGATGATTTGCAGCATAGTCGACAGGACCGATTTATTAGGCTTGGCGGTTTTTCGGTTAGAGGACCTCGGGAAAACACAAGAAGGCTTTCAGTCACAAAGGGTGCAGGCCAAACACAGGAAGGACGTAGATACAGGAACCGTCGGTATAGCAGTTGTAAATTGTCGTAGCTTTTTTGGGGAAGTACCAGAGCTCTAAGTGCTAATAAGGGGACTGACACTCAAATCGTTTTTGGCACTGGAAGCTGGCTAAGACCGGAGATGAGCACCTACGAAATTTTTGCGAATAAACTGACGATGTACCGAAAGGATAGGCTAAACACTATTGGTGGTGGCGTGTTAGTTGCTTTTAGAAGTAGTTTATCTTGTCGCGAAATTGAAGTAGATTCTTACTGTGGGTTAGTATGGGCAGAGGTTATTATTGGTAACCGGAATAAAATAATAATTCGATCCTTTTACCGACCTCCCAATTCAGATGATACAATTGCTGAAATGTTTAAAGAAAACTTGAGTTTTATTTCAAACAAGTACCCCACTCATACGATTGTAGTAGGTGGTAACTTTAATTTACCCACGGTATGTTGCCTAAAAAACATGTTTAATTCTGAAGGTATGCATAAACATCATCCGAAATTAATCTAAATGCGATCACTGAAAATTATTTCGATTGGTTAGTTCATAAGCCCACGCGAATAGTAAACGATTATGGACAAACACTTGACCTCTTAGCAACAAAAATCCTGAGTTAATAACGATTACCAAAACGGATACAGAGATTAGTGAACACAGAACTGTCATTGCGAGATTGAATATTGTTAACCCTAAATCCTCCAAAAATAAATGTAAAATATACCTATTCAAAGAAGCAGATAAAAATGCATGGGATCCCTTCTTGAGAAGCAATCCACACTCCTTCCAAATTAACAATCTAAGTGTAGACCAGATGTGGCTTGAATTCAGTTGAGAGTTTTATACTAGATAATTAACAAATGAGGGAGCTCATCCTCCTTGGTACACAAAACGGGTCAGAACACTGTTGCAGAAAGAATGAAACAAACATGCCAAATTTAGACAGACGCAAAATCCCCAAGATTGGCGATCTTTTACAGAACCTCGAAATTTAATATGAACGTTAATGCGAGATGCTTATAACAGGTTCGACAATGAAATCTTGTCTCGAATCGTGGCATAAAATCCAGAAAGATTCTGGTCGTATGAGAAGTACGCCAGTGGTAAGACACAGTCCATGCCTTCTCTGCGCGATAACAGTGGAGATACTATCGAAGACAGTGGTGGCAAGGCAGAGGTGCCAAATACAGCCTTCCGGAACGCCTTCACAAAAGAGGACGAAGCAAATATTCCAGAATTCGAATCAAGAACAGCTGCCAACATGAGTAAAAATGTTCAGATGTGTGTGAATTGCTAAGGGGCAACACTGCTAGGGTCATCGGTCCCTAATCTTACAGACTACTTAAACTAACTTTGACTAACTTACGCTAGGGACAACACAACACCCATGCCCGAGGGAGGGCTCGAACCTCCGATGGGGGTAGCCGCACGAAACGTGGCAAGACGCCTTAGACCACGTGAACATGAGTAACGTAGAAGTAAATATCCTCGGAGTAATGAAGCATCTTAAATCAATTAATAAAAGCAAGTCTTCAGTTTCAGACTGTATACCAATTAGGTTCTTTTCAAAGTAGGTTGATGCAATAGCTCCATACTTAACCATCTTATACAATCGCTCACCTGACGAAAGATCCGTACCCAAAGACTGGAAAGTTACACAGGTCACACCAATATTCAGTAAAGGTAGTAGAAGTAATACAGCAAATTACAGGCCCATATCATTAACGTCGATATGCAGCACGGTTGTGGAACGTATATTGTATTCAAAATTTGTGGTAAGATCTTATGGGACCAAACTGCTGAGGTAATCGGTTCCTAAGCTTACAAATTACTTAATCTAACTTAAACTAAGTTACTCCAGGAACAACACACACACCCATGAGCGAGGGAGGACTGGACCTTCCAACAGGCGGAGCGGCGCGAACCGTGAGAAGACGCCTGATACCTCGTGGCTACACCTCGCGGCAATTGTATTCGACCATAATGAAATACCTCTAAGTAACGGACTATTGACTCACAGTCAACATGCATTTAGAAAACATCGTTCTAGCGAAACATAAGTAGCTCTTTACTCGCCCTAAGTGTAGAGTGCTATTGACAAGGGATTTCAGATTGATTCCGTATTTCTGCATTTCCGGAAGGCACACTGTACCACAAAGGCAGCTTCTAGTGAAATGGTGTACTTATGGAGTATCGTCTCAGTTATGTGACTGGATTCGTGATTTCCTGTCAGAGAGATCACAGTCTGTAGTAATTGGCGGAGAGTCATCGCGTAA
Organism: Schistocerca piceifrons; assembly: GCF_021461385.2. NCBI lineage: Eukaryota > Metazoa > Arthropoda > Insecta > Orthoptera > Acrididae > Schistocerca > Schistocerca piceifrons. The sequence continues at coordinate 453,670,020 of NC_060149.1, read as the reverse complement.
ACCAGAAGTGATTTCTGGTGTTCCCCAAAGTAATGTTATAAGCCCTTTGCTGTTTCTTATCTATATAAACGGTTTGGAAAATCCGAGCAACCGTGTTAGGTTGTTTGCAGATGATGCTGTCGTTTATCGAATGGTAAAATCATCAGAACATCAAAACAAATTGCAAAACGATTTAGAAAAGATATCTGTATGGTGTGAAAATTGGCAATTGACCCTAAATAACGAAAAGTGTGAAGTCATCCACATGAGTGCTAAATGGAGTCCTTTAAACTTCGGTTACACGATAAATAAGTCAAATCTAATGGGTGTAAATTCAGCTAAATACCTAGGAATTACAATTACGTACAACGTAAATTGGAAGGAACACATAGGTAATGTTGTGCCAAAGGCTAACGAAAGTCTGCGTATTATTGGCAGGGCACTAGGAAAATTTAACACATCTACAATGGAGACTGCCTACACTACGCTTGTCCATCCTCATTTAGATTATTGTTGCGCTGTGTGGGATCCTTACCAGATAGGTTTGACGTAGTGCATCGAAAAAGTTCAAGGAACGGCAGCACGTTTTGTATTATCGCGAAATAGCGCAGAGAGTGTCACTGAAATCATTCAGGACTTGGAGCGGAAATCATTCAAACATAGGCGTTTTTTGTTGCGAAGGAATCCTCTCACGAAATTCCTATTACCAATTTCCTCCTCCGAATGCGAAAATATTTTGTTGACACCGACTTGCACAGGGAGAAACGATCACAATGATTAAATAAGGGAAATCAGAGCTCGTACGGAAAGATTAGGGGTTCTTTCTTTTCGCGAGCTATACGAGATTGGAATAATAGAGAATTGTGAAGGTGGTTCGATGAAACCTCTCCCAGGCACTTAAATGTGATTTGAAGAGTATCCATGTAGATGTAGATGTAAAACATTTTATTACACAAGAAAATGTGACTCTAAAGAAAAACAAATTTGTGGAGCAACGGCCACGGAGAATCAATAATAACATCTATCTCCATGCATGAAGACCTTCATGGGAATGATTATCAGAATCTGATGTGGTTTTACGGTTGGAAACTGATACAAATACAGGCAGACCAGCAATCCAGTTGTTAGGAAATGTTCTCTGACGAGTCAACATTTAGGAACCACGGCGTAGTTGATCTGTATAACATTCGTTATTGGAATGTAAAACATCCAAAACTGGTAGTTGAGATTACTCGTAAGCATCCTTGGTCTGTTACCGTTTGGTGCGGTAACATAGGCGAGAAATTAACCTGGTCCATTTTTGTGGAAAGGACATTGAACGGGAAAATATTTCTTAACTTATTGAAAGAGGGGCTACCCATTCTGTTGAAAGATGTACCCCCGTATTGCGACAGAGCATGAGGCTGCAACGCTGATGGATGTCCGATACTCCGCAACATAAAAGGAACAATTGAATCGCTATTCAAATGGTCGCTGGACCGATGGAAGTGGACCGGTAGCGTGGCCTGCCGGATCACCTGACATTCCGTCGCCGCACGTTATCTTGTAAGGTTATCTGAAGGAATACTGCTTGCAATAGTACCAAACACTTGATAGAACATGATAAAACGTCCCAGAAACGATTTCGCAAACATTCCGAGAGACATGCTTTTAAATTTTGTACGTGCATACCGCGCACGAATTAATAAATGTTTCGAAATCGAAGGACGTTAGTTTGAGCATTTATTGTGAAACAGTTATGGTGAGATTCAAGGGTACGCACCGAAAACAAGCATCATGATAGGAACAGAAAGCTATTACATCCACATCATTGTTCGTGATCACGCTAAACGTATTTTTAGCGAGAAATTGAAGTAGCTAACCTTATTGTACTGGACAATCAAATTTGCAATACTAAAGAAAATTTTGCACAAAAATATCTACTGGTAGAACACAAAGGTTTACATTAACAACGTAAATGAAATGTAGAATCAAATGTGGCGGTTCTTAATTGCAAAAAGAGGTACGCTTGATATTGGTCCATTACAGTGGCATTTACCGTAAACGGAAAACAATGGCTTGAATAAACTGTAGTATGTAACATACTCATTTGACTTTAGTGACACGCGAAATTCGTGATTTTACATTATTATGGTCTACTGGCAAGCAGAATATCCCCGAATGCGATCTCGTCACCTTGACAAGGTTTGTTTCCACTTGTGAGGGTGATTGCAGGTTATTATAAACAATCTTAGAAGGCTTATCATCACCTGCAACGGGTAGTTGCCTGATCGTCGATTTAGAATCCTGCAGTGGATTGAGTTTTGATAGATATTTTAAATCACTACAGTTCCTAATTTTGCTTTAAATGTAACTACTTTCATATGTACTGGAGGACTACGGTCGTTCGGGGTAACTGGGGAAGCATAAATTCCCCCAATCTCTAAATAAGGTAAATGAGTGAAAGCTGGTGTACATGTTAGCCATACTGTTGAAAAGAAAATTATTTAATAATAATGCTTTACGTCCTTTTCAATTGGATTATGAACTGTAGAAAATATCTCTTCTCATCATCTGTCCCAACTTGGAACAGGATCCACCTGTTTATCCATTAGCTTCCACCTTGCACGAGCCTAGGCGTCTTAACAGTACATATCATTTCGTAGTGTGCAGAGCTAATGCTCCCTTAATATAGTAATTCAATAAGATAAAATTATAAACTAATAGTAGAACATAAATATCCAGGATTCCAAATCCAGTTTCCATAATAATTTAGTTCTTGACTTATTGGTAAAGTACCTGCTATAGACGAATTTTCACTAAACAGTTTCCAAGCCCATATTATTCTTGGTCAGCTACAGCACAATTGGACAGCTGACGTTTCCAAACACGAGAAGCCGAAGTATTGATTCCCAAATTCACCATGCTAGCTTACATCCCAAAGATGTTCGGTCTCACATGTGTTTCCCCTTCATCTAAATGTCTTGGCTCAAACTTGCATAGGGGTTGAACCACACGAGTCGCATTACACGCAGTAAATTACACACTGTGACCCTTCGGTTAAATTGTCTGGCTGATGGCAAATTTGCGAAATACAAAGTTAATATAATATATAACAACCATAATAATAATATCGGGAGCTAAATTGACGACCCATAAATGATGAAGGCCACTCAGTTGCCATATGATTAGAATGGTGTTTATTCAGAAAGCAAACTAATAGCGAATATCGTTCTGTTTAGAGTTACTGTTGCACTCGAGCCCATATCCATTTGACACAGTTTGATCATTCGCAATCTCATCGAGAAACACAAGTCCGATACTCAACCTCGTCAGTTACACTAAAAGTTAGAGTTCACACCATGCGCACGACTGCTCACCACTCAGAGACTAAGTCCCGCCGTACTAGACAACGCGAAATTTTCTAAGTCGTTTTACTACCTAGCTGCATGAAGACCGACTGCCCGCTTCCGCGTCTCCAGCCGAACTGTCCGCTTTTGCGTCAGCACCAGCACTGTCCCTCTGCCCCTCCCCGGCCGCGTTTCCCGCGCGCCGAATATCCTCGCTCAACTGACCAGAGCAGTTCCCTTTCCTGAAGCTGTCCATCTGATTGGCTACAGCTTATTCTACACTATTTTACATTTTAACATATTTCAATATTGAAAGCTTGACCACTGTTAGTTCTAAATAAAGTAACAATAATAACCGTTACATAATAAACGTCAAATTCTTTTACATGAAACCAACACAGTTTCCTTCTTAACGATGAATGTCACAGCCAGAAGCCTTGCACCAATGTGCTTTCTGATAAATAAATAAAGAACAAAAGTAAGTATTATGCACTAAACTTTACAACAAATATTCTATTACCTAATGATTCCATAAGGTGCCATGCTGTCATCGTTCAATGTGTTTTATGTGGAGGAAATGATTATATGATGCTTAACTCAAAATACTATTAATTTAAATTTACTATATCTTTTAAGCAAATAAAGTTACAGAGTTGATATTTAGAACATTTGTCGATATAATGATGTGCTTCTACATGAAATTTCTATCGTTAAGTTTGACTAAAGAGTTCAGATTTTAGCATTCAGGTCTTTGTTACAAAACTTGTGAATTTCACTGTAACAGTAATTCCTAAACTATTATAGATATGATCAATATTCAAGTTTTATTGAGATTACCACGAGAATTTATGGAGGATGGCAGCTTAAAATTACTGTGGCTTCATTCCCTGCGCTACTACAGAATTACATAGTTTTCATAAATCTTTCCCTTTCAGGCCAATCTTATGTCCGCCATAATTAACACTGCTACGTCTCCTTGGCCACAAACGCCTTCTACTCGGTTCCCCTATGACGTAGGCTCTCGTCTGTCTCACTTGCACACTACAGTGCTTAAGCCTCAATAGACAATAGGCGCCTGTGAGTTTCCCCATCTCGTGGTGAACCTGTGCTCTTTGTAGCACGCAGTTCTGGATGACAAGGTTCGTTTTACAATTCCTGAAGGCTGACTCTTTCGGCCATATACTTAAATGAGAGTGAAATGCTCGTTAACTCACAAGCATAAGCGGACTTGTGTTGCTGGACATAGGACGTTTGTCATATATTGGTTTATGGAGAGAATTTCCATGCAATGTCTCTGAAGTTTGGAGCTTGCTATTTATACTTTGAAGTTTATAGCGACGTATTTGTGTTCCAGTCGTGGTAAGCGAGCAGCATTAAGCAGCAGCTGTAGCTGCTTTGAATGTAGGTATCAATGTAGTTGTTCTCTCATTTGCTTTTGTGACATAGTAAACAGTAACCCTGTGTTGACTAGTGTTGATTAAGTTTTTGAACATCTGATATTTTGCGAGCGCTAGTGTTACGTGAGCTGATCAGTTTAGTGGTCTAGTATCAGGTAAGCGCAGCACTGAGTTTCTGTACAGGGATGAATTTAGTCGTTTTATTACGTCCAACAATGAAATGACTTTTAGATGCTTAATTTTTGTCTGTGAAATATTGCTTCCTTTTCTCTGCTTGTTTGCGTGTTTTAGGATTGTTAGTGTAGCGTTATCAGACTTTGCAGTGAAGTTTCGCGCTACCAAAAAGCTTCGGAAGCGAGACCTATTAATTATGAGTCAGTCCAAAATGTCACTATTGCACGAGTCCATGACGAGTGAGTGAGCAACAGTTCTTAGATTGTGTGGCGACTACTTCGATTAGAAGCGTATCTCTTCAGCAGTCTAATGCAGTTACAGATGGATAAGGACTGCGTCTATTACCTGTGGATCCATGACGAATTTTCAGTCGTCTGAGTCTAGAGAAAGCTGCGTTTGCTACGGTCGACAGACTTGAGGATGTTATCATGGGCTGCCATGGCTCTGAGTCATCTTCGGTGAAAGCTGTTGGCACTTGTGCTAACTCTAGTGTTGCTTGGGCCTTAGAAGTTGCAGAGTCTTCCGATAGGTCGGACATGGGAGATTCACACTCACCTGGCAGTGAATCGTGAAGGGTCGGGGACGCGAATCTCTTAGAAGGAGGCGAAGGAGGCATAGAGGGTACTGGCTGCAGGACCGCCAATTTACATACAAAAACCTTATTATAGGTCTTGCCTGTTGCCTGGAAATGTGCGAAGTGTAGTTTGTTGGGCACTGTGATCTCCAACGTTGGGGCGGATGGATGATGTATTCTTGCCGCGGCATAGGAACCAAATCAGAAGGAAGGTCAGTGTCCACTCCCCATGCTAGCCGGGAGGTCTCTGTCAAGATGTGGATCAGGCTCTGCCTGTGTCACTGGAGCGCAACGGGTGTAGTCGGCTACAAACAGAGGCTCATGTTATCAGATATGACCACTGTCTCCAGATTCAGAGGCCATCCTCAGATCCGACAGGTAGGTGCCTAAAGTGGTGAAGACAGCTAGCCTAGTGTTTTGTATCACCTTTTTCAGAAGAAATCGTGGTCCTCTGATATGAAGTCGAGAGGAGAGTTTAAATCAAAGGCTCAGACGACTATGTGACGACTTTCGATACGGAGCTTTCGACCTTGACTGTTTTGAGCGAAGAATCGCTGTACTCCTTAACAAGCCATGTGTGTACTACAGACAGGAAGCAGATAATAGGGTATCAGAGTGCGCATATGTCTCATTTTAAGAAGAGGAAACACTCCATAAGCCCGATAAAAGTAGCATGACGTTCCTCACAGAGGAGAGTGGCATCCTCTTACATTACAGAGTGTACAAATGGTCATTAAAGACTGAAGACAGAAAATGGTTCTGTATTAGTTAAGTGCTGGAGCATCCACGGGAAGCTACCAGAAAGAGACTAATTTATAAATAACAACGACGCCCACATAGCATTTAGAACAGAAAGCTGACTAAAGCACGGAATGGCTAGAAAGAAAATGTTCAGTTGCAATTGGGCTTTACATCGCAAAAACATGCTGAAATACGGTGGTGGAGTCTTGTTTACGGCTGTAACTATGATAGCAATATGTAGTGAAGTTTCAACAGATTCAAAAAATATTCAACTGTATGGGAATTCCTAAGGGACAAAACTGCTGAGGTCATCGGTCCCTAGACTTACACATTACTTAAACTGACTTATGCGAAGAACAACACGCACACACATGCCCGAGGAAGGACACGAACCTTCGGCGGGAAGGTCCACGCAGTCCGTGACATGGGGCCTCAAACCGCGCACCCACTCCGCGCGACTTTAACAGATTCCAAATACTGAATAATGTGAGTGAAGTTAAGCGTTAAAGTTGGATGAAACATGATAATCCTTTATACTGAAACAGCCTTTGTCTTAGATGATGTAGTGGCGGAACATTGGCAAGGAAATCTTAGAGAATGTGGCCTTTAAATTTCTTATCATGTTTTAGTATTAGAGGAGAGATTTCAAGCTATGGAATGACTGATACAAGTGATTACTGCGGGTGACAGATACTTGTATTCGTGTGACAGTGCTCTAAATGGTGCCTCCGAGTAGTACCTTCAGCGGCAACGGAGAGATCGACCTACAATAGTAAAGTCCTAATAATATATTTACAGAGGTTAAAAATTTTCGATTCAGTTAAGGAAGACCACGGAATCAGTGATTACGAGGACATAGCATCACTAACTGCAAATTTAATGTTAAGAGACGTAGAAAGATGTTTCTGCTTTGTATGTATGACAGAATCATTTGAGATTATCTTCTTGTTGCGCCTTTAAACGTTGGGTGTAAGGGGACAACATTCAAGAATGTTGTACAGTACGACTTCGACTGATCCCATGTGCCGACGAAAAATGTAAGATACGAGAAGGTCCAACGCGCTTAAATAACCGTGGCAAGTACTCCGACAACAATTAACCTCACCATACACGTAGCCAAAGACTTACGCAGAAATATAACTGAACGAAGCCAAAATGAGCACTAGGAGAGCCATGCGTGGAACGTTCAACGAAATCGAAAGTATTATTCTATCTATCAATGTGAAAGAAAAAAGGATTTACGTTCCTACTTTAAATCAAGAAACAGATCAAAGGCATCTATAGCTTACCTCAGTGACAGTATGGCACAGAAAAGTGCAACGACAGAGTGCCGAATTCTGAAATACTTTTTCCGAAATCGTTTCACTGTGAAAGATTTCAATACATTTCCTCGCTCCAAACGCCATTCAAACAAAGAGTGCTCATAGCAAAATAAATGAGCCGTGCATAAAGAATCAACTAAAAGAGCATCAGACTGCTGGGCATCTTGTCCGTCAGATTATTTATGATACAGAAAATAACAGCGGTCCTATCACACTTCCCTGGCGCACTCCTGTCGATACCCGCTCTCTGATGAACACTCGCCGTCGAGGACATCGTACTTGGTTCTGCTATTTAAGAATTCTTTGAACCCCTCACATATCAAGGAACGTATTCCGTATGCTCGTACCTTCGTTAACAGTCTGCAGTGAGACACTGTGCCAAATGTTTTTCGGAAATCTGCAAATAGGTAATGTGCCTGCTGTCCTTCATCCACAGTTCGCAGGGTATCACGTGAGAAAAGGGAACGCTGAGCTTGTCAGGAGCGACGCATTCTAAAGCCGTCTTAATATGTCGTCAGAAGTTTTTCCGTCCCAAGGGAAATAATTTCGCAGCTAACCTATGTTAAGGATTTTAGTGCGTAATTCTGCGAGTCTGTTCGTTTGCCCTTCTTATCTACAGGAATCACCTGCGCATTTTTGAAGTCACTTGTGACTTATCGCTGGGCTACACATTCGTGACAAATGCAAGCTAAGTAAGCGCCAGTGTCGTAGAGTACTCTTTGTAAAACGGAACTAGGGTTCTATCCGGTCCTGGCTTTTAACTCTTTCAGTTTTGTCTCTATGTTAGTGTTGCCTATTACTATGACCTCCATACAGGAATCTGATGGATGCTCAAACGACGGTATTTTTGTACGATTCTCCTTAAATATGAAGTTAGAAACTTAGGCTTTCATTTTGCTATCCTCCACAGACAGGCCAGACTGGTAATTGAGCAACTGAAGATAAACTTAGACCGGCTTACCGAATTTACGTAGGACCAGAATCTTCTCGGGTTCTCGGTAAGACCTCTTGCTAAAGTATGATGGAGGTAGTCGTTGATATCCATCTTTATAGAGACGTATGAAACTCTACTAAATTTTGCCAATTGCCATTTGCGCGTTCTCTTTTGAACCGAGAGTGCAACAGTCTTTGCTTCCTCAGCATTTTCCGAATTTCGATGTCAAACCGCTGTGAGCATTTTTCGTCTGTAATCCACTTACTCTGCTCAAACTTCTCGAGAACACAATTTGCAACAAGTTCAAACTTTACCTATAATTCCTCTATGTCCGTCGTACTGGGATTAAATTATGTACAATCATTGTCTAGGTGGGATGCTAATAAAGCTTTATCTGCTTTTTCTAGCATAAATACTCTCGTAGCCTTATTAATTTATTTATTAACCCTTATAACCATTGTCCTGTGATGATATCGATGTCACTAATCCCTGTCTCTATTCTGACGCCGTCGAGAAGGACAGGCATGTTTGTAACTCCAAGGTCTAAAATATTTCCAATGCGTGTGGGCTGTCGAACTTGCTGCTCAAGACAGTCCTTGGAAAATGTGTTCAAAACTACTTCGCAAGATTCTGTCTGTATCTGCTGCAACGAATATCTCAACAGAGACAGTTTTTTGTCAGCTGAAACTGACACTGTCTCTCCTATGCCGTCTAATCTGTCTTTTCGATATATGTTCCATGAATCGCTGAATACCTCAGAGGTCGCACGAAGTGCAGTTCATTCAGGAAAGCGGTAGCTTGTACAACTTCCGTCTGAGTAACATTGGAATGCTGCTCCGCAGTAGCGGACAACTGGCAAGAAGACGAGCACGAAGTGCTGTTGTTCGCTTTTTTATGGACTAGTACGATGTATAGTTGGTGCACTTCAGCATGACTCTCCCTTATTATAGTACAATGGCATCTATGCTAATTGTTCTGACATCAGGACAGGCATGAAACCAGGTGCTCCTCAAACAATTTTCATGTGGAGCAAAGCACTCAGCAAGGTTCTGAACACCTGCAACATACACCGGTATTTAAAGAGACACAAAGATTTTTACTAGAAGAACACCTCAACCTATTGCGTATCCCTAACAGATTCAGCGAAAAGGCCAATAAGGAAAAATATGAGAGATTGTAGCTCATTTGTAGGCGCAGATTACACATTCTTCACACGTACCGTTAGCGATTGGAACAGGAACCGGAAAAGTGAAGTGAAGTTCTCTCCATCACACACTGTAAGTGCGATTGCAAAAAAGAGGGGTAAAAGCTCTCAACTATCTCGGCCACTTTCTCACGCCACGTTCAGTGGGATTTGAGGAAAACGGTGATCATATTCCCTAGCATGGAAGTGAAAGCTTGTTAGACAGTAGTCGCAAAGCGGCAGGAAAAAGGGCTATAGAGTTAAACTACATTTTACCTTAACGTAATTTTTAACAGTCTCACTGGGTCTTCATAAAAGCTATTGTAATGTGTTACTGTAATAGCAGTTAAAACAGAAATTTTAAGAGAAACAGTGAAATAAATCTAAGCATATACGCTTTAACTTCTGTTCATTGTGGTTTGATATCTTATAAACTACGTCATTACCATCCCCCAATAGATATGGTCCGGAACTCTTAGGGCTAAATCTGCTTCTGACCACAAACTCTGCACATTCGTTAATGCGATCGATGTCACATCAAGTGTCACTTATCAGCAATGATGTTCCGTGTTAACTGCTTTCTTCATAGAAATCCATAAACGTTTAAAAAATATAAAACTCTGCGTATGATTACATTCTAATTTCGCATGAAGAACTCATGTTACGATAAAACAAATCAAAGAATGGTTTATATACAGAGCCCAAAACAATAAAAACAATTTTACCTATGATGTTACTGTTTTTTTGTATTATAGACCCAAAACCATTAAAGACATATCGTGCAAAACCCTTAGTTGCTACTGATGAAGGCGTTAAAAAATGTTATCAGTCTACACACCTTTTTATACGTATAGTTGACTGTTAATCAGTATTTTAAACTAAAAGACTTATAACAGTAAGTTACGACACCGTCTAGATGCTTCCAAAGGCGGTGAATCGTTGGGCCGGTACGTTTCACCATTAATTATTGACACGGAAACTCCAGTCCATGTTATTGGTGATCCGTCTGAGTCCAGTTTCGCTATCGCTAACGGACTTGTAATGTACAGTGTGGTACTGTAGCGTGGCAAAGAACGTTGGCATCTTTGACAGAAGGCGGCTGCATGCCCATGTATGTTGAAAACACAAAAGGTAGCATTTCCCTGTGGGTAGCTGTACCACCGGTGACTATAAGAACGCACAGTGCTCGGTTTCCCTATTTTCGCTACACTTTTTGAACTATCACTGCTACAGGAATTTTTATCTGCATTACGTCGTACTTTCGCTTGAACTGATCATAAAGGGGCAATTACTATCTACATTCGTAATCGGTGTATTTGCACTTTGTGTGATGGCGCCACGGAATTTGCAGATGATGGATTACTTTGCCCTGAAGTTACCTAAAGCCCACTTTTTCCACTCCTAAAGAAATGTTGGAATCACATCGTACCATCGAAAAAATTACAAGTGATTTATTTAATTGAAGAAGCTCTCTTAACCCTGCTGTTCTGTTCGGATCTGTGTGATTGGAAATGGCTATATATTTCGTTTCCCATATTTCAAATTTCAGAATATGAAATTTGGTGACTTTGTCTAAAAGTGGAAGGGCAGGATGTGGTTAAAAAAGTTTTAAAATATTTTAAGTCATCTGATCATAATCCTATTGTAAAGTTACATTCTTTCTCGTTGTCTCATATTTTATAGTACTAATGACTTTCATTGTTCTTAATTATTCTCAACATTCAAAAAGTCAACGTAGGCGCTTCGTTTACAACAGGGGACTAGTCATTACGCGTTGTCAACTGTTCGAATTATCCATTGTTTCTTCTCAATTTGTGTTCTTTATCATTTGTGATTAGTCTGAATTGAGACATCACGTCGATTACGTAATTGACAGTTGGAAGAATTAGTAAACAGCTCAACAGACGAAGGATCGTTTTTCGAGTTCGAAGATCATATCAGTAATTCATCTGAAATAGAGTATTTTGATAACATTAGCGACAGTCTACAGTCTGTTCAATGTAGTGTTCAGACTTCTATCTCAAAAAACGGGAACAGAGAATGGCAATTGTAGCCACCAGCACCGCACGGCCACCTACCTGCTTCGAGCGTCATCAGCAGTACTCCGGCAGTTACCAGATATGCAAGCAGCAAAATGAGTGATGTAAAAATTTAATTTGCAGTATTATCTTCTACAGCACTTCCGAATGAAATAATAGACATTTGAAATGTTGTGGGTCAACGAGCTTATGGTAAACAATTGACAGACATTGATGATTCTCTTTTCCACGCATACTTAGGACTCCTGTTCCTTGCGGGTGTATGTCGACCACATGGGGAATCTACGAAAAGTTTGTGGGTTAAGGATACCGGTCGGAACTTATTTAGAGTCAGTATGTCGCTAGAAACAATCTATAAAACATCGCGAGTCTTGCGATTTGATAAGAAATCCACAAGAGAGGAAATACGATGTACTGATAAACACGTTGCAATTCGCGGTACCTGGGAGAAGTGGTTACAAGTCCTCCCTAAACTGTATAACCCAAGAGAAAATGTGACCGTCGACTCGGAGCTGGTAGCATTTAGAGGCCGCTGTCCATTCAAACAGTACATCACAAGCAAACCGGCAAAATATGGGATCATGATATGGACTCCGTGTGACAGCAAATCTTCATATATACTGAAAGGCCAAATTTATACAGGAACGGAGAGTGGGGCTTCACCAGAAAAAAGTCGGGGAATGAGAGTAGTTGCTGACCTTACTTCTTTTTTGCGAGGTAAGAATGTAACGTGTGACGATATTTCTACGACATACAATTTGGGACAGATGTTCCTGAAAAATAAACTAACAATATTAAGGAACATACGGAAAACTAAGCCGGAGCTTCCACAAAATAACATCAGCACGGAGGTTCATAGCATTTCATTTTACTACACAAATGACACTAGAGTGGTTAACTATATTTCTCAGAGAAATAAGAATGTTGTACCAATGAGTACTCTCCGCCGTGGGTAAATAAGTGATAGGACTGATAAGAAGCCAAAAATGATTTAAGATCATAATTCCACCAAAGGGGCTGTATACTCACTCAGTCGGCTAACAGGTACATATACATGCAAACGAAAAACCAATAGCTGGCCCATGACAGTTTTCTACAATTCTCTTGATGTAGCTGCTTATAATGCATTTATCTCGTGAACTTCGACTGACGCTAACGGGAATACAATAAAATGGATAGAAAGGAAATATTTTTGGAGAAGCTTGGGAAGTCACTGGTTGCATAGCACATTGCATCAAGGGAGCGTTTTCCAAGACCAGAAGATTCTTTGAGAATGGGCAGGATCACCCAAGACCCTGGAGGAGTGGCAGTTTTAGCTATATCAGTAGTAACAAGAAATTCTGCTAAACTTCAACATTGTAAGTTCTGTTGGTTAGTTTGGGGTTGGGGACCAAACAGCGAGGTCATTGGTCGCAATAAGTTCTTTCCTTCAAGCAGTGACAATAAAACAAACTTGTGTGTAATAAACATATATGAAAAACACGCGTCACCTACTTGTGTCTAAACTGCAGTGAGTAAGAAGGAAAGTATGTGACATGGGAAGAGAACAGATGGTCGTAGTGAATGACATTTTGGTGGAAATGTCTGTTGTTCCTTACATACGTTGAATGAATACGAAAATAATAAATTTTCTTTAGTGACGTTCCGTGTATTATTATTATTACTTTTCTTATTATTACTATTATTATAACACTATGATCATTAACAACATAACAACATCCTGAAGTATAACATCACTGTCGAAGGCTTGCAACTGTACGAAAAATACGTGTTAGTAGAAGTTTCGGGTAGTACTGACCCGAACAGTACATTTTTATAGTAAAAGTGAACACAGCAGCACGACACACCTGTTTATACGTGTCGCTGACAGTCAGCATTTCAAACCAAGAGTCTCATTACAGTACGTTACCGGACGTCGTCTGCATGGCTCCAAAGGCACTGGATCGATAGGCCGGTATGTTTCACCATTAATTATTAATACGGAAGCTCCAGCCCATGTTGCTGGTGATCTATTTGAGTCCAGTTTTATTATCGGCAGTGGACTAATGATGTACGGTGTGGTACTGTAGCGTGGCGAGGAACATGGGCATCTTTGACAGATGACGGTAGCATGTCCACATATATTGGAAACACAAACCATAACGTTGCACTGTGGGTATCTGTGTCAGCTGTGACTACATGAATGCACACTGTTTCAACTATCACTGCTGCTGGAACTTTTAGCTGCACGACGTCGTACTTTCGATTGAACTGATCATAGAGGGACAATTACTATCTACGTTGCTAACCGGTGTATTTGTACTTTGTTTCAGTACCCGAAGTATCTGCGTAATATTTGCGTATTGTTCGAACCAACTATTAACTAATTTAGAAGCTCAACTCTGCTTCACGTCTTCCTTTAATCCGACTCAGTGCGGATGCCATACACTCCCACCAGCACTAATAATGGGTCGCACTGGTGTTCTATATGCGGTCTGCTTTACAAACGAACCACCTTCTCTAAGACTTCCCAAGAAGCAGAAGTCGACATTCTCCTTTTCCATTAAAATCCTTAAATGCTCCTTCAGCTTCACATTGATTTGCAAACTTATTCCTAGACACTAATCGACCTAACTGTGTCAAGCAACACACTACTAATGCTGTATTCAAACGTAATGGAACTAATTTCCTCACTCAGCTGCATTAACTTAATTATTTCTACGTTTAGAGCTACCTTTTGTATCGTAGCCTTACACAAACTAGGCACTTCTCTGCTATGTATCACGTAGCGTATGAAAACCGGTATCGACGCTAAGCTGATAGCCGAAAACACATTATAGAGCGAATGGTACGTCTAAAAGTAAATACAATTCAAAGCAGTAGCGATGACAAAGCCAGAACCGTAATTTAAGAATTACAACACGCGAAAAAATTTAATTCAAAATCCATGTCCATAAAAGTGAAGTAACAGTGGTAGTTCTGAATCTCCTTAAAGGAGGCTACAAACATGTGATATGAACTACCGATCAGTTCCACTCGATCGGGTACTGGTTTCTTATAACGAACTAACTGTCATCCCTATGTGACGTATATACCGCTACCATGGCAGTGACGGCAGTCACAAGAGAGCATGTCGGCCAACAAATAATATCACTGCCAGAGAGGTGCATTACAGATAAGAAACGGTGGGAGTACCAGTCGAAGGTTGTGGATTGCATACTTTGCAGACCAAAGCGCTGTTCGTAAATCAGAAGTAACGGGCTTGCTCCGTTCCCACTGTAACTCCGTATGTATGACGAGTCTGAGAAGTGTGGTGCTGCGGTTACTTCATACTCGTTGACACGTTATCTCTTACTAAGGTGTGCAGAAGTTTAAGACTGGTGTCGACTTTATGTTAGAGCAGAAGATCAGTGTATGATCTTGTTGCTGTACAGTAGCACTTAGAAGGAGAATTGAACTGACAGGTTGTCGGGATCAGATGGCCATTAACGAAGCTGTGTTTAGGGAGACTGTGGAGGATGTAAGGCGAAAATTAACTACTGCCATGTAAACCATTTCAAATGTGCCCCATTGGAGAAGGAAGGGCGGCTTCTACCATTAGGCAGTACCAGGTGGCTGCCTAGGGGGGCAGAATTTTAGTGATGGAAAAGGGCGGAAAAAATTAATTTCAAATGAAACAGTGAAAAAACTGAGCAATTGAGGAGAAAAATTAAAAAAGAAGGGATATTAAAGCATCGAATTGTTTCCAAAGTATACGCAAACAGTGATTTAACAAGTCTTTAGTTACACTGACGGAAGTAGATGCTCAAAAAAATGAATATTTTCCTCACTCTAAAAATATTTCGTTTGAAAAAGAATCAAAATAGTGCATGATTATTCAGATGGTCTAGTCTGATGCCTTGGCATTTGTCCCATCAGTACAGCTTAAGTTCTAAATTCAAGGAAAAATTCATTCACACTAAAAAATAATTCCAAATGTTTATTAGTCCATTTTCTTGCAAATAAATAAAGTAAGTAATTGATAGCTGATTTAGCCGTATTGTTATTTTCAGCTGAGTTCTAGTTCAAAATGTTCAGCACATTCTTACCATTTCAGTTGCTTTGGGAAATTTCCAAAATAAACAACAAAACTAAAAAAAATGAGAACATTTGTTGTCCTCAATCAGTTTTAAAGTAATTCAGGAGAAACCATGAAAACTGAGGACGGTCCCCAGAAAAGAGGAAGTCTAGTCACCTTAGTTTAATGATTGATGGTGTAATAGGAGATTTTCATGATTGTGCACTGGATATTGGTGATAGAGGAGGGGAGTATACCGGGGAGTCTGATGGCACTAAAAAACAGGGGGCGTTATTTTTCAGTTCTCGCCTAGAGCAACAAGACACCTGGCAACGGTCGTCGTTGAAGGAGTGATGTCCGGACTAAGTTAAATGCTACCGTCCAAGATTCATAAGAAATACACACAAATTTCGTCCAATGAAAACAAAATAGTGGTATTCCTGTTTATTCCATATCCATCACGACAAACATATATAATCCTTCAAACGATAACAGCACAGACCGATGTCCCTGTTATATACCTGCAATCAAAAGGCGCGTTGTTTCTATATTCCTTTTACCATGGTAATTTGTGTTCATGGGCTAACAGTGAATTCTGTACCCTATCATCAATTTCTGTAAGATCATACAAAAAAACTGTTATAAATTTATTTTAATAATTAATCACTAATTAGCGACGGCACACACACACACACACACACACACACACACACACACACATATATATATATATATATATATATATATATATATATATATATATATATAGAGAGAGAGAGAGAGAGAGAGAGAGAGAGAGAGAGAGCGAGAGAGAGAGAGAGAGAGAGCAATATTCGTTGCTAACCGGCCGGCCATTATACTGGTATGTAATAATCGTCATGCTCAGTGGGGTTGCTTTTGTCGTTTAGGCGGGTTTGTTATTTTGTTATACTTCAGCTTGCAAAAAAATGGTTCAAATGGCTCTGAGCACTATGGGACTCAACATCTTAGGTCATAAGTCCCCTAGAACTTAGAGCTACTTAAACCTAACTAACCTAAGGACATAACATACACCCATGCCCGAGGCAGGATTCGAACCTGCGACCGTAGCAGTCCCGCGGTTCCGGACTGCAGCGCCAGAACCGCTAGACCACCGCGGCCGGCGGAGACTCACGAAGCGTGAATACGAGCAAACGTAAACGATGAGTACTGAGATGACGGCACAGGACTCTGATCTCTTACGGTGCATGCCACCACATATGCCATCTCGAGCCCGCCCACTGTCAACCCTCCGTTCTGTATCCGCACCGCGGGTAATCGTTCTCAACTGTAGGCCTACCGGGAACAGAGTTCGACAGCCGAGACGACGAGAAACACAGCTCGCTCGGATACCCGGCGGCCCCTGAGAGCCATCAGGCTAGGTGAGGAGGGGAAACAGAAAACGCCGGAAAGGCGGGAATGATTGGTCACAGACGGACTTGGCTTTGTAAATTGTCGGCACTCCTTTGAGAATCTTGACGGATTGATATGCTAGGAAGAATGTGTTTTTGAACCTTTGTAAAGAAAACTTAGTCGTAAAATAAAATAGGGGCTATAACAGAAATAATAATGGAGATACTACAGGAAATCTTATATTGGTTCATACAATTAATCCTATCCTTTCTACAGTTTTTTATACAGCCTCCATCTTTCTGAGCTTCGCCGGCCGGAGTGGCCGAGCGGTTCTGGGCGCTACAGTCTGGAACCGCGCGACCGCTACGGTCGCAGGTTCGAATCCTGCCTCGGGCATGGATCTGTGTGATGTCCTTAGGTTAGTTAGGTTTAAGTAGTTCTAAGTTCTAGGGGACTGATGACCTCAGCTGTTAAGTCCCATAGTGCTCAGAGCCATTTGAACCATTTTTCTGAGCGTCTTTCTGAAACTTAATGCCAAATTTCGTAGCTAAGTTTTTATTACACTTTGGGACACAGTTGATATATCGGGTAGAAGTGTTACAATCATCTCTCCTTATAACCTGTTTTTTTATATTCTTGTTCAGTGGTCTTTTGGGTCATTCTGCACAAACAAGCTTTTTTTTGTGGTACAACTTTATACGATTTTCAGTGAGGTTCACACTGGAGTCGCATTCGGGAGGACGACGGTTCAATCCCGTCTCCAGCAATCCTGATTTAGGTTTTCCGTGATTTTCCTAAATCGTTTCGGGCAAATGCCGGGATGGTTTCTTTGAAAGGGCACGGCCGATTTCCTTCCCAATCCTTCCCTAACCCGAGCTTGCGCTCCGTCTCTAATGACCTCGTTGTCGACGGGACGTTAAACACTAACCACCACCACCATCAGTGAGGTTCGCCGTTCACTCGTTCACCATACGAGAAGCAACCTGAACTTCCAATTACGTGAAACCAGAGAAAAACTCACGGACTTTCTTCATATAGCCCGGCTCATTGGTGCAGAAATTTGCATGTGTGCCGGTTTTCTTTTAAAACCGACTATGAGATAGAGAATGTTGTGGTGTGCTGTGAAAAATCTGCGGTTTTGGTCTCTTTCACTGAGTCCGTTTTAACTACGGTAGCAGGGCATGTAAATCATTGGACTAATCGTTTTTCCCACAAATTATATTCTTTTTCCTTATGTGTAATTTGAACCATAAAATATATGTACAGCACTGTACCATTCTGTTTTCTTTTTCGCCTACGGTTTTAAGAAAATAGAAGAGAAAAGATGAGCTGGACAGAGAAAGGTGGTTGGGGCTGAAGGAAATGAATATCGAGAGGGGGGTAGTAAGAGACAGAGGGAGGAGGAGACGCAGTGAGTGAGGGTGAATGAGAAGGTGGAAAGAGGGAGGATGGAGGATGGAGGAGGTGAGGCACGGAGGGGAGGATTTGGAGGAGTTTGACATGGAGAGGACACATCAAGTTTACCAGTTGAGAAGCATTGCAGAGTTCGCTAGTAAATGTATACGTACAAGCATCATCCCATACAGAACGCCCAACGTTTAACCTGCCCACAATATTTTTATCCAGCGGAGGTGCTTCAGCTGTTCAGTGAAACTACTGCGTCCCTTTTTAATGAGCGTTGCCGTCCTTTTAATGCCTTTGAATGTCTGTTTAGCCTTTCTGTCGTTACCTGTCTGAATTTCTACTTCATTTTTTAAACTTTAAAGTTGAAACAAAGAAAACAAGATTTTATTTTTGTAAATAGGACCATACAGCGATCTTTCATTACATTTTAGAAAGTTTTTAAATTTTGAATGCATAAATCTTATTTGGTATGTCCTCATTCATATCTTATAAAGGATCTGGGCTGAAGTGTGACACATTGTATCGCTGTCAGTCCATACGATGCGAGGGGGATGAAATAATAATAAACAAAATCAGGCTCTCTGGCACCTACAGTATTTGAAAGTAATTTGTAAGACTGAAAGTGGCAACCAGTGTGAATTAAATTTAGTAAATTCATGTAAACAGCAACTGAGGTGGAACCTTCATAGTCTCCTTCAACAAAGTTACAGCTATGGTCTCCACACGAAAAAGAAACGATATTTTCATCAACACGTTCTCTGCAGTTTGCTATCAAGATATGTGCTGTTGTTTTCTTGAGTATGACTGAATGAATTTAACTTATACCTCCAAGTTAGTTTAACTTGTTTATAAAATTCTTGCAAAAGAACATTATTCCATAGATAAATTACATGACTGTCCATCGTTGTTATGAAGTAAATCACATACACAACCAAAACAGTGAGAGTGTCTGTTACTAAGTTGTAATTGTCTTTTTTGTGCAGTAAATAGTCCAGTAATTTACGGTAATATGTTTGCAAGTAATCACTAAACTTTAGGCTCATTAATGACAACTAGGTTTTGCATGTCTACATCTTTATTGGTTGTATTTAACGTACAGTTGCTTTGGAAGTTTTATTGAGACGAGAAGATCAACGATTTTGCCTTTTCAGATGAAAGTCTTCCTCACGCAGTTGCTGTCTGCTTACAATGTTCTTTGACCAATGTTGTTAATCGGCATCTTTAATGTCAATTGGCGAAAAATTTTAGTTTTGCTCGTCAGAAAACTGAAAAATTGTCTGACAGAATCACAGCTCTGGACGTGGGCGGTAAGTTTTCTGTACATAATAGGATGACCTAGGTATTGAAATACACAAACGCAGGAATCTCATAACTTGTATCTGCGGATTTATTTCACAAAATATCTCTGAAGTATGAAAACACACTTTCACATCTGTTTTACAATAATCGTTACTGTAACCGTTTCATCATCCCACCCAAAATGACTGTATTTCAGCTCAGCACCGATTTACATTACAAAGAATAGACTACGTATTATGTCTCTTATTGGTATCTTGAATAAACAACTACGTCGTTCAGTTCCAACTACTCTATTATTACAAACTTTCCTACAAAAGGAGAAAGACATAAATGTGACTACTGTTTCCTGTTTAACTTATGTCTCACTGAACATTCTGATTTCAGCTATCTGTGTTCCCTTTCGGGTACATCTCGGGCAATACAGTTAAGTTTTTAATTTCCTATGGACGTGGCTGATTACTATCTTCACAAGTTTCTTTTACATTTCGTAGAGCACGCAAACTTATAAATACGATTGTGATTCACATAAGTATCACTGAACTGGAAAGTTGCATGAAGACTATTACAGTATATTCACTTGCCTTGTGTAGAGACGCTTCTGTCACAAAAACGTCAAGATATGTACTCTGTGTGCTGTAGAATTATATCTGGTTGCAGGTACAGTACACTATCGGGGGTTTCCTGCAATGCAAAAATGTGCTCAAAAAACAAACACAAAATTAATAAAACGGCTATAAGAACCATGATATATCATGGCAGTGATGTCTGGAAATAATTAAGACTCACAAAACACACGCTCGTGTTACAATAGGCTGAAGGAGTACCACTGAAAGACTAAGTACGCTATGAATTCATAAGAATTGTTTGCAAGTCACCTCGACACACGAATAACCCTCAAAATTAAGGCTGAGTTGGTACGGACCTGATGAGCATGACATAGAAAAGTGCGTTTCCGTGGCTATACAGAGGAAACGGAGGGGAAGACCTCAAACTTGCAGATTAACGAACTGACAAAGCGATGTGGGAAAACGAAGGTTTAGTGAAGATGTTGCCTGCCATCGTGATGGATGGCGCTTTACGATTTAGAAAGTCGTCAACGAGTAAGAGGGAAAGGCGAGGCGAAGAAAGAGGATTCTATATCTGGTCTTTGCGAATCATTTGAGACCTAACTTTCTATTGTAAAAATAAAATTACTTCTGATAATGTGTAACGGATTATGTTTGGGACTAGCATATCCTTAAGGTTGAATTTTTATTAATTCATTGTTATGAGAATTGGTTGTGATAATCGAAACAGAAAGAACTGCAAGACAGTGAAAAGAGTATTTCACTGTCATCTGAATTCATGGTTCTATGGAGTACGGATGCTGAGTGTCTCTAGAAATCAGGTCCTGAAGTCTCAGTGGAAACCGTTGTAGTTCGGGAATAAGGCTGGTGCGATTGCGCTGTATACAGCGCAGTAAGTATTTCGCCCATTTTACCAACAGGAATAATAGAAAGATGCCCAGGCCACATGCGAGAATGACTGAAATTATTTGATGGATATATAGGTGTATAGAAAAATGTGCGTGGTTATCGTCTTCTGGTGGCTTTGCTGTTGTTATGGCTGGCAATGACGCGTTTACGTTGCTTCTTCTGGTGGTGACGTCGACCCGGCCCGGCAGTAGCAGTGATGTGGCTTCATGCTCCTCCATTGAGCGTAAGGCGCCGGTGGGTTGCACCAGTGCCTCTGGCGCCGTTGTCGAGAGGTCATCTTGGTCCGGTGATGCTATATCCCTACAGAAAAGTTTAAAGAAAATGTGAAAATCACTTTTAGAGTTAAAACTTGATGTGCTTTTGGCCACTGGTTTGGGAATGTGGTAGAGGCATCATGGGGTACCTTGACATTTTGCTGCTCATGTCAGATTATTTATTTTCAGACAATTATCAGAGTTCAGGCACTCACACATAATCAGCTTCGCTGTGCAAAATTCCAGGACACGTTCAGATTTGCTTGGACATATGCAGGATTTGACGGTCTACCCAAGGAAAAATTTGAAAACCTTAAAAACATATGTTTTGACAGAGCACAGAGAAAACTGTGCGACTGTGAAACTGTTGCATTCATTTGTTGAAGTTTATGTGACACATTCTTATGTTTTCATCAAATTTTTGGAAGTGATTATCACATCCACAAGAAAACCTAAATCGGGCAAGGTAGAAGAATCTTTTTACCCATTTGCCAAGTGTACAAGGTAGGTGGGTCGACAACATATTCCTGTCATGTGACGCACATGCCGTCACCAGTGTCGTATAGAATATATCAGACGTGTTTTCCTGTGGAGGAATCGGTTGACCTATGACCTTGCGATCAAATGTTTTCGGTTCCCATTGGAGAGGCACGTCCTTTCCTCTACTAATCGCACGGTTTTGCGGTGCGGTCGCAAAACACAGACACTAAACTTATTATAGTGAACAGAGACGTCAATGAACGAACAGACAGATCATAAGTTTGCGAAAGTAAAGAAAGTAAAATTTTCAGTCGGGGGAAGACATGAACCAAGGACCTCTCGTTCCGCAGTTGCTGATGCTAACCACGGGACCACGGCGGTCTTGTGTTCAGAGCGTCCTTGATGTTGCCTATGTTTCGTATGGACTGCTTAGTTTGTATATTTTGCTTATTTTTTCATAGTTCCGCACAACTCCTTCCTGTGTTCTCTATTGATCTGTGTTCAGTTTATCAAGGCCTATCCACTGTGCCAACTTATAACTAAATCTGAGGGGGATACGATGTGGAGGTTCCCTTGTCAGGATATTTCTGTCTTGTGTCATCTCAAATACGAAGTATACTCCACTCTAGTTCATTAGGTAGAACAACTGGGGCAATATTTTACTGCAGGGATGAATGCTGAGTAGCATAAAAATGCGAGAAAAGCCTTGTAACACTTTCTTTAACACGTTAGCCCGAACAGTAAATCGTAGAATGTAGATGCTGACGTATAACTGTGTTTTTCGTTAAGGTGGGCCATAGGTTGTGCATAAGACCAATTACGTTGGAACTTATTCGAAAAGCTTACGTTTCATATAAATTCGTCCTAACTAGATTTGCTGGTGTTCACCCTCATATGATTAGCAACTGTGAATATTAACCATCGCTTCATAGAAAATTTATTTATTTATGTAATTTGTTATCAATAATCCATATCAATTTTACAACACTAGAGGCAAACTAATAATATGCAACATCCCTTACTCAGTCTAACTTTGGCACAGGAATGGGTGAAATACTGAGCTATAGAACTCATTGTCAGTCTACCGATGAATGTAAGATGTTTCATAGACGTAAAATATATTTCCAGACCGTGAGCGTACAAGCTATTGGGTGAGATTAGAGCGGCAGTTTCCTGTCCCAGAGAATGGGGCTGGCGGTTGCTATGGGGAAATGGCGAGCGGCTAGCGGTACGCGGCCTTGGACAAACCCGAGCGGACGCTAGGCAGCGGTGCATATGGCAATGTATGCGCGCTTGGAGAAATTCATATGCCAGAGAAAAGTTGAAAAGAACTAAACTAAGAGTGACACGGAAGTGCGAGTTGGCACTCATGGACAGAAACATATGTAGAGCTAAATTATCTAGACGCGCCACAAAAATATGTAATAGTTTAAAAGTTACTATCGTCTAAAAAATTGTAAACTTGTGAAAGATCAAAAGCTAATATATCGGGAATGCTTTGGCCGATTAAAATGAACAAAGTGTCTACAGATGCGGCTAGCAGAGCTGCATCGAGGAATCATAGCCGATTTAGCATAGTGCGTACCATTTCGAATGAGGGTTCGGAATGTGGCATTAGACTGAGAGTAACTGTGTTTTGGTAATAAATAAATTTAAAGATCCAAAACTAGAGGCAGAATTTTAACGTTTAAAGAGGTGTGAGCTGGCACCCTATGACGAAATATGTAGCCGAACATTGAGACTAGCCACATCTCTGGGCCACTCAGATAAGCTGAGGGTAACAAAATATATTTCTTCGTGCCATAGCACGTGGGGGCTCGAGCCAAACTATTCAAACTTCAATGTTTAGTGCCCTATACAGTCGGAATATGGAAGCTCGTCTGGGATTGTCTTAACTGAACATGCTCGGTAGGCAGTGCAGGACTGAGTTTGAAAGTGGAAAAGATTGGGAGAAACGTGTTTCCTTTTGCCTTGCAGTACGCTGAGTCCGACGTTTGACCACCAAAGCGGTAGGTGAAGACTCACTTGTCGCCAAACATCGTCGCGCAGACTTTGCCGCCGCACTCGGGAGCTGTGTGCGCTTCTGCCGCCAACGTGGAAGACGTTCTACGCCACAACGCACCGCACCTCACCTCACCGCAAGGCAGCCGACAGAATCAGGTTTCAGTCGTCACGCAGCACCAGTCTCAACACAGCTAAGTGGTGGTAGCAGGCGCGTTACTTTCTCAGTTCTCTATCTCACAGGCAGTCGAAATTTAGCGAGATGATGATAAAGATGTCAGCTAGTGATGTTGAGTCTACAGGAAGTGGGAGTCAGCCTCAACTTAGAGGGATAACGGGGAAAGATTTAATGATGTGAGGTACCAGAGAGGTGGATGGGGAAATGGAAACAGGATTGATCAAAGGCCAATGCGAGAACAGAGAGATGGGAGAGGAGAAATTAATGCAAGGTACCACAGGAGGAAAATTCTTTGAACTGAGATTTGTTCCAAACAGGGTCCAATTTGGGACAATAAACCATGCAGGAAATAGGAGCATGAGATGGGAAAAGAATTGTGGGAGAAATTATGGTAGATCTTTTAATAGTCTTCAGCAAAGTAATGGGAGGTATTTTAATGAAAGTAAAAGAAGTGGAACAAGGGAAGAGAAAGTACAGAATAAGAATTACAGGCAAACTAACAGGGGTTTGTTGATCATGTTAAAAAAAACAAGTGTGGGAAAAAAGGATTTGTGGAATGGAGGCACTTATGGGTGATGATGAAATGTTTGGAGGCTGGTTTAATCAGCATGATAAGAGGAGGGCGTTTAAAAGTAAAAATAATAGCAAATGTAGGAATCATGAGGGAGAAATAAATTTTGCCGGTTTGTTAAATAAAAGGGACCAAAATGTGGGGGATAATGATGCAAATAGTACTGGCTTGGCACTTATGTTAAGTAGTGAGAATGTATCAGCTGTGCAAACTGTGGGAGAAAATGTGTAGTGTGATGTTGAGAGTGTTTATCTGAATTACAGCAGAGATAGCAATGTGCTGAATGCAGTGGAACTTTCACCAGTGGTAAGAGGTATGAACTACGTAGAGGCCACAGTGCCTGATTCAAATGTTGTTGTACACGGAGATATACAATAAGCTATGAGTTCCATCAGTGTGAATGTATTACATAGTGAGGAGGCAGTAGATCGTGTATCAGATGTTGTCATGGGTAATGGTGTTGATATGTGGTACAAGGCTGCAGAATGTGTTGTTAATGTATGTGGAGGGACTCACTCCAGTAATGATCGGGAATTTAACAGTGAGCAGGCTGTAGTTCCTGTAACCGATGAACGAGCAGTAGTTGTGGGTAAAGTTTTTAATGTGCAGAATGGAGCTGCTGGTGTTGATATTGTGATTGAAACTGTGCGGGGTTTTGTAAAGTCAGGTAAGTTTATGTCCGTTGCTAATACTATGAGTGAAGAAGCTGGGCAGCCAAATTTTTTTCAAGGAAGCGTGGGATAATAAGGCTGAGAGTGATGTTGAGTTTGATGACTGGATATCCAAGGCAAAATATTTTCAGAAGTGGGCTCCTGAGGACTGGGAGATTAGCAAGCATGGTTATACCAGGCAAATGATGGATTTCTGTAAAGAAGTGAGGTGTTCAAACATGTTTACAAGGAGATAGTTAATGAGGATATAGATGTTAAATAATTGGATGAGGAACAGGTATTTATAATGGGAAAAGGTGGTTGTTGTTGTTGTTGTTGTGGTCTTCAGTCCTGAGACTGGTTTGATGCAGCTCTCCATGCTACTCTATCCTGTGCAAGCTTCTTCATTTCCCAGTACCTACTGCAACCTACATCCTTCTGAATGTGCTTAGTGTACTGATCTCTTGGTCTCCCTCTACGATTTTTACCCTCCACGCTGCCCTCCAATGCTAAATTGGTGATCCCTTGATGCCTCAAAACATGTCCTACCAACCAATCCCGTCTTCTAGTCAAGTTGTGCCACAAACTTCTCTTCTCCCCAATCCTATTCAATACCTCCTCATTAGTTACGTGATCTACCCACCTTATCTTCTCCATGAATTTTAATACCTACTCCGAATTTTTCCTTTGTTTCCTTTACTGCTTGCTCAATATACAGATTGAATAACATCGGGGAGAGGCTACAACCCTGTCTCACTCCTTTCCCAACAACTGCTTCCCTTTCATGCCGCTCGACTCTTACAACTGCCATCTGGTCTCTGTACAAATTGTAAATAGCCTTTCGCTCCCTGTATTTTACCCCTGCCACCTTCAGAATTTGAAAGAGAGTATTCCAGTTAACGTTGTCAAAAGCTTTCTCTAAGTCTACAAATGCTAGAGACGTAGGTTTGCCTTTTCCTAATCTTTCTTCTAAGATAAGTCGTAAGGTTAGTATTGCCTCACGTGTTCCAACATTTCTACGGAATCCAAACTGATCTTCCCCGAGGTCCGCTTCTACTAGTTTTTCCATTCGTCTGTAAAGAATTCGCGTTAGTATTTTGCAGCTGTGACTTATTAAACTGATAGTTCGGTAATTTTCACATCTGCCAACACCTGCTTTCTTTGGGATTGGAATTATTATATTCTTCTTGAAGTCTGTGGGTATTTCGCCTGTCTCATACATCTTGCTCACCAGATTGTAGAGTTTTGTCATGACTGGCTCTCCCAAGGCCATCTGTAGTTCTGATGGAATGTTGTCTACTCCCGGTGCCTTGTTTCGACTCAGGTCTTTCAGTGCTCTATCAAACTCTTCACGCAGTATCTTGTCTCCCATTTCGTCTTCATCTACATCCTCTTCCATTTCCATAATATTGTCCTCAAGGACATCGCCCTTGTATAAACCCTCTATATACTCCTTCCACCTTTCTGCCTTCCCTTCTTTGCTTAGAACTGGGTTGCCATCTGAGCTCTTGATATTCATACAAGTGGTTCTCTTCTCTCCAAAGGTCTCTTTAATTTTCCTGTAGGCAATATCTATCTTACCCCTAGTGAGACAAGCCTCTACATCCTTACATTTGTCCTCTAGCCATCCCTGCTTAGCCATTTTGCACTTCCTGTCGATCTCATTTTTGAGACGTTTGTATTCCTTTTTGCCTGCTTCATTTACTGCATTTTTATATTTTCTCCTTTCATCAATTAAATTCAATATTTCTTCTGTTACCCAAGGATTTCTATTAGCCCTCGTCTTTTTACCTACTTGATCCTCTGCTGCCTTCACTACTTCATTCCTCAGAGCTACCCATTCTTCTTCTATTGTATTTCTTTCTCCCATTCCTGTCTATTGTTCCCTTATGCTCTCCCTGAAACTCTGTACAACCTCTGGTTCTTTCAGTTTATCCAGGTCCCATCTCCTTAATTCCTGCCTTTTTGCAGTTTCTTCAGTTTCAATCTGCAGTTCATAACCAATAGATTGTGGTCAGAATCCACATCTGCCCCTGGAAATGTCTTACAATTTAAAACCTGGTTCCTAAATCTCTGTCTTACCATTATGTAATCTATCTGATACCTTTTAGTATCTCGAGGATTCTTCCAGGTATACAACCTTCTTTCATGATTCTTGAACCAAGTGTTAGCTATGATTAAGTTATGCTCTGTGCAAAATTCTACAAGGCGGCTTCCTCTTTCGTTTCTTCCCCCCAATCCATATTCACCTACTATGTTTCCTTCTCTCCCTTTTCCTACACTCGAATTCCAGTCACCCATGACTATTGAATTTTCGTTTCCCTCACTATCTGAATAATTTCTTTTATCTCGTCATACATTTCATCAATTTCTTCATCATCTGCAGAGCTAGTTGGCATATAAAC
The DNA here is from genome assembly GCF_021461385.2 of Schistocerca piceifrons. Taxonomy (NCBI): domain Eukaryota; kingdom Metazoa; phylum Arthropoda; class Insecta; order Orthoptera; family Acrididae; genus Schistocerca; species Schistocerca piceifrons. The sequence goes on along the minus strand of NC_060149.1, from coordinate 453,642,224 downwards.
TTGTACTACTGTAGTAGGCACGGGCTTTGTGTCTATCTTGGCCACAATAATGCGTTCACTATGCTGTTTGTAGTAGCTAACCCGCACTCCTATTTTTTTATTCATTATTAAACCTACTCCTGCATTACCCCTATTTGATTTTGTATTTATAACCCTGTAATCACCTGACCAAAAGTCTTGTTCCTCCTGCCACCGAACTTCACTAATTCCCACTATATCTAACTTTAACCTATCCATTTCCCTTTTTAAATTTTCTAACCTACCTGCCCGATTAAGGGATCTGACATTCCACTCTCCGATCCGTAGAATGCCAGTTTTCTTTCTCGTGATAACGACGTCCTCTTGAGTAGTCCCCGCCCGGAGATCCGAATGGGGGACTATTTTACCTCCGGAATATTTTACCCAAGAGGACGCCATCATCATTTAATCATACAGTAAAGCTGCATGTCCTCGGGAGAAATTACGGCTGTAGTTTCCCCTTACTTTCAGCCGTTCGCAGTACCAGCACAGCAAGGACGTTTGGTTAATGTTACAAGGCCAGATCAGTCAATCATCCAGACTGTTGCCCCTGCAACTACTGAAAAGACTGCTTCCCCTCTTCAGGAACCACATGTTTGTCTGGCCTCTCAACAGATACCCCTCCGTTGTGGTTGCACCTACGGTACGGCCATCTGTAGCGCTGAGGCACGCAAGCCTCCCCACCAACGGCAAGGTCCATGGTTCATGGGGGGGAAAAGGTGGTATAGGTGATAATAATACTGTGAATAATGATACAGTTTGTGAGGATATTGATGAAATCCAAAATTTCATAGTGTATAATGACGAACAACAGAGAGCCATCCATGAGTAGCTATATACTGAATGGATGTTGAAAGATGAGTGTGATTATGATGCTGATGACTGGGTTAATTTTGCAAAGTTGCACCAGCAGTTGATACCAGAGACCTGGGAGGAAGAAAAACATAAAGTTGCTAGAAAGCTAGGGGGATTGAGTGTAGGAATCTCTGGAATTAAAGAGGCCTGTCATTTAATACTTTCAGGGGGTAAGGATATTGAATCTTTTAGTGAAGAGCAAGTGTGCACCATGACTAAAGATTGCATACACGAGATTGAAGAGGACTTGTTGGTTTAAACACAATTGAAGCATGATTTTATTGAAAAGGTGCAGCCGATAATAACTGTCGGTGTGGCAGGGTTCTGCGAAACTGTTTTGGTAGATACTGGAAGTTCTGTGACTGGGGTGACAGAGAGTCTTTATGATCATATTAAGTACAGGGAAACAGTGGAATTTCTGGCCACAGGGGTGAGAGTTAAAAATGCTCCAGGAATGTTCAGTAAACCAGTGAGAAAGGAGGTATTTCTAGATGTAAACATTGGAGGTGAAGTATTCAGTCACTCGTTGTTGGTGATCCCAAATTTAAGTAAGAATATGGTGTTCAGGATTGAGTTCCTAAGTAAATTTGAGACAAATGCAGTTTGTAAGGACCAGATGGTGGAACTTAATAGTGTTGAGGGAACAGAAAGGGTTAAATTCAAAAATGTACGCAATGATGAAGAATTGGTGGCTAGTTTGCATGTAGCACAGTGCTTAATGGATGAGATATACGTTAAGAAAGAGACAAGGAATAATCTAAGTGGCACAAAGGGTATATCTGAAGATGAAAAGGCAGAATTATATCAATTACTGATTAAAAACAAAAATATGGTTCAGAAAAACCGGGGAAGGTAAGTTGTTTTAAGTATTCACTCAGGGTAAGTCCGCATGAACCCATTAAGATCATGTCATACCCTATAGCACTGGCAGAGTGGGAAGCAATCAGAGGATAATTTATCAAGTGTATGAAAGCTAAGTTTTTCTTTCCAAGCTACTCCTTGCTTTATACTATTTACAATTGTGTTTACTTTCAAGAATTTTCGGGATGGCCTAGTGGTTTCCATGTTTATCATGGTAAAAATATAGTGGTACTTGAGGCTGTGAGACAGCTAATTTACACAGCTAATTCTCTCATAATGACATAATGACTTGTATGTACATGATAGGATGCGAATGTGAGAGAGGGACAATGAGTGGCATTTTTTACTATTATGATTCTGATTCGGGCACACACCAAATTCTTTTTTTGCGTTGGGGGTCGAGATAGTTCAGCATGAGATTGACTGGTGAGAATATGGAATTGAATGGTATACATATCATACGTTCTTGTACTTGCAGAAGAAATGTTTGGATTTGGGGTGATATATAATTTGTTAATATTTCGTTTATACATTTAGGATTATTTAGTTTCAGGGGGATTTAGGCTGATTTTTGGATTATGTTGTGTCATAGGCTATTTTATATATTTGATTTTATTCAGTTTGCTGTGCTGTCATTTTCTTTGGTCATTTAGCAACAGCTAGATTATTGTTTGGGTGAAAGCTATAAACAGGGTTGTTAGTGGAACCTACCATGGAACGCGTCATACAATAAATATTTGAGTACTATTCTGCTCACATATTTTCTTGGCTCCACTTTGGTTGGAGAAACCTTGTCTCAGTATTGTACAGTTGGAACGATTTGGGCCATGCCTGTTCTTGAATGGAACAAATTGTTGCGATCAAAGAAAAGTCTGTGACCAGTATGTATTTCTTAGTAACACTACCATCTGTATGTTTGTGTCAGTTATCGCCAGGAAATTTGATTCTAACTGTGTCAACTCTGGATAGCAGAGATGGTGGGCATAATTCCGACCAGTTGTTGGTATCCAGCCACCTTTGCTGATAGGAAACTGACCCCGTGATTTTTGTTTGTTCCTGGTAGAATCGGGTAAGCTGACTGGCAGGAGAACTTGAGAAACGGCGCCTGAGGTCTGACCTGGAGCGCTGATGCAGGTCAGAGGCACCCCACAGAAGACCACAAAAGCCATAGTGCTTACTGTACGTACTGTGTAACATATACTAAGAAATATAGTGCATCGAAATAAAAAGACTCACGAAAAAGGACAATACTTAGAAAACTTTATGAAAGGTTTATGCTTTGTTACTTACAACCTTTGTCCAGTCATATCAGAATCATGGTAATTCTGATGAATAAATGTATTTAACGTAAGTTTAGTTAAGTTAGGGTAGGAAGTGCTGCCGCATAGGATAATATAGGCACTTGTTCATTTCGAGTTCATATGTAGACTTTACGTTTGTATATCATTTCGTTTCTGAGGGCGCAGTTTTGTTTTGGAGCTACTTACGACACCCTGCACTGGATTTCTGTAGTAGCAAGTGGAGGTAATGGTGAGCGTACAAGCTGTGTGGTGAGATTAGAGCAGCAGTTCCCAGCCGCAGAGCACGTGGCTGGCGGTTGCTGTGGGGAAATGTCGAGATGCTAGCGTCACGCGGCCTTGGATAATCCAGATTGGACGCTACGCAGCGGCGCATATGGCCATGTTTGCGCACTTGGAGAATTTTATATGATAGAGAAAAGATGGTAAAAACAAAACTAAGAGTGACAGTGCGAGTTCGCACTCATGGATAGAAACATACATAAAGCTAAATTATCTAGACGTGAGACAAAAATATATAGTAGTTTAAAAGTTATTGTCTTCTAAAGAAATGTAAATTGATGAAAGTTCAAAAGCTAATATCTCGGCAATGATTTGGCCGATTGATATGAACAAAGTGTCTACAGACGCGTCTAGCAGAGCTTCATCGAGCAATTATAGCCGATTTAGCGAAGTCTGTACCATTTTGAATGAGAGTTCAAAATATGGAATTAGACTGTGTTTTGTTAATAGATGAATGTAGAGATGCAAAACTAGCGGCAGCACTCTGAAGTTTAAAGAGGTAGATGAGTAATTAAGTATGTATTTTTATTTGTATACTTATGTTCAGCATCAAAATCCGGGAAAATCAGTATCACGCCACAGGACCATTACTGATGAAAAAACGGTCTCAGATACAAAAAAATTGGACTTTAAATTGTTATTGCCCAGAAAATTTACATATTTTCCAATATTATATATGTTTTTGTGTTTATTTTTAGAATATTCGTAATGTTTGTTAAACTTTGTTTTGAGTTAGGCAGTCGTTTCGAGGGCGCACAGGGCGGTGATCTCGGACGACAGTGGGTTCTTAGCGACTCTAAGAGCCGGACGTGCCGCGCATCTGGGGGTAGCAGTGGGTTGGTAGCCACTTTCGGGGACAAGTACGTATGTAGCGACGTTCGAAAACGATCAAATGGAACACAACATAGTGGATTAGGACAGCAGACTACAGTGTATTTTCTGAACTGTGAACAGACTATCGAGTGTCGTGATCGCAACAAATGTATTTTATAGTGAATTGTTGTAGCGTCAGTTATAAACAGCCTCCCTTACGTAAAAGTAATTCAGACTGCATTTTAAGTGTTTACTCAGAATATTAAAGAAAAATAAACTACATGTTCAAACTATAAATCAACGTGAGTGACTCAATATTTTATATTTCACCGCAGTACCTGCCTGCATTGTGTTGTTATATTTATTTCAGCTTAAAATCTGAGTTCACAACAGGTGTGAGCTTGCACTCTGTGACGAAAAATCTAGCCAAACATTGGGACTAGCCACATCTCTGGGCCACTCAATTAAGCTGGGTGTAACAAAATATATATTTTCGTGCCATAGCACGTGGAGGCTCGGGCCAAACTATTCAAACTTCAATGTTTAGTGCCCTATACAGTCGGAAGTGTGTAATGCCCAGTACAGTCGTAAGAAGTACAATAATGACGTTTGTCATTATCGACTGCTCTTATATCATGGAGAAATACTCGTAAATAAATATTTAGCTATTTATATACGAAATACCCGTAAATGACCTGGATGTAGCCATGTAACTTTCTCTATTGCGTTCCTTGTTTGTTCAGTTGACACGTTCCACATCATGAGGTTTATCATTTACTTGTATCTACGCGTCTATGTATTCTAGATATCTGTCAAGACCGAATATACTTTTATTTCCATGTAGGATCTGTGGAAACCTATTTAGAATGTTTCTAGAACGAACACTAAGCAATAAATCCATAAAACAACTACAGTCTCTTATGTATCGCTCCAGTAGGGCTCGTGAAGACAAGAATAGATAATCTGCAGCACGCATAGAGGAATTTAAGCTGATACAGCAAACAAAGTATGATTTTAGATAAAAATACGGTCTAGTTTTCAAGTTTCGATGACGCATTTCGCCTGTGGTAGGCATCTTTAGATTTCAGAAACTGGTCACGTTGTACAACGTGCATTAAAATGATTACACGATGCATATACATCGGCAAAATACTATTAGGATGACAAAAAGCTGAATATCTCTAACGACTGTCAAGTAGGTTCCTTATTCGTTACCATGCGTAAAGGACGCCGAACACATTAGGAACAGGTGCATTGCAGAACATCATGCAGGGGGAACACAACATCTATGAGCCCCCCGCTAACAAACATAGACTGCGAAAGTATGGTATTCGGGCCCCGAGAGCCAGTAGTAGAGTAAAATACGACAGATGGCGTTCATAGTCTATATCATATTCATAACGAGGGCCGAATTCACACACAGAAGATGAAATAGTCCTATAAACGAAAATGTACATTATATCTAAAGTGACACAGCAAAAACTAAGTTAAAGTTGAAACTTCCTGGCAGATTAAAACTGTGTGCCCGACCGAGACTCGAACTCGGGACCTTTGCCTTTCGCGGGCAAGTGCTCTACCAACTGAGCTACCGAAGCACGACTCACGCCCAGTACCCACAGCTTTACTCCTGCCAGTATCTCGTCTCCTACCTTCCAAACTTTACAGAAGTTCTCCTGCGAACCTTGCAGAACTAGCACTCCTGAAAGAAAGGATATAGTGGAGACATGGCTTAGCCACAGCCTGGGGGATGTTTCCAGAATGAGATTTTCACTCTGCAGCGGAGTGTGCGCTGATATGAAACTTCCTGGCAGATTAAAACTGTGTGCCCGACCGAGACTCGAACTCGGGACCTTTGCCTTTCGCGGGCAAGTGCTCTACCAACTGAGCTACCGAAGCACGACTCACGCCCGGTACCCACAGCTTTACTTCTGCCAGTATCTCGTCTCCTACCTTCCAAACTTTACAGAAGTTCTCCTGCGAACCTTGCAGAACTAGCACTCCTGAAAGAAAGGATATAGTGGAGACATGGCTTAGCCACAGCCTGGGGGATGTTTCCAGAATGAGATTTTCACTCTGCAGCGGAGTGTGCGTTGATATGAAACTTCCTGGCAGATTAAAACTGTGTGCCCGACCGAGACTCGAACTCGGGACCTTTGCCTTTCGCGGGCAAGTGCTCTACCAACTGAGCTACCGAAGCACGACTCACGCCCGGTACCCACAGCTTTACTTCTGCCAGTATCTTGTCTCCTACCTTCCAAACTTTACAGAAGTTCTCCTGCGAACCTTGCAGAACTAGCACTCCTGAAAGAAAGGATATAGTGGAGACATGGCTTAGCCACAGCCTGGGGGATGTTTCCAGAATGAGATTTTCACTCTGCAGCGGAGTGTGCGCTGATATGAAACTTCCTGGCAGATTAAAACTGTGTGCCCGGCCGAGACTCGAACTCGGGACCTTTGCCTTTCGCGGGCAAGTGCTCTACCAACTGAGCTACCGAAGCACGTCTCGCGCTCGGTACCCACAGCTTTACTTCTGCCAGTATCTCGTCTCCTACCTTCCAAACTTTACAGAAGTTCTCCTGCGAACCTTGCAGAACTAGCACTCCTGAAAGAAAGGATATAGTGGAGACATGGCTTAGCCACAGCCTGGGGGATGTTTCCAGAATGAGATTTTCACTCTGCAGCGGAGTGTGCGCTGATATGAAACTTCCTGGCAGATTAAAACTGTGTGCCCGACCGAGACTCGAACTCGGGACCTTTGCCTTTCGCGGGCAAGTGCTCTACCAACTGAGCTACCGAAGCACGACTCACGCCCGGTACCCACAGCTTTACTTCTGCCAGTATCTCGTCTCCTACCTTCCAAACTTTACAGGTTCGCAGGAGAACTTCTGTAAAGTTTGGAAGGTAGGAGACGAGATACTGGCAGAAGTAAAGCTGTGGGTACCGGGCGTGAGTCGTGCTTCGGTAGCTCAGTTGGTAGAGCACTTGCCCGCGAAAGGCAAAGGTCCCGAGTTCGAGTCTCGGTCGGGCACACAGTTTTAATCTGCCAGGAAGTTTCATATCAGCGCACACTCCGCTGCAGAGTGAAAATCTCATTCTGGAAACATCCCCCAGGCTGTGGCTAAGCCATGTCTCCACTATATCCTTTCTTTCAGGAGTGCTGGTTCTGCAAGGTTCGCAGGAGAACTTCTGTAAAGTTTGGAAGGTAGGAGACGAGATACTGGCAGAAGTAAAGCTGTGGGTACCGGGCGTGAGTCGTGCTTCGGTAGCTCAGTTGGTAGAGCATTTGCCCGCGAATGGCAAAGGTCCCGAGTTCGAGTCTCGGTCGGGCACACAGTTTTAATCTGCCAGGAAGTTTCATATCAGCGCACACTCCGCTGCAGAGTGAAAATCTCATTCTAGGTTAAAGTTGACTGATATCTATCCGATGAGGTAATTACACCTTATAAGAAGTCGTCATCATTATAGAAAAACAAGAATTAAAACATGCCTTAAAGATAAGGTTATGGAATATAAAATAAAAGAGATACCAGCATACTTCGCTGCAGGGAGATTAAATTTCTTTGAAAATGACCATCATTACACCCAACAAAGTTCGATTTTAGCTGATTAGCTGGGCATTGTGAAGGCTATCAACACCAAAAAAAGTGCGTATAACGATCTCAAATTCTTCATGTAAATTCAGTTTGCATCTCTTATGGGAAAAATGCAAAACTTTTATCCTGAAATAATGCGAAACTGGTTGCTGTACCACCCTGTCACAACAGAACAGAACAGAATAATCTTAGCAAAACTTGCACATTATTGATAGTAGGCGGGCAATGGCCATATGCCAACAGATGTTCTGCAATTGGAAAGTATTGCTTTATCTGCCTTTCTTTATGGGCAGGTGTTCCTGAAGCCTGGTTTCAGAATTGTTCCAGATGGTCGAACGTATTCAGCGCTGCTTTGTGTAACTGTAATCTGTAAACTCCTTACATATTATACACTGAAGAGTCAAAGGCACTGGTACACCTTCCTAACGTCATGTAGGGCCCCGCGAGGAAGCAGCAGTGCCGCAACACGACGTGGCATGGACTCGACTAACGTCTGAAGTAGTCCTAAATGAAACTGACACTATGAATCCTGCAGGGCTGTCCATAAATCCTTAAGAGTATGACGGGATAGAGATTTCTTCTGAACAGCACGTTGCAAGGCACCCATGTTATTCTCCATATTGTTCATGTCTTCGGAGTTCAGTGGCCGGCGGAAGTCTTCAAACTCGTAAGAGTGTTGCTGGAGCCACTCTGCAGCAATTATGATAGTGTGAAGTGTCGCATCCGCTCGATAGAATTCAAAACGAGACTCTTCCGACCAGGCAACACGTTTCCAGGCTTCAGTTGTGCAATGTTGGTGTTGACGGGCCCAGGCGAGGCCTAAAGCTTTGTGTCATGCAGACATCAAGGGTACACGATTGGGCCTTCGGCTCCGAAAGCCCATAACGACAATGTTTCGGTGAATGTATCGCACGCTGACACTTGTTGATGGCCCAGCACTGAAATCTGTAGCAATTTGCGGAAGGGATGTACCTCTGCCACGTTGAACGATTGTCTTCAATCGTCGTTGGTCCCGTTCTTGCAGGATATTTTTCCGGCCGCAGCGATGTCGGAGATTTGAATTTTGATAACCTGCCACTTCAGCAGAAACAACCGATCTATCAACTGGGCCAGACCCTTGTTGTCTTATATAGGCGTTGTCGACCGCTGAGCCGTATTCTGCCTATTTATACGAGGTTTGCCCAGACAGTAATGCATCGCACTTTTTTCTCAGACGAAAACAATCCCACAAATGCAAAACGTTAGGTATGTATTATTTGAAGTCTCCTGAGTGAACGTGACAATTTTCCGTCACTTCCGACAGATAGCGCATCTGCTGGACAGTTTCAAAAAGGCGTCTGTAGGTGATTTACGTTACTAGCAACGAGCCGTTATTGAATTTCTCACTGCATAGAAAGAAACTGCGGGAATATTCACAAACGCTTCTGCGAAGTCTACGGAGCATCTGCTGTCGACAGAAGTACAGTTAGTCGCTGGGCACTGAGATCATTAGAAGGCCTTTCAGCGGAGCTCCACGTTTTGCAGCGGTCGTGGAGACCATCCACGGCTGTCACACCTGACACACCTGAGCTAGCCCCCTCGATCTTCCTCTTGTTTGGGCCATTACAAGGTGCCATTCGTGGGCGACATTTTGAGGAATCTGAGGATGTGGTTCACACAGTGAAGCACTGGCTCCGCTACCTGGTCAAGGATTGGTACCGACGGCGCATAAACGCTGTAGCTTCGCGCTAGAGTAAAGCCATAGAGAGGGATGGAGATTACGTGGAAATATAGGGGGTGTATATAAAACACCATTTGTTCGTGTGTATAATTCACATTATGTTGATTAAAAAATTGTTGAAGAAAAAAATGCGGTGCATTAATATCTGGGCAGCCCTTGTAAATCTCTGTATCTGAATTTGCCTGCCTATACCAGTTTCTTTGGTGCTTCAATGTAAATGTTTTTCTGTGACTAAAAAAATGGTTCAAATGGCTCTGAGCACTATGGGACTCAACTGCTGAGGTCATTAGTCCCCTAGAACTTAGAACTAGTTAAACCTAACTAACCTAAGGACATCACAAACATCCATGCCCGAGGCAGGATTCGAACCTGCGACCGTAGCGGTCTTGCGGTTCCAGACTGCAGCGCCTTTAACCGCACGGCCACTTCGGCCGGCTTTTCTGTGACTCTTCATTATCAAAAACGTGATGTCATATGTTGGTACCACCAGTGAAAGATATATGTGCTTTTGTACCCGAAATAGCTTGGCTAGATTATTAGACATATTGCCTAAGAAAGGAAAGGGTAGTCCACTTTACCTCTCTTTTAGGATACTCGATTGTAGAAGCTCAGTTTCAGTTTCTTATTTCAGCACAGCTTCAGGACTAAGGAAATACTTCAGCCGTTTCTGCTTGTTATAAATTCTAAGTTGTTCGGTTCTTTACTGATGGCAGCTTCATTGAGAGGCAGACCAAAGATGAGATTAATCATGAAGCTGAAAAAACTCAGTTTATAATGCCTTGCATGGCAGGATGAAGCTTGTATGATTGAATCGCTAATGGCTGCTATCCGTAGACATAAAAAATTCCTTGACTTTTAATCACCAGTTATTGGAGATCTAAGCAATTAATCTTACCCGAGTCATCTATGTATTGGCAAGTTGCTGCATTTCAGAAGAGTGGTCCCTGAAAAGAATTAATCTGTTGTCAACGTATAGTTTGTAAACCAAAATTTTATTGCCCAAGGTTGACCGGAAACATCGGGCAAAAGAACCCCGAGGCAATTGCCCTGTGCTAATCCGTCGTCTGGTTTCTACAGAAATTTTTGAAAGAGAAATAATTATGAGAAGTAAGAACTTTAGGCAACGTAATAATTTCTGTGACTGACAGACATTGGGATTTTTCAGCTTCTTGTTATCCTATTCGCATCTTGCCAATGCATTCGCACCGTGATCAGTTCCTATAATCCGACATTGCCTGCCACAGACTAAATGCCTCATCGGAATTTGAAACTAAAGGCCTCCGCTAACAAGGCCGCAGTTTTATCTCCAAGTCTTAGTAATTAGTACAGTGGACAGTGGACATACCTACAGCCATGAACTTCACAGTGGTTTTCTGAACACAGATATACAGGGTGTTCGAGAAAAGTTGCAACGAACTTCGAGAGCTTGTAAAGGCTGTCTTGAGGACCAAATCGAGGACTGAAACCCGTGTCGAGAAACGTCATACGATGACGCTACAGATCCTCGAAGATCACAGTCGTCAGAGACTGCCACTAAGCCACCCCTTCGGCGGCAAATGTGGCTGACGGGCTGTAGGCGGAACGTCTCACTGTATTGTTTGTTATTCAGTGATCGCGACGGATTGCCAAGATCGCCAGTGGAGAAGATGGAGCTATCCGCTGCGTAGAAAGCCCTTGACCTTCTCTCCTATGAATGGGATGCTCTGTTGCGCTGATGATGTTGCCGGACACGGATTCTTATCCTCGACTGGTTCCTCACAGCAAATTTTAAAGTCCTTGAAATTTGTCACAACATTCTGGAATACCTTGTAGATGCAAGTCCACGTTACGATCACCCAGAGCCTGTCGTCAGAGCCAAATGGTGTGCGATCCGATGCTACAGGTGTGTACATAATTCAGTTCGTCATTGGCATACATGGCTAAGGTATTAGAAGACATCGGATATTGTCCTTAATCTTTGGACAAACTCCTTGAGTTCCAAATGTTGACACTGATTCTGCCGAATCTCCAAATTAGGCAAATGTGTTTTCGTTGATACTCGCTACTGAAAGTAGTCATACTATATAGGAACTGGGAAAAATATCTCAAAAATGGTTCAAATGGCTCTAAGCACCATGGTACTTAACATCCACTAGACTTAGAACTACTTAAACCTAACTATCCTAAGGGCATCACACACATCCATGCCCGAGGCAGGATTCGAACGTGCGACCGTAGCAGCAGCACGGTTCCGGACTGAAGCGCTTAGAACCACTCGGCCACAGCGGCAGTCAAGAATATCTCAGCGCCTTCTCGGTGCTCATGGGTAAACGTTATCACAGTACATGTGACGGCACTCTTTATACATGGCTTTCTTGGATGAAAGTAAGTACCGTGTCATCGATTGGTGTCATCATGAGAATACTCACTTTGAAACGTCATCTGTGGACCGGTAACCTGGGAAGTCATCAAAAAATGGAGCGTTATTATCAACGATAGGGCGCTGTTGTGTTCCTTGGGATGCTGGAACAAAATTAAAAAAATACCTTTCAGGCATTTCCAGCACTACTCTGTTTTGCAAATTAATAGCGCTATCTTTGTAGAAGGAAATTTGCCTTTACCTGATATTTTGGTCGAAGTCGTACATACACAGTGAACAGAAATCGTGCTCGATAAGTGCAAAATTATTTAATGTGGAAGATATCACCCGCATCTCTGTGCAGATAATTACAGTGGGCATCACGTTAAGTATTTGAGAAAACGAGCTGCAACGAACATTTGTGCAGGATGGCATGTACTTTCATAGTGTCAGTTAACATAAGGTTGAATTCCTTACCCTGAACTTCCACTCTGGAGAAACCTACAGTGAACACAAACTACAAATACTGCTCTTTACTTAATATCACTCGGACATCTAGCTATCTGTTAACGTACTCAGTACAATGGATGACAAATTTGCCTAGTTCTTTGTGCGACTTCAGCCTTTTTCTATATGTGGGGTGTTAGAGAGTCCTTATTGTATGCGACAGCGAGTAGTGATGAGAGTAAACTTCAGGAAAGAATTGTGGATAGCAAGTTCGTAACTTAGATGTCAATTTCATGTTCGAAATACATGGATGTACCGTAACATTTGAGGGACATTTCGAATATTTGTTGTGATTCACCTCTTCTACTGAATTCATCTACTCTGCTTGTCACTTTACTGTATGAAGAAAGTAAAACCTGTACTAGTGTTTTTTCGTCGCGTTTATATATCTGGGTAGCAAAGCGAAGTACCCACTATTCAAATCAGTGACTTCATATATCATCAGATTGACGAACAGAAAAAAGAACTTCAGAGAAATATTAAGTCTGCCATGAAACACTGAACTAAGCGTTTCCACATAGTTTTCAGGTAAGTTAAGTGACCTCAGAGCAGTAAATGAAAAACATTGTTTCATTTTTACTTCATTAAAATCTATATAGTCTCCCGAAACTTCTGATGTACAAGGGGGAGTCCAAAAGAAAAGAAAAAAAAGAGAGAGACAGATAGACATCAGGGCCTTCGAGTTGCTTCGGAAGAAGAGGTGCACGCCTTGGGTACAGTCATGGTTCCATATGCAGCCACATACGTTTTTCCATGAGGGCATTGTCCGTTCTGTCTCACACAGGATAAATGTATTAACAACTAGAACGATTACTTTCGAAAAAATAAACAGTTACTGTGGTGTCACCGCCAGACACCACACTTGCTAGGTGGTAGCCTTTAAATCAGCCGCGGTCCGTTAGTATACGTCGGACCCGTGTGTCGCCGCTATCAGTGATTGCAGACCGAGCACTGCCACACGGTAGGTCTAGTCTAGAGAGACTCCCTAGCACTCGCCCCAGTTGTACAGCCGACTTTGCTAGCGATGGTTAACTGTCTACATACGCTCTCATTTGCATGACGACAGTTTAGCATAGCCTTCAGCTACGTCATTTGTTACGACCTAGCAAGGCGCCATATTCAGTTACTATGTCTTTTGAACAGATAATATTGTGACTCAGGTACCGTCAAGAGCGACGTTCATCATTAATGGATTAAAGTTAAGTATCAAACTAATTACGTCCGCTTTCTGAATTCTAATACCTTGCCATGTTCCAGACCTCACGTCAGTATAGTTCTTCCCTCCTCATGCCAGCCCGCGTGAGCTAAAACGCGTGCATTTCGGCCTCCTCTAGTAACACGGTGTTGGCTCTTCTGCTAACACAACAGTTACTCACTTCTTCCATCTGTACCTGTTCCATTTTCATTTATATTATCTATTAGAGTGAACAGTTTATAACTGGTCTTACCGTCTTTGTCTTACGCAATTACATTGTCACTTTGCCTTGTCATGAATGACACTGACTCCTGTGGCTAGTCTTATTTTGGTAACTATCTGCTCCAGAAAGCCGTGTGGTTTTCGTTGCTTTGTAGCAAACAGCCTACACATCGTTACTCTTTGCTCTTAAACTTACACTGCCGTAAAATTCAAATACTCAGTCTACGGAAGTGGCACACTAAACTTATAGGCAGAGGGAGTTAACGTTTCAAACATATAGGGGCCTTGAAAGCGGTGTGGCCGACTTGGTACGACCAGCGCAATGTTATGCGCCTACAGCCTCTAATAAAAAGTATCCTAACAAAGAACATTAATATGGGGTGTGTCCACACTTCGCCTTTATGTTGGCTTCACCTCTGCTTGGCACACTTTCAATGAGGTGATTAAATGAGTGTGGAGGAATGGTAGCCCATTCTTCCTCGAGAACCGAAACCAGGGAACGTAGTGATATGAGACACTGGCGTCTGGAGGGAAGTCGACGGTACAACTCTTCCCAAAAGGTGTTCTATTGGGTTCACGATGGGATTATGAGTAGGTCAGTCCATGTCAGGAGTAGTATTGTCGAGGAACCATTTCATCACAGACGCTGCTTTATGACAAAAAAATGGTTCAAATTACTCTGAGCACTATGAGACTGAATATCTGAGGTCAACAGTCGACTGGTGCCTGGAAATAAATGTAGTGGAATCAAAAGCAATAGTAAAGCCACTGAAATTAATACCGCTGCACGCTGTGCTCCTCTTTTGCCATGATGGATCGAGACAGCATACAGAGAAATACGTAGACGATTACTTCAAAATCTCATTGTGCTTCAGAGTTTTTCCATGTACCTAGCGTAATTCATAAATAGACTAGGTGCTAGAAATGACCACTTGAAATTTCTCTAGGAAATAAACCAAAATGCCGGCTAACTTCCGTCGGCTGGAATCGTACAACAACCGGATTTGTGGGGCAATCGTATGTGACCGTGGGTCTATGCTAGACTACATGAAAACGTTAGGGCAAGCATTCTGGCCGCAAAGGTTCTTGTTAACGATGACTGTTCGCTACACGAGAGGAACGTCGCACTGCGCACCAAGCACATCGTAACCCATACACATCTGTTTCTGTTATCCGAGAACAAGTAATGGATTCTCTGCAAAATTCTGTTTCATCCTACGGCTTTAGCCGGAAATTATCTGCAGCCGAGAAGGAAACTACTGTCTACTACGTGAGCTGTCGTAAACACTTCAAAATATACGGCTGCTTTTGGAGTGGCGCCGTCGACAGGAAGCATGGACAACAGATGAATGGCACTGAATTATGTTCAGCGATGAACCATGTTCTACACTGCCCCGGTTGACGATTCCGCATACGGCAGCGACTTGAGGAGAAGTCTCATTCTTACATTGTTTTGGAGCGGCTAAGCGCTGTTACTCCTGGCGACATGGTGTGAGGAGCCTTCAGGCATTACCTCAGGTCACAGATGGAAGGCTGAAATTGATCGAGGAAGTTCTGATGGCTCAACGGTACATTATTTATATCCTGCGTCCTCATGTGTTACATCTTATGCGACAGTATCGTGGCGTCATTTTGCACACATCTATCTCTATGAACAGTCTGCGTGATAATGAGGTACCCTTGCGGCCTACAAGAACCCTACATCTGTATCCAACAAAACATGTGTGAGAGCAGCTAAGGCGTTAACTCCGTCCCTGTTCCAGTATCCAGAATATCAAGGACCACCTGCAACAGTCGTGGGTCTCCTTCCCCCAGGAGGTGATAGAACGGCTTTACGAAACGAAACACTTCTAAAACTAAGCATGGAGTGCATCCAGGGTAGATAGGGTGCAGCATCATACCGATATGTGGCTTCATATTACCAGTTTTATCTTAACCTGATTCTGTTTTTTAATCGCTGAAATCACAACACATACCCTTTCAACACGTGCAGTATCATTTCGTTTGCTCCCCCGCATCTGCACGCCTAACCTTTTTTGTCAGGCAGTGTTTTCCACTTCTCTGTAGTGCAAGGCATGACTAATTTGATTGTGCGTGTCCGGCAGCTACAGTGTTGTGTATCAAATATGAATTCAAACGACCGGTAGTTTAATCACACCCGGGAGGAGTTGCACTCAGATTCCCGTCCGCTCATGTAGATTTGAGTTTTCCATGGTGTCTGCACATCGTAGACCAATAGAAGGCTGGGTTCATTGACAGGCCACATAATACTTCTTGTCCCTGTCATGTTCAATCCGACCTTATGCCTCTAATTTAATAAACTCGTCGTAGATAGGATGGTGAATCCTATGATTCCTTTCTCTAAACGATGGCATTGCAGAATAATAAAGTTATTTGTCTGTTGATTATATCGATTGTATGACGCCTGTGAAATGAGAAGTGGACTATAGCTGCACAGTGTTACTGAACAGTTATTCTCGCAAATTTAATATCTACAACCGTAGAGAGGTGCATCCCAGTGCAGGTATGACCAACAGTATCTTCATTCTACAAGGATGGCAAAGCTGTAATAAACTAATTATCTTGTGGCCGTTGCCTTTCCAATTTAAAATAATAGCTTCGAATGTATTTCAGACGAGGCGCCAGAAAGGAGAGAGTACAGAAAGAGGAGGTTGGTACATAACCAGTTGTTCAAGTCCTAACACTCAAGAATATAGTTACAATGTATCATATTTTCTTACAATACTAATCTGGTGAGGGATATTCTTTGATAAACTGGTTGAAATTAAAGTCAACATCCTCACTATTTCTGGAAGTTATGAAATATATGAGAGAATTTAACGTGTCTTCGACATCAAAGTCACTTGTGTGAGAGAAAAGCTACTGTAAATAATAATGTGGAAGGAAATACGCAGCGGCGTTGTTGAAACAACAATATCAGCTTTGTCCGGGAGAGATTTAGAGTCGTGACAAGGATCCAAATAAATTCAGATTGCTTACAATATATCCTATAAAGCAGGACTTCAAATAAAACGGTGAAAATTAAATATTAAAACTGCGAAAGAGTTTAGTCATGTTGTGAAGATACTTACCGGTGAAAAGAAGAAATGCGACAACCCAATGGGAGGCGTCCATTTCAGCTGGCAATTCCTTCGCTGCGTTGACGTATGCACTGCAGGGCAACTTTTCTTTGCATTTGAATGAATCTAAGAAACATCAGAGAGCATAGGTAACGATTCCATTTCGGTTGGTTCTATTTTTCAAAGATTCGTTCAACAATTATTTTATTTTATACATGCCTATTCCGATACATATTTCATCCGTGTTTGTATGTTGAAGCTGTAAACGCTTCGTAAAGAGTCACTAAAATGTAGAGCATACTGATAATATCTTTAGAAGGCCCTCAGCTTTTAGGACACCAAAGATATACTAAATTTAAAAAAAAAAGTGTATGTTGTTTCCCGTACACTGAGCTAGGTGGAGTTGGGACTCGCATTCGGGAGGACAACACTTCAAACTCGCGTCGGGCCATCCAGATTTAGTTTCTTCGTAAATCGCTACAGGCAAGTGCCGGGATGGTTCCCCTGAAAGTACACGCCTGATTTCCTTCCCCATCCAGGACACAATACGAGCTTGTGCTCCATGTCTTATGACCACTGTGTCGATGGGACGCTATAGCCAACTATAATTCCTTCAGTAATACCACCAGTTAGCAGTTTTATAAAATACATGAAACATAGTTAACGACCTGTGAGACATAAGGTCATGATAATTTGTAGCTCTTAGATTTAGGCTCTGCAGTGTTCTAAGACTGTCTCTGTCGTCGGACTCATTTCCACATGAAATTCACACTGTAGAACAGTGAACCGTGCAATAATGGTTGCAAACATAAAAACTTTAATAGGATAGCAACTTACTCTTCTAGTAAGACAGATCGGGGTGGTGTTAAACTGAAGAGGGAGATTTTCAAAATCTAACAGATGTCAGATACCATATTATATTATTTATTAGGCAAATTTGATTCAAGGTTGCGAAAAAACATGAGCGGCATGGAGATCGAAAGTTTCTTCTGAACTAGAAATTATGTATGAGAAACACTACCAAATACAGTTAACAAATATATAAATAAATAGAAGAAACCAGATGTCTACAAAAGACGGTTACAAAATAAAAATGGCAAAGCACTAGACCGCAAAAAAGTACAATAGCGCAATCATTGCAGTCCAGGAAATACGGCGGTTTTCTGAACTTTTAATAATGGTACACTTAACTTATTTCCACACGGTCGGTTAAAAATGAATAAAATCATTACTGGGAACATCAGAAATTGCTATGGGTGATTTCTATACTCGCCTGTTAGTAAGTTCCTTATTTTAACCACCAACAGATACTTTTCCATATACGACTGTGTTCTATCAAAGAGATTTCAGATTCCAGATAAATTGCACAATTAAAATGAACGTTTCTTGCAGCCAGGGAACTGTATTTACTCACTTCTTGATAACAGTTTCCCTCACTCGGGCTTCTCTGAAAGTAAATGTGTTTCTAATTTCTTGAACGTAAGAACAAAACGAGCTTCACATTTATACCGTAGGATACGTGTCACAATATTAATGATACATATTCAATACAAGGAGTAAACATCTGATTTTTGTTGAAGAGAGATGTTTTCAATCGAAATATTAAAATTTACGTCTCAAAGACTGCAATAAATTGCTGTTCCTGTCGTATTGTTAACAGAATAAAACAAATCGACCATAAACACACACCAGAAAGCGGCGCAAGACTCACGCTGACGCCATGCCCTTAGGCCCACTGACTTTTATGTCTTCAGAGTGTCGGAATGAAAAAGAAATTTCCCCCTTTCACAATACGCATTGACCGTGAATTATACAATTATTACTTCATTTATATAACCGCTCTCTTGATGTTGTACAAAAACATTTTTATTTTTTATTTATGAAGGTGACGGTGGTCTTTCTTGTACTGATTAGGCACTATTAGTATAGATGTACCGATATAAGTACGGGGGCAAGATAGACAGGCAACTTGCTTTACAATGCGAGAAACTCAGATAACAGTACAGCTAAGCCACTACGGGTGCTGTCTACATTGTTACCAGATTTCAAATGACATCACCATGCAATGTAGTCAGATTTCTCCGCTCCCCCTGGTACACTTTAACATCATAGGCCAATTGCACTATGTATAATCTGGCGGATAATAATAAAGTTGACTGGAAATTCATTATCATCATGCTGAAACTAATATACGTATGACACCATTTCTCGCTTCCCATTTTCCAGTTCTTTTGATCATGCCAGTCTTCTTCTTGTGGTCATCTGGCATCCATTGCGTCCCAGACATCTCGACTACAGCTTATCAACGCTTTCTTCTTTCCTCTGAGAGTCCACTGCCACACTTTCTGCGGCCACTGGGTGTCATCCAGCACGTCTAGATGTCCATACCATTTTATGCGTATCATGTCTATGGTGTAGGTTATTGATTTATGGACGCCTGCAGCCTCTCAATTTTTTTTTTTTTTTTTGGTTAATGGTCCACAAATGCCACAATTTCATCTCCAAAACTTCATACCCAGTGCAAGCAACTAATTTCTCTGGCGCTTGTTTATTGCCCATAGTTCTGCTCTTTTCGTAGCAATGTTTTCAACATTCGAACGATATGTCACCCATTTTACCTATTCCATAGGACCGACTTTAGCTGTCCTACGACGTTTTTGCCCCGCACTATTTTATTATTTACGTTATCTTCATTCTTTTCCACTAGATGATGTCATAACACACAGGTACTTAAAAGACTTACATTACCCTGATTTTCCTGACTTTAACACTCAGATCCTATGTAGGACTGTCACCAGTCATCAGATATTCGGTTTTTTTCGTGTTTGTTTGGGACCCCATCTTTCATTCTCCCGTCTTAACTTACAAAGCATGTATTGAGCATCATTCTGATCTCTTGCTTCGATGACCTCGTCACCAGCGAAGAGAAGTGTGTACAAGATTTCATGACCCTCAGGGAATATTATGAGTCCACATTTCCTCCTCCAGGCTTTTTAAACAGTGTCTGTGTTATAACATACCCTTGGCCTCTCGACATTGGTCTTTTGTAACAGAAAACTCCGATGACAGTGAATTTCCTACTTTGACGGCGCTGACACAGTTTGTATAGATGTTTAACTGCTTTGATATAAATTGTTGAGACGCCACAATTGTTCATACGTGCTCACAGATTGTTTAGTGATAGTTTATCACAGGCCATGTGCTAATCCACGAACACTCTATTACTCTGGCAACCTTCTTCTCTATTGTATACCATTATGCGAATTCAGTACATGAACATCTGGCGTAGAACAACTCTGTTCTTCATATGTTATCGCCCTCAACCCTACTCTTTCTTATCAGATTCCCCAGTATAATTGCACTACTGATGGCATCGTACTTATGCCGCAGTAATTTCCACAGTCCTGTCTATTCCACCTCTTATAGACTGAAGTAATAATAGATTTTTTCCGTTCCTTAGGTACCTGATCCCCTTCCAAACACTTGTTACATAAATGGGCCTAGATCGAAGCAGTTAAACACTTCTCTACAAACTGTGTGAGATCCATCAACAAGAAATTCAGTGTGATCGGAGTTTCCTGTTACAAAACGGCTATGCCAAGAGACCAAGAGTGTGCTATAGCAACGGCACTGTATAAATCTATGTGCATGAAGCACTTAAAGCCTGAACGAAAAAATGTGGACTCACGAGATTCGCTGTGGATGCTGAAATATTTGCTCGTGACGACATCATCGTAACAAGGGACCAGGATGGTACTGAGTACACGCCTCAGAAGTTAAGAGAGGAGTATGAAAGATGGGGCCTTACAGTAAACATGGAAAACGTCGAATATCTGAGGGGTAGCGACAGTACCATACACAACGATAGGAGTTGCCTTTATTGATTCTGTGTTTATGCCACCCGGATCCGGTGACCTTCCACTGTTCACATACTTCACGGCTTTACAAATTTCTTACGAGATAATCTATCGTGAGTGTTCGACTTTTTCCGTCAAATTGACCATATCTCGTTTCTCTTCTCCGTGAGCACGGTTTAGTAATACTTCACCCATTCCTCCAAACTTATTAGAGTAATCTCAAAACAATCTTGCTCTCAATACTCATTGTCTTCAGTTCTTTCCAAGCTCTGAGTGCTCTAGTACCACCTAAGATTTCTTCTATGTCCTCTCCGACTTTGTGCCACGCCTCAATTTTGGGCTTTAGTAAAGGTCGTTTTGTGTTTATTCCCGTTTAGCTCCAAATACTTCAGGTCTTTATCAAGGCAAGTGCACAGCCATCTATTAAAGCGTTCTTTTCATCTTCACCAATTAATCTACTTCCTTATTCCACTATAGCTCAAACTTTTCTTTTCCCAATTTTCTTTTCCTGCTCAGAGCTTCACAGTCTGCCTCATGTGCCATTTCTTTAACAGATTGATACATATTGCCTACAGTATCATAGCAATAAGATATGCCTTGACTGCCAGTCTAGGTTGATAGAGGAAGCGTATAGAGTTCTCCTTCATATTTAACAGATTATACCGGACCTCCGAGAACTGTACACTTACCAGTTCTTCACCTGCTTCTTACTTCCGTGTAAAGGAAAAGTAGATTCTTGATACCAGTAAGTAATAGTCTGATCAACTATCGGGGCCTTGGGAAAGTCTCATGTCCTTAATAAACACGCTTGCTTTCTGCCGTGGTATCACACAGTCAGTTACTGATCTTAACTTACGCGTCGGTTGTTGTTATGGATATTGATGTATTGCGTATGCCTAAACCACCCATTCATGTCGTCATAGCATTTTGCTAGTATAAGTCTATCAGCCTATCATCTTTGTCTTTTAACATAATTTCTACATGCTGGCCAACAATGGGATCATTAGTTCCTTATCCGGTACGAGCGTTCCAGTCTCTAAAAAATTAATATTTCATTTCAATCACCTATCTTCTCCAGTGATTCAGTCAGCTCCTGTATTTGAGAGTGAGAGCAGATGGTTGGAAGATAAGTAACGACAATGTAAACACTATTTTTCACAAACATTCTCAGACGTTGAGGATATGCAACAATACGTGATCACCGTGCTTTGAGCGAGTCCAAAAGAAACGTTTGCTCATAGTTTCCAACAGCTATACACAAATGTCAGAAGTGTGTAATAACGAATGTTAATTACTCTGAAGATCAGTAAAGGTATTTTGTTTATAACTCTTGTTTCCTTTATTTTTGAGACCATTCAACAAACTTTTCAAATGCTCCCTGTATTTTAGTTTGAGAGAAGATGAGAGAGGCTATGGTACAACATAATCTGGCTTCTAGTTTAACAGAATAAAAGACGAACGAGAAATGACTCTTAGGGTTGGGATAAAATTTTGATGACAGTTACGAGAGAACTTTTAAAGGGAGCTAAAGCATTATTATACCAGGCCAAGGAACGTTTATAAAATGTTACTTTAAAGAAATACAGACACATTACACTGTTTCTTTCAACATAAGCACCAAGTCACTCTAAACAAATATCGGAACGTTAAATCAATCATTCGATTCCTCGAGGATAGAAGTCCGCCGTGCCAACTTCCTCATCTTTAGAGAATCACCTTTCATCCAGAGGTTCTTTCAGCTTGCCGAAAGTAAGGAAATCACATGGTCCAAGAATAGGATTCCAATTACCATCACCAACGTCTGTGCAGGCACTATCAAATTGTTGACACCGTTTCTCTTTGTGAGGTAGCTACGTGAATTTGGTTCAAATAGCGCCTAACTTCGCGGTGAATCCAAATAATTTACACTTTTTGCCCACAGGAACTGAGCTGTTCCCCGTACTTTAACTTCGTTGTAATTTACAGCTGCCGCGCCATTTTACCACCACACTATGCTGCACATGTTATCCGTAGCGTAGCAAAACTCTAAAATGCTTCAAATGGCTCTGAGCAATATGGAACTTAACATCGGAGGTCATCAGTCCCCTAGATCTTAGAACTACTTAGACCTAACTAACCTAGCGACAGCACACACATCCATGTCCGAGGCAGAATTCAAACTTGCTAACGTAGCAGTCGCAAGGTTCCGGACTGAAGCGCCTAGAACCACTCGGCCACGAGGCCGGCAGCAAAACTCTCTCAGCAAGAAACCCGGAAAATGTTCTCACTTCTGACAACGAGTAACTCTTGTTTCGTATAATGCTAAGTGTGGGAAGACATGCCTAACTTACTTTCTGAAGTTCCTAGTATGAACGCAGAGAGTATAATATAGGTCTGAGTGACGCGGTATTTCAACTTTTTTGTGGGTGATTAATCAATAAATCGTCGCTGACTATCTGTTTTACGCTTCACTCTACGAATTCTACTGGTTTTTAATAGATTTTAGAATAATGATCACATTATTTGTTTTATACTATAAGTAGCATGGGTGTGCCTGTGCGAGTGAAAATGAAATAAACCAACCGGAATTTAAACTAGGATTATGTCTTACGTGTTTTTAAGATTGCACAATTTAATCACATTCTTCTCTGGCAGTTTTAGGAAGTGTGCTGACTACATTGAACATTGCGCGCAGTAAACACGTAAGCAGAAACACCAACTTAGGATCAGTCCAAAATGTGCTAAGTAATAGTAAGCTAGGCACTGCTATACGAACAAAAGTATATAAATGTGGCTACTATTCATGTACAGCATTTAAGGGCAACGCAGTAGGTGGCTTTGAAAACCCTTACTCCTCGGCAGGAGCTAAGCTCAAGCGATAGCCCTTCACCCTCTTAAATTATTTCTTTTCCAATTATTTTCTTTGCTTTTGTCTTCCTTAGTCACTTTAGCTCCTATTACAGGATTTAACAAACAGATACAACCAGATTATTAGAATTGATCCTCACCCAAAGAGGCAGAAAAATTGATAAAAAATTACGTAGGTTTTCAGTTGGAGACATATTTCCTGTTGGCTTCTGGCTCAGGTTTTCTGGCCGATATTTGTTTGACAATTTTTATGACGTTCCGCCAGCACGAATGTCTGTCATTGTCAGAGCTTCACCCTCCGTTGCTGATGGCGGCCAGAGATCTTCATGTACCTGTTCCGCTAAACGTCTGAGCGTTGTTTCCTGGTCAATAATTACGTTGTTCTTCCCCTGCCTCCTGCAACAGTCGTTCACAGCCAGTTTGAAAGCTTGAGGCTTTCTGTTCTCTTGATGAAGCTGTTGTCATGGTTGTTGCATGCTCCTCCATGGCCGATTTCTCCAGCTCTTGCAGCCTGCAATACCGCGTACTTTCAGTGATCCTGATGATGATGGATCCTCCAATCATTCCCACCTAGGGTTTCCCACATATATTGGTTTGCAGTATGTTCCAGACATTTTAGTGGGTCCTTCGAGACGTGGTAATGATATGTACAATCACTGTCCTCGCTCACTGCCGATGTACTTATTTCTGTAAGCAGAAGAACTGAGTAACGGAAGTAAGAAGCTGCCACAGAATATGTGTCGGTGGAGTCGTTTATTTAAGAGCGTTTGTTGGAAACCGCATGCCGATCAAAAATACGCATCACAAGATACTTCAGATACAATTCAGTTCCGAAATCAGAATTCGAGGTACCGCACAGGTGTGGAGGCACGCATTGCCACAACTTGGAATAACAAATCGCCCAGGGAAGCCGAGTCATCGGGGTTATAGCTTGGCGTTGGAAAATTTTTGACAAGATAGTGAAGGATTACGAAGGGCACAAACTAAAAGTGCGAAAAGTCAGGGACCTGTTGTCTACCAGCAGGTGGGCAAATACAAGGTCAAGTCGGCCGAGGAAAGAAAAATCTACCTTCTGTATAACACATTTTATAGAAGTAAGGATGAAGGGATTATTATTTCAGTTAGGGTTCCGGAAGATTTATCACTGCAGAAACCGACGTAGGCCATAACGATTTTAATATAAAAATTACTAGGAGATGTCAAAAATGTCCCTAAAGTTATAACTAGGAATGACAGACCATTCTGCAGAGGAGAAGGCATCAGGGATTTGATGAGGTAGGACCTATGTTAGATGGGAGTCCACCATAGATGCGTAATAAACTATGTACTTGTGTTTTTGGTGTTGATTAAGTCTCAAATGATACAGTCGCGTAGGCAGTGTTTTTAATTCATACTTAACAGTATATTTTTGATGTTGATAATATCTACAGATTTTGACGGAGATGGGTTACTTCGACAAAGCTTATGGCATGTCATATATCGTCACTCAAGCAAATGTCGGTAAATTGGACGTTGCTGACTACCTCACTGTGTACTGGCAACTACGAATAAATTTCGTAGTTGTCTACGTGTTCATTGCCGATTGTGTCTAGTCGCGATTGTGGCGTTAATCTACTTTGTGGCTTGGATAAATCGTGTGACCTATTCCCGACAGATCCAAAGCTGTCCTAGCGGTTCTTGTGTAAGTCCGACGTGTCACAGCTGCAAATATGATTGTGAATATACGTGTGATGAGCTATTACGTAGTTTAGAATTTCTAGGCAATCGGAATTAGTTTCAGTGATGCAAGTTCTCTAAATTCTGATGAGTGCTGTAGTCAGCTTACCAAAAAGGACAAAAGACCTCAGTAACCATTTGATCTTGCCAGGCTGGTTTATTATTTCTTTAATGGTGAACTGACCACTTCCAGTGTTCATTGTTGTGTTCATACAAGTTGAAACGGGTTTTATGTATGGGAGCGCAGCGTAAAAGCGATGGCATCACGGGTAAGGGCGTGTTGGTTAACAGCTCAAGTATGTGTAGCAGGACTCCGGGGTAGGTCTGTGTTGCAACTAAGGCGAGCACCCATGTAATTCCTCCGCTTATCGTGGAGGAAGGCTGATACGCATTAAGTTGCAGATGTGAGTTCTGGCTGGTAGTTTTCCTTGGTGTGGAGTAACTTATATGTCCCACATTGCATATGGCAGATTTTATTCCAGTTAACCTCAAACTTCCAATCCACTTTAAATGTTTAACTCATGGGAATTCAACCGAGCTGCAATCTTTTGTCCTTTGCCAGTCTGAGAAACTTTCATCTGATATAATTCACTATATGGGTATGGGGCAGGAAACACTTTATTACACGCTAGAACTCGTTTTTTACCACTCTTCATAGTTAAAGCTGGTTATGTTGTAATTTATGACTTCCTCGGTGGTGCTTGTATTCTGTTTCACTGAAGGTGATGTTGACTCATGTCATTACTTGCGTTGAGATGTGACTCACTCCAGTTCCTTACTCATGCGTACCACCAATTGTCTTGGTGGTCATTGCGAAACTGCCTAGTACATAACTATTTGCTAGTGTTTATTATGGACTTTATTTCCAGTACAGTACAAGTGAAGTGTACACAAACGCGAAGACATATCATGCGAACATTTGATGTCTGGATTAGCACACGGTAATGGGCTTGCCACCCGGTGTTTTTATGGAGACATATTTCCACAGTGAAAGTATACCTTCAGGGGACATTCAAAGCAATTGGTGGTCGACTTATGGAGCATTAGACATTTAAGCCTACTGCTTGCGACTTGGTGCGAATGGTGAGGACACTTCAGGCAGAAGAAAGAGTTCTTCGTGCCGTGAAAGATGTCCCAAGTGCTAGCGTAAGCCAAGTACAAGTAACGTTGAACTCATTACTGGTTCAAATGGGTCTGAGCACTATGGGACTTAACATCTGTGGTGATCAGTCCCCTAGAACTTAGAACTACTTAAACCTAACCAACCTAAGGACATCACACACATCCATGCCCGAGGCAGGATTCGAATTTGCGACCGTAGCAGTCCCGCGGTTCCGGACTGAGGGCCTAGAACCGCTAGACCAACGCGGCCGGCGAACTCATTACAGGCTAGTTGAACATCATAGCCTACAGTGTCTATAATATTTGCAGCGTGTGTAGGAACACCTAGACCACACTAATGAACTTACTATTTCTTATAGTCTGGTAGAAGAAGTGCCTTTACCATGGCGAAGAAACATAGGACAGGAAGGAGTGAACCATTATCCTCAGTTTAATATTATCTTAGCCTAAACAAATCATAACTGTATTTTTTGGAGAATTTTTAAGCTTCCTTATATTGAACTTCGGTACAGACGTGTGCCCTTGTTCTTGAGTGCTTTGAAACTACACGTAATACTACAGGGAGGTATCGTCACCCACCAAACTCAATGCGACGGTAATTCGATTCGTATATAAATATTAACGGAGGGCATTTTGAATATTTCTTGAATTCTGGCATGGAAATAATGGGTTTCTAGACCAATATTCTCATAAAATTTTCCTTTTCTATGTGCGACGAATGCATCCTGAATGTTGGCATTCCATAAAGGCTTGTCAGAGACAGGCAACATTATGACCAATCCTAAGGTATATACGAGTGCAGGATTTCTCGGCGAATTTCGTATATGAAGTTTTCAGGGGTTGGCAGCCAAGTAGCATCGTCGTCTCGTAGTTTCGAGACGACGATGCTACTCGGCTGACAACCCGTGAAGACTCCATATACATTCGTAAGTTATTTAAAGAAGATGGCCGATTTAAAGAAGAGACTGCAACAAAGAAATAATCAAAAGGGACTGGAAAACATATGTTAGATATGTTTCTTGTTTTTTTTTATTTCCTCTTGTAATTTTTTTAGTTCAATAGCTTTTTCCATTGGCTTACGCATATATTTGGTCTTATATCAACTAATGAACTGAGAATTTGTGTCTGTAGATGTATTTTAAAAATAGCTGTTTTCTTTGGATTTCTTGCTAGTGGATAAATTGTAATTCAGTACCATCATAAGGTTCTTGATTGTGTTTGTAATGTAATTAACCATGCAACTTTTGCTTGTGAATAGAATTAGCATCTGCAGATGGAATAATTTATGTTGTAAGGCATCCGCATTTTTTGGACCTTACATGAGCTTCATAATTACGATACAGAATAAAATCTCCAGGAAATAACTCTGTATTGTTAACAGAAAGCACCTGTAATAATTTCATGTACTGAATAACAAAACAATATCAGCCCTAATGATAGGGGCACGCATAAATGAGAAAAAGCGAACACAGTTTGGAGGCAGACTGTGCACGTGGCTAATGGCATTGGGAAACCCCAGTTAACATTAACAAAAGAAGGCTCATGTGGAGCACCGAATTAATAAGGCAAGAACAATATAACACCTTTTAAATAAACACAGCCGAGACCATGGGTAAGTGGATAGACAGCATTAACAAGGCTAGCAGCGACCCGGCAAGAAAAATAAAAATTCACCTACAACGAGGATGCGGTTGACTGAAGCCATACTGTGTGACATAGAAGAGACACAGTGGGGAGAGTCACGTTATGTAAAAGCATTTTTGAGAACTAAATTAACAGAGTTCTTTCGTCTCACGACAGGCCACACCTATGTGTGGAACAATAGTAAAGACGTTGAGACCTTTAAATCTGCGACGTGCGGGCGGTACGCTTCAAGTATTGTGGCGTCAGATATAAAGCGGTAGTTCTATTCCTGCGGGAACTTTTGCGGGCAGTCGCTCCATCCCTTAGCGAGTGTGCAATAGCCAGTATTTCGACTAGGAAAAATTTAACATTCTACGGAATGCAGGAAAGTTGAGACTGAGTGATTCAGTCAAGGCCAGAATAGTGAATCAGCGGTTGAGAACTAACACGGAGACAACGCCGCTGCAGTTCCCGGTTGGTAATGTTCCAATGCACATTAGGCGACAGTAAATATTGAGTCGAGAGTTTGCTCACTCCAACCTCAGTACGCTTTCAATATAGAATTTCAAGAGTTGAATACTAACACACCTTCCACTGAGTACATGAGAGTTTAATTAGTTTAACAGATAAAATTTCATTCTCCATCAACTTAGTCCATTGAACAGCTATGACAACATGGATGTAGATTTCACTGATGGAGGTTTAATTGTTTTGCTAGATATAACATTCTCATACATAGAGATAAAGAATAAATAATCACATAATCTATGTCTAAATGTTAATTATTTTGTTGAGAGTTGAAAGTAACTGAACTTTTGGGTTATGTGTCTCTTGAACCCTGAAAGCCATGATAAATTTAATGTAGAATGAAAAAGGAAGAGGTTGTGTTGTCATTTTAGAAAAAATCCCAAAGTATCATTTACATCAATTTGTGCAATCTTGTTATGTCACAGCAGAATTTGTAATTAATTTGAGACACTCTGCACCTAACATTAGCGGTATTACAGGGCCAAATTTAATAACTATGTAGATTGTCTGTTTGCCATCATGGGCCTGAGAAGACAGTAAGATACCTGGGCTTGAGAAGACAGTAAGATATGTTATCCACGTGCGCGCGATCACAAAACAGCTTTACCCACCAGCACTTTACACTAAATAACTACGTATTACAAACGGCTTACCCTGCCAGGATTCTGAATTAACAGCGTTTTGATAGTCTGACAGGATAGAAATCTGATTGAGGGTAAACAAAATGCTGACACAAATTGGAGAAAAATAAACTTTGTAAAAGTAAATGTGACTCAACTGTGTAGTAGTAAGTAAAAAGGTGTAGATAGAAGTTTATTCATTGTTCATTTAACTGCTGGCGCAATATATTGTTGAATTGGGTTGTGTTGAGTTCTGTCTCGCCTCCAGTAACTAAAAAGGCTAAATGAAAGACGAGGGAACGTTTTTAATACAGGAATGTGTCAGTGATATTTTGGGGTAGAGTCAAGTCTTATAATCTGATGTTCACGCGTATTCAAGTTCGTAAATTTCACGAAGAAAACAATAGGTCAAGGCAGAGAGAAGTAATGGCAGATCTTGATTGGATCGAGTTTTACACGCAACAAAAGAATGGACATGAGAACAACGTTGTAAGTGATTCAGACGCAGAACCCGTTGCCAGTGATTTACAGTATGTAGAACCGAACGTGATCATATTGAATCAGACAGGTTGGCAGTCACATGAAAGAACGAGTGTTAGTGCTCCTACACTATATACGGAAGAGATGGAAACGGTTCGGGAAAAACGAGATAGGCATCGGTTACGTCAGATGGCAAAAGGCGATAATGGTGTAGGTGTAGAAAACGCCAATATATTAGGAATGTTGGAGCGGTTATTACAATAATCTCCGGAATCAGAAAAGCGTTTAGAACGACAATGTCAGGAATCAGAAAAGCGTTTAGAAGGGCGCGTAACACAAGGGCAAAAGGAATTAATATTGGGGCTGAGAGAAACTAATGGGGAAATACAAAAAACGCGTGATAATATACAAGATCAATTAGATCAAATCCGAACTGAAGCTCAAGAAGCACAAATTACGCTTCAAACGCTTGTTACAGGACACACACAAATGAGAACAGACATTGACACTGTCCAAGCAGACATGACTATGTTACACGAAGTTACGGAACAAAGTCTCAAAAAAGTTAAACAACTGGTCGAAGCTTTTGCCATTAGAGCGTCGACTAAAGCGAGACATGTAATTGCCGAGATGATGTCTGACAAAAGAAGAACCAAAGCTGCATTAAAGAAATTTGATGCTCGTATTTCAAAAATACAAGAGAAAAACTAACATCAATTTCAATGGCTCAAATCGGAAATTTTGTTCATACGACGATAGAATCCACGTTAATGTCGGTAGATAATACTGTGAACACAGCAAAATCAGTAGTCGCCGATGGGTTCACATGGTTCAAATGGCTCTCAGCACTATGGCACTTAACTTCTGAGGTCATCTGTCCCCTAGAACTACTTAAACCTAACTAACCTAAGGACATCGCACACATCCATTCCCGAAGCAGGATTCGAACCTGGGATCGCAGCGGTCGCGCGGTTCCAGACTGTAGCGCCTAGAACCGCGCGGCCACCACGGCCGACAGTCGCCGATATCACGACAGAAAGAGAACGAGGAAGTACGTGTGACGCAAGACAGAAAGGCTCATATAAATGTCAATCCGGAAACGCATACAGAGAGCAGGAAATATGCGTGTGTGGATTGGAGCAAGATTCCGCACGTCAGGCACAAAGCGTCACATACGCAAATCAAGCTATAGCGACATTTTGCGCTACATCACAACATATAGGACGAATACTGATGGGTTACAATACTTTATCTAACGAGCCAGAGTTGCTTACACGACAAGATACAGAGCCGGTAGCGTGCTACGCACGCATACGGCGCAATGAAACCTGCAAGTGATTCTGAGTCACAAATGTCACACAATGATAAAAAATATACACATTTGCGTGGATTTCATGTAAACCTAGGACAGAATTCCAGTTTCCAAATCACAGAAGGTATATCACAGAGCGAAGCGAGATATATTGATGGTAACCACTTTCTGACAGTGCGCAAATACCAGCACTATAAAGAAGAAGGAAATAGTCTTCATCCTCGCACATTTATTGATCGATTCGAAGTAGGTATACCAGCATATTGGCCTTTGAAACATAAATTAGAGTTCGTTTCTGCACACATGGAAGGAAGTATTGCAGAAAAGATGCAGAAAATCGTGGAAACTTGCGATTCACATGAATCGTTCCGTGCAGACTTTGTAGCCAGATGTTGGTCACCTCAGGTGCAAATGAGAATAAAATATGGCTTATTACAAAACGTCTCATTTGAAAATTCGCGAAAGAAAACAGCAGTCATATTCCTTGAGTATATGGCTAAAAAAGAACCAATATTTAGACAGCCCATATAGTGACGGAGAATTGATACAGATATGCAAAACGAAACTACCGATGAAGTATCAACAAGCATTGGTAGGACGTGGGGCGATGTTGTAGAAACTTTCAAAGGAGTTTTGCGACAAGTCGAATTCATGTATGAAAATGACGCCCAAAGCCGTCGTGATTCAGGACGCAATAACTTCGGAAGAACAAATAATAATGACAAAACAGTAATGGTAGCGATGGCAGGCCGGTATTGGGAATGAATTGGGGACGAAATGGAAATAGTTAAGTAAATGGGAATAGTGGAAACACGAGACCACAATGTAACTGGTATGGCTTTAATAATAATAATTGGAACAGGACAAATAGGGACGAGCCGGCAGGTGTGGCTGAGCGGTTCTGGGCTCTTCAGTCTAGAACCACGCGACCACTACGGCCTCAGGTTCGAATCCTGCTTTGGGCATGGATGTGTGTGATGTCCTTAGGTTAGTTAAGTTTAAGTAGTTCTAAGTTCTAGTGGACTGATGACCTCCGATGTTAAGTCCCATAGTGCTCAGAGCCATTTGAAATAGGGACGAAAATAGGAATGGAAACTGGAGAACTCGGGAAAACAGGCAAACTGATTTTAATTAGCGATCGCCAGGTCAATGGAGAGAAAGCAGTTTGGGAGGTGGTGCAAGAATGCAGCCAAATATTTCAGTTACTTGCCGGAGAAATGAACCACAGAGAGAGTTTGAATTGCGACCACCAAGTCCTGTGAAGCGTGTAGAATGACAGACGTTAGGTATTGCAGGGGTTCAAGCAGATAATACACTTTTTGCAGAGACGGATAAAAAAGTAACCACAGCGATAAACAGGTTAGGACAGCTATCGGAAGTGGAAATAGGAACGAGAGAAGGATCGTCAAAAGTATTCGGAGAGATACCGCGGATAGGAAGGAAGTCACAACTGAAGTTTTGGGACGAGATAGATTGGACAGATACTGACGATGAGGACAAAATCCTAGCTTTACCTATTCATGAACTAGGTAATAATGAGGAAGCAGTGATGTATATAGTGCAGATGATTTTCAGCAGGATAATACATATTCTAACGTAATCAGTCACAGTACGATTGATCCAGACGACAAGAGTAACCCAAAAAATACGACTAACATAGGTCAGAAAAAAAGAAGAAAGTGCGAATAAGTACACCTGGATCGGAAAACGAACCAGATCAAACGTATCTGAACAGGCGGATAAATCAGAATCTAACGTATACAATTGTGGCACATATGAGGACATAGTACGGCATTATTACCGAGCCGGCCGGAGAGGCCGAGCGGTTCTAGGCGCTTCAGTCTGGAACCACGCGACCGTTATAGTCGCAGGTTCGAATCCTGCCTCGGTAATGGATGTGTGTGATGTCCTTAGATTAGTTAGGTTTAAGTAGTTCTAAGTTCTAGGGGACTGATGACCTCAGAAGTTAAGTCCCATAGTGCTCAGAGCCATTTGAACCATTTCAGTATTACCGAGACTATGTAATCATCAAACCAGATACAGAAAACAGCGTCGTAATAAAAGACGACATAGCTGAAAGTTTGCATCTGCAACCCTCAGTGGCAGATAACAAAGATGGAAACGAACTGAATCAGGGTGCGTGTACAGATACACCTAATGTAGAACCTGACGAATCCTCATAATGTAAACGTGAGATACTATCACATTTAAAGAATACGTACCATGTTTTAAAATCCAAATTAAATACGATCATGTGGATGTGTCACGAAGAGACAAATCTAAAAGAGAGAGGAAGGTGTCAAAATGAGGCTTTAAAATCTATATTGATTTAGGTGGAATCTGACCTAAAAGCGGCAAGAATACAGTTACACAATTTGAGAGGAAATACTTCTCCTCAAACTATCGAAGAAACACATATAAACCGATTAAGTTACGACATAATTGAGGATATATTAATGGAGGAAGTCAAAGACGAGAGTACTTCAGAGATAAGTCCGATACTGCGTGTAATAGTAAAGGGTGTTGTTGCTAACGCAATAACAGATTGTGGGAGAGAATTAACGACGATATTAGAGCCGTTATTTAATAGTAGCAATAATTACAATGATTTGTTAGTGTTCGGAACTCGAAAGGTTAAAGTACACGGATCAATTATGGGACGTTCGTCGAACGTCACAAGGCACACAAGACTTGCATTTGACTGCCAGGTTCATATAATAGAAACGAATCTGGTCATAGTACCAAAGATATGATTATCGGAGCTGATTTTCTTAATCAACATAAAGCTGTGTTAGACATGGACTGAGGAAGTGTCAGTTTAAGAGAAATCACTTTAAAATTCGAAGACAACCTGAGGCGTACAGAAATATGCGGAAATTTTACACAGTTACACATGCAAGTAGATGGGGATATTGCGTGTCAGGTTACCCGCGATACCTAACGATGAACGAATCTGAGCCAATGAATGCAGAGATACTTGAAGACATTCACACAGAGATGGAGAAAAGAATAGAAAGTCTAGAGGAGTTAACCGATTCCAAAAGTAGAATTTAGATGGAATATTGCGCAAGCATGCGATGGTATTTGAACCGAAAGCGGAAGCAATTAAAAATTTGCAATACAGAATCGAGGTTAAGGACCACAAGCCTCTTAGAGCAGCTCCATATAACATTCCATTGAGTTACCGATGAGCTGTATTCTTGGAGTTAAATTAGATGGAACAAAAGGGTACTATTGAACAGATATCATCAACTTATAACAGCCCGTTACGCGTTGTAGAAAAGAAAGATGGAACGATACGTTTATTGTTGGATTCCAGACAAATAACACAATTATAATTCCAGAAACAGATCATCCCGAGAGACTAGAAGATTTACAACAAAAATTTCATAATGTAAAAGTATTCTCATCACTCGATTTACAAAGTAGTTTTTGGCAAACTGAACTAGCACCAGAATGCAGGAAATACACAGCATTTACTGATTTTGGAAGGTGTTATGGACTAAAAAGACTCCCTTTCGGATTGAACATTTCATCCACCACTTTTATTCGAAGTCTAGGAAGTATTTTACCTAAGGAATTACAGCAATGATTCATATGTTATGTAGATGACATCCTGTAGAAATATAATGAAAATTTGGGATACATTAATGAAAACTCTTAAAAACATGGTGTACCGGTAGATTTGGAAAAATCCACATTTGGAGCACAACATAAAAATTTTCTAGGACATATCATATCTGCACAGGGAATAAAGCCGAATCCACAGAAACTAGAGGCAATAAGAAACTTTGTAACACCATATAATAGGAAGACACTCAGAGGATTCCTGTGACTAGTAACGTTCTTTAAAATGTTCATCTGTATAGACACTCTAACTATACCTCGATTATGCAGTTCAGCTGGTAAAAACACTCCATGGATGTGGGATGATACGGCAGAACAAGAATTTCGAAAGTTGGAAAACGCGTAAGCGGAAGCACCGATTCTGTCACACCCAGATCATACACAAGATTTTTGTATGGCAACAGACAGCGCCAAGACTGGATCTGGCGTAGAATTATTTTCACGCTAAGAACAAGATGGACTTGTAACACATAAAACCATGGCATTTGCGAGTCGTGTCTCATCAAAGAGCGAGAGGAACTATTCCATTACAGAGCTGGAAGCTTTAGCAGTAGTCTGGTGATGTGCAAGTTTAGATATTTTCTATTGGGGAGCGTAACTATTGTTTACATAGATCATAAAGCTCTTGGGTTTTTACTCTAAGCTAATTTGACACATGGTAGGCTAGCAACGTAGATTTTAATCTTTCAAGAGTATGATTTCGGTGTAAAACGTATTGCAGGACCAGCTAACACCTTAGCAGATATTCTTTCCCGTTTCCCACATGGTGCAACCCCAGGTAAGTTCGATACAGATCAAGACCAAGTTGGCATATACTATGCAAGAGAAGTTCCTTTTGAGAATTACGTCACAACAGCCTTTTCAAACATTGCAAACGAACAGAACAAAGATCCATAAGGGCCAGACATAAATGGAAAGACAAGAACTCGATTGACATTCGTCAGCATTATTTGCTGAAGAATGATGTGCTGTTCCACAGACGAGACCCAAACATTAGTTTGTGAGCACTATGTGTTCCTGATCAATTAATAAAGAAGTATATATGCTACACTCACTTAAGTACTGGACACTTTGGGACGAAGAAGTGTTTTATGAAACTTAAAGAGACTGCACATTTCCCCAACATGGAAAGACGAATTTGTCAAATACTTAAAAAGCGCAAAGATTTCCAACGAGCCAAACATGCTGCACTTCGGACTAGACCACCATTATCACCTATAATACCGAAAAAAACTGAAACATCTAGCAGCAACCGATTTGATGGGACCATTACCAAGGACACGGAATGGGAACACATTTACTTTCGTGGTTGTAGAATAAACATCAAAGTATGTCACATTGACCCCTTTGACACATGCAACGGATGTTACAATCAGTAAAGCACATCAACGTGATTTCCTCAAACAAGTCGGACATGCAGAAAAGTTGATTTCAGATATTGGGCCCCAATATAGATCTAAACCTTGTTTGGAAACTATCATTAATGAAATTCCACACAGTGCTACATGCATACCGCCACTCACTGTACTCCAGAGTAAAAGACAAGTGGATAGGGTAAGAGAAGTGATACAGTTCTCCCCATCCAGAAGACCATCACACCAGCAGATAATAAAAGTTGTACTTGAAAACATCGAACGAGCAGCGGATTAACAGAAGCTCATAGCTAACACAGGTGCGTCTACACGAATATTCATGGTGGGAGAGTTGGTTCTTGTTAGAACTCACTTGTTATCGAATAAAGGGAAACACGTTTGTCATAAATTTTATCCCATGTATAAAGGACCTATGGTAATTAATATGGCATTTTAAGCGAATGCTGTGGAACTGGTGAACCCAAGAATGGGAAAGAATATTGGTCTACACCATGTAAGCCACCTTAATGCTTATAATGAATAAAATTTATTACAGTAATCATATGGCAATTAACAAGGAAAATAAAAATAAATCAATCACAGATAATACAGAAAAACTGTGGATATGTTTCAGGAAACAGCAGAAATCAACAGGCAGATAAGTAATTATATTAAATTAAGTACCGTAATACTAAGCAAATACCAATCAAATAAATCGTTAAAGTAGATCAAAAAATTAATGAAAGGAAGTTAATAGCATGGAGAACTAATTAACAAATCCACATATCACCAATCCATACTCATACACAAAGTGAAGGAACCGTTAAAACAGTCAAAATAAAGTAAGGTAAAGTATGTAAATGATAAATTCGTGTAAAGTGCTGAGAAAAAATTTAATATCCATCATTTAATTCATTGTATTATTAAGGTACAAGGTTATCTATTTAATTATTCGATGTAAAAGTTCATATTTGTTATGTTATCCATGTAATTATACGATGTAAACTTTATTGCACATTTCGGAAAAAGACCTGTAAGTAATGGTCACAAGGTGATACAGAAGACACAGAGCCATGTCATTACCATCGTCTGTGGAAGGAAGAAGCAGCCAAGCTGATGTAAAAAAGCACAAAGTTGATGGGAAGCTACATGTCTGAGTGAGAGAGTAGCGATTGCACAACATAGTGTTAACAACAAGCCAGCGAATAAAGGAAAGAATTCACTGACTCACACCTTGCATTAGGGCGGACAATGAGCCAGGTGGATGTTAAATAATGTGTCTCATGCCTCACCCCATTACTTAAAGGACGGGGGAAATCCAGCGACAGAATGGGATAAGGGATGCACACCTGCACGGAAGACAAGTGAAGGCCATTAGCGACGGATAATAGCAGCCACAACAATAGCAGTGACCGTAAACCAGCTCTGCATTAGCATTATGACCATCTGGGAATAATAAACACGAGTATATTTCTCTTAAATACCTAATGAACAAATGTACATCTGAAGGCAGATTATGACTTCTGTGATCTATTCAAACTTCATATCTCATAACAAACATAACTGGTAATCCTTTCAAATAATTTTCACTGAACAACAAATCCAATCCCTATGCCTGAGAAGTCACAAGTTCCAAGAAAGAAAACATGGAGACACAGCAAGAAACAAAGAGAAGAGAAGGTCCCAAGATAAGGGCAGAAGACAGAAGATTCTTTCCCCATCACTCACCTTAAACCAGGATGAGATTTTGCAAAATCAACGAGAAATAGTGTTCGATAAATCATGACAATTAATTTATTCAGTGAGTAAAGCCGGTCAAACTTACAAACAGCGCACGCTTATTGGGACTTAATACGTCAAATCACAACAATCATCGAGGAGTTACACTCAAACACCTTGATGGCAACTACATCAAAAAAGGGACAAGGACACCTCAGTCATTACATCATGACAGTGGCTTGGACGAATGGACCATGTAATAGCAGTCGTAATCAGCCACTCAGGACTGTAGATGCCACTGATCTTCAGCAACAGCAGAGTCTACAACTGACTGTCCACATCAGCCACCACTAGTCAACAACAAAAGCATCGAGAAGAAACCCTGCCCAAAAATGAAAGGGAAAGTGTAACGAAAAAAAGTGATCCATGTGGCGAAGTCATTGTAATATTGTAAAAAGAGTGAGAAAGACGCTCATTTCAACAAAGAATTGAAAAACCAATAAATAAAAATCACACCTGTACCACTGCACATTTGTATTTTTGTAATTCATTGTATTTTGTAATTCCACTTCTAATTGTAATGTAATTCAAAAATGTACCATGTTTTTATTTTTGTATTTCACATGTAAAGTTTATTCAATTAATCTAATATTTGTGTATTGTAGATATTAAGAAAACATCTTTGTAAAGATAAATAATGTGAATAAATGTAAAGTTTGTATTATGCAGAAAATTATAGAAATTATAACAATTGAATTAATGTAACAAATGAGTTGAGACTATAGATAATACAAACAAACGCTTCCTTAACTTCAATTCATCTTCCATAATCAACATCAGGAGTGCTCGATAAATGTGGAATGCCTGGAATTATAAAAAAAAATAGGAGAAGATAAAGAGTGGATGAACCATTTGATATAAGTTAACAAGAAGACAAAGGAAATATTGTGACATTAAATTAATCAGAACTGCTATAAAAGACTGGAAATACAAAACAGTAATCATCTAGATAGACAATACCGTGTAAAGCCCGATTTAAAATTAAAAATTTAGAATATTAAGACAAGGTCATGTAGAATAAGCTGGACCAGTAGCTGAACAATGATCAAAAAATAATAAAGCATATAATTTTGCACTGCAGTAACCAATGCCTCAACCATTGCTCACAGCAGCACAAAATCAAGTCGGAAAGGCGGTATGTGTAAGGCATCAGCATTTTTCAGACCTTGCATGAGCTTCATAATTACAATACAGAATAAAATCCCCAGAAAATAACTCTATATTGTTAACAGGACGCAATTGTAATAATCTCATGTACCGAATAATGAAACAATATCTACCCTTATAACGACAGGGGCGAAGACATTGAAACCTTCACGACTGCGAAGTGAGGGCGGCACACTTCACGTATCGTGGCTACAGATGTAAAGCGGCGGTTCACATTCCTGCTGGAATTTTTGTGGGCAAACAATTGTGCACGTCACTCCATCCCTTAGCGAGTGTCCAATAACAATTATTTCGACTAGGGAAAATTTAACGTTCTACGGAATGCAGGAAAGTTGAGACTGAGTGATTCAGTCAAGGCCAGAGTAGGGAACTAGCGGTTGAGATCCAGCATGGGGACAACGCCGCTGCAGGTCCCGATTGGTAATGCACCAACGCGCATTAGGCGACATTAAATGTTCAGTCAACAGTTTGCTCACTCAAACCTGAGTACGCTTTGAATATAGAATCTCGAGAGCTGAATATTAACATACTCTCCACTAAGTGCATGAGAGTTTTTCAAGCTTCAATACGTTTATAGAACGCCAAAAAATATTTGTTAATTGACGAATGAGTCTGGTTACATGAAGGTTTTACCGTCTATCCTCGAATGCTCCTTTAGGGTGTGAGATTCGTATGACGTTATACCGATATGAGAGGAGTGTAAGAGATAAAAAAGATGAAACAATTCGAATAATCGAAGTCGTCATTAAATTGTGTGAGAGAAAAACCGATGTACTGCAAACTCTCATCTAGGAAGATCGCTAAGGGAGACATTTGACATCTCACAACAGCTGACTTTCGCAGTGGAATTTTCGAATATTCTACCGTCGCCTGGGTACTGCGATCTTGTAGATTATGAATAAGTCAGACTAACTTCTCCTGGGATCCGTCCTTGAGTGGAATGGGAAGGAAAATCGTACATGGAGTAATAAAAGTCACGTCACTCATTTAACTGTGTTCAGAATACTATTGTTGGAGACATAGATAGAACCATTCTATGAGAGCATTTTTGTGAACCGACAATACTGCGAACA
Source organism: Schistocerca piceifrons (assembly GCF_021461385.2). Classification (NCBI taxonomy): domain Eukaryota; kingdom Metazoa; phylum Arthropoda; class Insecta; order Orthoptera; family Acrididae; genus Schistocerca; species Schistocerca piceifrons. Next base: position 453,602,339 of record NC_060149.1, on the reverse strand, counting down.
TTAGCATGTATAGAAATATTTTCTTTCTTTGTCTGAGTGAGGATAAAGTCCTTATTAACCATCGGAGCTCTGATAGTATTTATGTATGATTCCAATTACCGTTCCATTGAGTCCAGGAGAGGCCGATATTTCCCTGTAGTATTACGGCACTCCAGAAGAAGGTTCAAAATGGCTCTGAGCACTATGGGACTTAACTGCTGAGGTCATTAGTCCCCTAGAACTTAGAACTAGTTAAACCTAACTAACCTAAGCACATCACAAACATCCATGCCCGAGGCAGGATTCGAACCTCCGACCGTAGCGGTCTTGCGGTTCCAGACTGCAGCGCCTTTAACAGCACGGCCACTTCGGCCGGCTCCCAGAAGAAGAACATGAGGATTACACCTGAATTAAACAAACGGAATTGTAATACTACCCTACAAGATATAAACATCAGATTAAGCTTCCTGCATCATAAATATTGGACGTGGAAGGATGTGTGGTCTTTTCCTGTAGTTCAGGAAGGGAATCAAGAGCCCATAGTAATGTAAGGAAATTAATGCGAGAACATTGTACCGAATTGGACAAAGGCCTGCCGGGGGTCGAAGCTTTGTGGAAGGATTGGCAGCTGACTCTCAGTATAAACAAATGCAACGTATTAGGCACAAATCCACATTTTTTTGTGATTACAAGATTACCGTACAGTCACTAGAGGCAATCACATGCGTGAAATTTCTTGGAGAAGGAGGTGGAGGAGGAGGAGAAGGGGGCGGAGGAGATTAGTGTTTCACGCCCCGTCGCCAAGGAGGTCATTAGAGACGGAGCACAAGCTCGGTGTACGGAAGGGTGGAGAAGGAAATCAGGCGTGCCCTTTCAAAGGAGCGATCCCGGCATTTCCCTTAAGCGATTTAGGGAAATCACGGAAAACCTAATTCAGGATAGTCGGACGCCGATTTAAACCGTCGTCCTCCCGAATGCGAATCCAGTGTGCTATCCACTGCCCTACCTCGCTCAGTAAAATTTCTTGGAGTATGCGTACTGAATGATTAAAAGTGGCACGAAAACAAACTGACCGCCGGTAAGGGATATGCTGGACTGAGATTCATTTCAGAAATTCTCGTGAAGAATAGCCTGTCCACAAATGAAGCACTGTAGTTTACACAACCTTCTTTCGATCATTACTTGAGTATTACTCGTCAGTCTGGGACTAGTACCAAACTGGACTGGTAGAGGGAATAGAAATGATCCAAAAGAGATCACCGTCTATCGTCACCGATTCTTCTGGTATAATCAATAGCTTCTCGGATAAGGTCACCCAGCTCCAGTGACAGATTCAACAACATAGGCTTTGTGCCTCACTGTGTCGTTAACTGTACGAATTCCTAGAGCGTATGATCCTAGAAGGCTGAAAAAGTATGCTGATTCATCCCACATACATATCGCGAGATCGCCATGAAGATAAATTCAGAGATTCGAGGAGTACCAACAATCAGCCTCCCGAGCACGATTCACTAATATAACAGGATGAGGGGGGGGAGGAGTGGGGGGTGGACTGGACAAGTACACACTATAAGGTGGAGCACAGAGTGTAGATGTAGACGTAGACGTAACTTACCTGGCAAATGAAATCGACTTCGCATTTCTTGATGCAAGGTCACCTGCTTCCATTCACTACTTCGACTGCTGTTTAAAAAATCACGTGAAATAGATGACTTATCCACAGTAACAGTTTGGTGCAAAGCTTAGTGCAAAACTTCCTCTGCATCACATTGCGCTCTATAACCACAACCAACGTTGGAGTGTTATGTTAGTGACAGGACTGCTGAATGAGATACTGGTGTGAACAGCTCTCTGCCTATTACAGGTACTATGACCTCCAAAGGGTGAATGCAACATAGCCCTTTTAATTTTCATCGTTATCCTGGAATTATGACTGACATCCAGTTTTTAAAAAATGGCTCTGAGCACTATGGGACTTAACGTCTGAGGTCATCAGTCCCCTAGAACTTAGAACTACTTAAGCCGAACTATCCTAAGGACATCACACACATGATTCTGTGATAAGAAGAAATGAATACAAAATCACTATTGAGAGGGTGTGTGAATGCAGTAAGTATAAACATGGTTCTCCATCCATATTAATTTCGACGTAGATGATGTCAAAGTGAAACAGAAGATCTGGAAGTAAATGGGTTGTACTCATGCCCTTCAGAAGCTCAATCTTAGGAAGGAATCCGTAAGCTCACTGTATGGTATGTGGTTCACCTGTCCTTGTGTCTCCTGTGAAACAGAAATGTGTGCAGGCTCTTCCCCTTACGCCCAGTGACGTGGAGTTCATTCCTGATAAACATCTTACAGAATTAGGCATCTGCATTTCGTGCTATAGGCACGAATAATTTTAATGAACATGATGACACACACCTGACTTACGAATGGACGTTGTCTTGGCAATGGTCTTTGTTTATGTGTTACTCACTGAAACTTACGTAAATAAGCAGTAAAATCATACACATTTTCTAATGTAGGTTTTGATGAGTTCTCCATACGGCGATTACACAAATACGCTGTTTATTCTTAACATGCAGTTTTTAAGTTCGCTCTTGTGGCTTTCAGTGCCTCATATCGAGATTGAGATTTATTTTAAAAATCCTCATGAAGGAAGTACTGCAGCTTATGACATTCCATCATAACCAAATTCGAATTAATATCGTTTAGGATCCATAATGGAATAAAGACTTTCAATGATATTATTTCCTAGGACAAGGCTCACCAAGAAAGTAGAGCAGAACCAGGAAGGAGCGCGCGAGCCTCATGACGACGTGTCGAGTCGGTGAGCTGTAAGACAACTTCCTGACAGCAACCAGTGGACTGAGTCACTGAGCGACAATTGGTGTTTCATCCGCGCTCGAGTGGAGAAGTGCACGCACACGCAGCCCCAGCCCGAAGCAGTACTTACCACGATACTTGGACCCTTCGTCAGTGTCAAAGCAAGTTCGTTACTTACGTACCCGGATCTGGGTGTAAAAGAAAATTTTGGAACGAAATGTTTACTCAGCAAAGATTAAAATATGAAAGTACGCATTTCTGTACTTTTCCGCCAGAGGAAGTACCAGTATCGTTTTAGATACACTGAAGACCGACAACACACTGCCCAGCAAGAGGATAAACGCGGCCTGGTGGCCTTGCGGGCATGTGACGTCGTTAGGAAGGTATACAAATGGAGCAGAGGAAAATGGAGAACCATTTTAAATACGACATAGACCGAAAATGAGGAAATTCATTTTATAAAGGACTTTGACAAAGTAAAGATTGTTACGGCCTGGTGCCCAGGGATGAGCATGTAAGGAAACAATGAAAGTAGTCTGCTGTTCGCGTACAACTGTCTTGAACATGTATATGAAGTGGTTGAAGGACGGTGAAACGACGAGTAGGCGATTATATGCTGGACGTTCACGTCTCCCCGTAGAACGTGTAATTCAGAGCACTGCCTGCTCTGTAAAACAAGAACAGTGATGATGTGTGGCAGATCTGACGATAGATTACAGTGTACAGTAAAGAACAAGTGATCAAAGCAAATCGCTACGGGCACCTTGTTGAACATAGAGCTCTACAGCAGACAATCTCTACCCGTTCCCATGTTGGTCCTGTTGTCGGACACTTTTGCTGTGAGCACTTGATCATCGAGACGTGACCGTGTAAGATAGCAAACACATCGCCTGGTCGGATAAATCACTTCTTGTAGACGTAGTCCTCCAACAAACATGATACTACTTAAAAAGAGTCAATGTTTGTAATGTTCTTCCATACATGTTTGTTACAGGCATACACAATACTATCGAGAGAACTACTAATGACTGCACTGGACATTCTTATATTCATTTCAGTTACATTAGACGCTTTACGAGACGTACGACTGCCATACACTAGTGACCATTAAAGCTGCAACACGGTGAAGGCGGAATGCAACATACGCAAAAGCGACGCGTAGTGTACTACACGCTTGGATACGCAAATTATTAAAATGTGAATGTTATTTGTTAGTGAGAAGATTGTGTTATGCCTCGTATAAGAAGGAGAAACATCTGCCACCACGTGTCAGAATTTCACAATGGCAGGTCGTGGCCTACCGAGACTACGGTTCATTGTTTCGCGATATTACTTCTCTCAACCCGTTCCTTGTCTCGTCATCACACAACACAGACATACATTATGTCATCAGTATAGATACATGAAAATTGTGGAGTCCCCACCTTATTTAGTAATTACATGCCATGTGGTAGGCTTATCATAGGTGTAGTATTTCTTTATTGCAGAACTGAATATGTTGTGACTTTTTGAAAAGAAGACCTGGGTTATTTGCACAAAACCACTCAATGACACCTTTAACAACATTTTTTCCTCTGTTGCTGTATGTATGCTTGCGCTGAGTAGAATACGATTTTTATATGCAAAAAGAACTAATTCTGCCTGTTGCGCATACAATTGAAAATCGTTTACATACAAAATGAACAATGACAGTCCTAAGACTGAGCTTAGGGGAAACCACTTACGTGATTTCTTCCCAGTCCCCGATGGTATTGCTTGAATTGCTAAGTAAAACCTTCTGAATTCTTTTGGTAAAATGTGACGTTATCCAATGGTGGCTGCACCATCATTTTCATAAAAACTCAGTTTATGTGGGAGAATATTGTAATTTTCAGAGTAAAAGTTACTTAATTTGTTAGTTCGTTATCTATTCTATTGACCAATCTCACGGTAATTATTATGAAGTGGAACTTGTCAAGTGCATAAGAAGTGCACACATGAGTCAAGGCACCCTTTTTTTGGAGCTAAAAATTTTTATTACCTACCCCATTCCGTTAAATGGCGGAAAATGAATATATTATACCCACAGATTTGTTTATCCTTACTCATGAACTCATCTGTGGCACAGAAGGAGTTATAAAACAGATATGACGTCAGTTTATTTTTGAAAGTATTACTGCTGTCTGTCAGACATTTTATTTCATCTGGTAATTTATTTAAAGGTTTCACAGCAGCCTATTTTACTCCTTTATCTGTCGAAGATAGGTTAAGTAGAGGATAGTGTAAGTTTTTCATTCATCTGGTATTACAATCATAATTGTCACGCTTGTTTTTAAACTGGTCCCTGTAGTTGAGAAGAAATTTCATTACTGGGTAAATGTACTGTGAGGCTGTTCTAAGAATTCATAACTTTTTAAACAGATGCCTACAAGATGTACGACTATGAGCCCCACACATTATTCGAACCACTTTATTTTGAGCAGTGAAAATTGACACTTATTCTGATTGCAAAAATGACTGTACCTAGTCACTTTAGGGGAACCAAAATATATATTTTCCAATTAAGATTCTCATCTGTATGTACACCCAAAAACTTAATATGCTCTAACCAGGCCACTGAGTTCTGTTAATGTGTTATACTTACTGGAGGAACTGTACCCCTTCCCTGAAAAAAATTGATGCCCTTGTTTTTTAAAATTTGAGAACAAGCCCATTTGTGTAGAAAACCAATTAATATATTTTCCAAAGAAATTATTCCTATTATTTTCAATTGCAGTTCATTTTACTGGATTAATAATGATTCTTGTATCATCAGCAAACACTGTCAGTTTAGCATCTTGTTTCAGACCAAATGCTTAAGATAAGATTTGATTAGATTAGTACTTGTTCCATAGTTCATGAATAAGACACTTCATAATGATGTGTAACGTGTCATACATATCAAAAGTGGAAGGGGATCCATGATCGAATTCTGTGGAACACCTAATATAAATTCATCCTAGTTAGATGGAGTTCCAAAATTCCTTAAATCCCTAAAACCATATAAAGAAACTTTCTGCTTCCTGTTCAGTAGATATGCCTTAAATCGCGCTTATGCTGTTCCATTTGTACCATAGAACTGTAATTTCTATAGCACAGTGCCATGGTTCACACAACCAAATGCTTAAGATAAGATTTGATTAGATTAGTACTTGTTCCATAGTTCATGAATAAGACACTTCATAATGATGTGTAACGTGTCATGTTAATAAAATGTGTCTATAAAAGATATTACATTACACAAACTATTACATAACACTTAATATTTCTAAGTTCTTTCTTTTTTTTTTTTTGGTGTGGGGTGCGGAAATTGCCAACTTACTATATCCAAAATTCATCTAATAAGTAGAAGGAGTTGCCATTCAGAAATTATTTTAATTTCCTTTTAAATGCTATATGGCAGTCTGTCAGACTTTTGCTGTTATTAGGTAAGTGACCAAAGACTTTTGTGGCAGCATAATTTACCCCCTTCCAAGTCAAAGTTAGATTCAACCTCGAGTACTGAAGATCATCCTTTCTCCTAGTGTTGCAGCCATGTACACTTCTATTACTTTTGAATTCGTTCGAATTGTTAATAACAGATTTCGTAAGTGAAGATATATATTGTGAGGCTACAGTGAAATCTTTAGCTCTTTAAATAAGTGTCTGCAGGATGATCTCGGGTGAGCTCCAGCAATTATTCTGATTACACGCTTTTGTGCAATGAACACTCTTTTACTCAATGATGAGTTACCGCAGAATATGATGCCATACGAAAGCAGAGAATGAAAATAGGCGTGGTAAGCTAATTTACTGCGATGTATATCGCCAAAATTTGCAGTGACCCTAATAGCATAAGTAGCCGAAATCAAACGTTTCAGCATATCTTCAACGTGTTTTTCCAGTTCAACCCCTCAGCAATGCATACACCTAGAAATTTTGAATATTCTACCTCAACTACCGATTTCTGATTGAAGTCTATGTTTACTAATGGTATCATTTCATTTACTGTGTGAAATTGCATATACCGTGTTTTGTCAAAGTTTAATGAGAGCCCGTTTGCAGATAACCACTTGATGATTTTCTGAAAAACATCGTTTACAATTTCATGAGTTAATTCTTGTCTGTTGGGTGTGATAGCTATACTTGTCATCATCGGCAAAATGTACCAGCTTTGTATCTTCGACAATATAGAATGGCAAGTCATTAATATATATTAAGAACAGCAGATGACCCAAAACCGAACCTTGCAGCACCCCATTCTTGATAGTTCCCCAGACTGAGAAATCACCAGTTTCTTGCATGTTATGTGTACTGCTTATTTCAACTTTCTGCACTCTTCCAGTGAGATACGATTTAAACCATTTGAGCGCTGTCCCGTCCATACCACAGTACTTGAGCTTATCTAGAAGTATTCCATGATATACACAATCGAAAGCCTTTGAGAGATCACAAAAATTCTCAACGGGTGACTTCTGGTTACTCAGAGCATTTAATATTTCTTTAGTGAAAGTATATATAGGATTTACCGTTGAAAAACCATTCTGGGAACCAATCTGACATTTTGTTAAGACTTTATTTTTAGAAAGGTGAGAAGCTACTGTACAACACATTGCTTTTTCCAGAATTGTGGATAAGACAGTCAGAAGAGAGATTGCGCGGTAGTTGTTGACATCAGACGTATTCCCTTTTTTATGCAGTGGTTTAACAATGGCATACTTCAGTCTATCTGGGAAAATACCCTGCTTCAGAGAGCTGTTACATATGTGGCTAAGAATCCCACTTATCTCATGGGAACAAACTTTTATAATTTCATCTGAAAATGTCATCAATTTCATGTGAGCTTTGATACTTGAGAGATTTTATTATCTCCCTAATTTCAGAAGTAGAGGTGGGTGGAATTTCAATTGTATCATTTTGTGTCGGTAAGGCCTCTTCCATTAACTGCCTTGCTTCTTCTAATGAACATTTAGATCCTATTTTCGCTAAAACATTTAGAAGACTGTAGCACCCAGAACTGCATGGCCACTCCGGCCGGCTCCATTTTGTGGTTACAAGATATTTCTATTCCTTTAGTAAGACAATGTTTCTTGAATGGCATACTTGAATGGTTTCTTATAATTAGATTTAATTACTTTCTTGGGGAAGCAGTTTTCAAATTCTCTTACAAGTATAATGAAATAAGTTGTATTTTAGATTAGCATCGGGTTCCTTGTACACCTCATCCCAGTCTAGCTGCTGAAGATTTTCCCTGAAAATTCTAATTGTTGAGTCATTAATTGAATGCACAACTTTGGAGTGTAGTTTTGAATTACTGAATGGAGCCATGATATATACTGTAATTAGCTGAGCACCATGATCAGAAGAGCATTCTCAACAGGACAAGACTTTAGGTTTTTAAACTTATCTTGATCTGTAAAAGTAGTGTTATCAATCCTTTACTACCCGAGTAGGAAAATCAATGACAGATGTCAAATTGAAAGAACCGAGAAAGACTTCCAGGTCTTTTTCCTATAACACTCTTTCAGTGAATCAACACTGAAGTCCCCACAAACAATAATTTGCTTTCCCTTATCTGACAGATAACAAGACATACAAGTTTTCCCGGAATAATTGAAAGTTTCCTGAAGGGGACCTATATACAGTTATAATTATAAAAGAGCCCTTCTTCAGTTTAAGTTGACATTCACATGCTTCTATATGTTGCTCTAGACAAAACTTTTTTGTATCTAATCTTTTTACACAGTGATAACTTTTGACATATATGGCAACTCCTCCTCTCACCTTATTCTCTCTACTCATGTGTGCAGCTAGTTTATAAGCACTGTTGTTTACCTTTTCAGTATCAGACACTATGTGATGCTCAGACAGGGATAGTATATCTATTACATTACGAGATTCAATGTCTTCCAAACAAACCAGGAGCTCATCTACTTCATTCTTCAATCCCGGAATATTTTGGTGAAAAATGGTAACATTATTTTTTACTTTACATTTGTGAGAATCTTCTTTTTTCTTTAATCCACCAATATTTTGGATAAATATGGTAACGTTATTATTTACTTTACTGTTGTAAGAATGTTGTGAATTTTGGACATCTTTAGCACCTGCCTGCCTGAACTACTCACTGGACACCGATATTAGTCTAAAAAAGGGGTACATCCATTAGTACCAGTGTCCTCCCTTATGGATTTCGCTAACGAACCTGCCAGTTTACCCTTCCCTTTCCTATTGAGGTGTAGGACATGCCTTGTGAAATCCTCCCTATTAATACCTTCGACAGGAACCATTCCAATATCTAACAGAGTGGCCGCCCTACGCAGCTGATCCAACTCCATAGTTACCCTCCTGACAGAGCGGTTCAACTGGGGCTGAACAATCATGCCACACAAAAGCAGGCACCAGCCCAACATTGGTATGGGTCGCTTCAGAGGCTAATATCACCAGGTCACACTAAATACTGTAGCCCTGATTCCTATCAATACTGTTTCCCACTTAAGTCACAGAAAGTTCCTATTGGTGGCATTTTACTATTAAAGACTCTATTATGTGGGCAGTTAAACTGCATATTGCTGTCTGAATGGAACAGCGATTTTTGAAAATGCAGTATGCAAGGATACTGGCAGGTAACTATTGACATCTGTGCTGTCTCCTTTTTTGTAGAGAGGCATGACATTGGCATATTTTAACCTGTCTAGTAAAATATCTTGTGTTAGTGATGCATTACAAATGTGACTCTGAACATCAGCTTACGACCGCTCCACAGTGTCATAATATCTTGTGAGACAGGTCTCTGAATATACTAAACAGTGCTACTGTGTTATTGAATGCTTCTAGAATTTGGTTAGTGAAAGTGTAAACGGCATTAACAGTAGAGCAACTCTTCTGAAATCTAAGCTGTGATTTACTGAGATTATTATTGTTGCTCAGGTGGGTTACTAGTCTAGAATACACCACCATCTCATAATTTTTGAAAATTAGGTCAACAGGGAAATGGATTGCTAGTTATTGAGAGCTATATCTTCTTTCTTATTCAGGTTTTCAACACAAGTATATTTCAATCCCTCTGGAAAAATGCTTTGAGTTACTGATGACTTACATATTTCAGATAAGACAGGGCTCATAATATGGGATCAGTTCTTTTGTACTCGGTTAGAAACACCATCAAATCCAGATAACTATTATTATGAGTGAATATACAGTTTTCTTAATTTCCGAGGGAGAACTTGGTATTACAGTCGTATGATAGAATGTTATGTGAGTTCCTTTTTTAACAAACTGCTGTAGCTTTTCTCTTGAACTGTTTGCTCCAATTTTTCTATAGTATTTAAGAAGCAATTAATAATAACATTTGCTACCTTTGGCTCATTTATAGCCCTTCCATTTAATGCAGTAGTGATGTCACCTTGTCCTTTGGTCAGTTGTACTATCTCTCGTTTCTCTACATTTATTTTGCCTTTCTTCTGTTGTCAGAATTACCGATTAGTAACATATTGTGCATGTTCCTTGACTTTTCAATGTCTATCTTAGCAATGTTGAGGAGTCCTTGTAGTGTGCTACTACTGCTGGATCTCTACCTGTTCTTACCAACAGATACATGTTTTCATTCCTTTCACAAGTAACTTTAATCCCTCCAGTCATCCACAGTTTTTTACATGGTTGTTCAATGTCCTTTCTGATTAGCATATACCCTAAGCTGTTTTCAAATAATGATATGAATTTATCTTGGAACAAATTAAATTTTATGTCAGTATTTGGTTCATTAGGCAACGGCCTTGCCGCAGTGGATACACCGTTTCCCGTGAGATCACCGAAGTTAAGAGCTGTCGGGTGTGACCGACACTTGGATGGGTGACCATCCTGGCCGCCATGCGCTGTTGCCATTTTCCGGGGTGCACTCAGCCTCGTGATGCATGTTGAGGAGCTACTCGACCGAATACTAGCGGCTCGGGTCAAAGAAAACCATCGTAACGACCAGGAGAGCAGTGTGCTGACCATACGCCCCTCCTATCTGCTTCCTCTGTGAGGATGACACGGCGGTCGGATGGTCCCGGTGGGCCACTTGCGGCATGAAAACGGAGTGCTTGAATTTGGCTCATTACAAATTTCATCCCAAGTCATCTCTTGTAAACTATTCTTAAAAACATTTCTTCTACAGTCATTAAATATACAAACTCATTTTCACTGAGAAGTGTAAATACATTAAGGTACTATCTTATTTACCGACATACCTGTGCACCGTTATCAGACACAGCATTTGTTACTGGGTAAACGGTTATCTCATTGCTTTGAGCTTCATCAAAGATAATACACTCCTGTAAATTGAAATAAGAACACCGTGAATTCATTGTCCCAGGAAGGGGAAACTTTATTGACACATTCCTGGGGTCAGATACATCACATGATCACACTGACAGAACCACAGGCACATAGACACAGGCAACAGAGCATGCACAATGTCGGCACTAGTACAGTGTATATCCACCTTTCGCAGCAATGCAGGCTGCTATTCTCCCATGGAGACGATCGTAGAGATGCTGGATGTAGTCCTGTGGAACGGCTTGCCATGCCATTTCCACCTGGCGCCTCAGTTGGACCAGCGTTCGTGCTGGACGTGCAGACCGCGTGAGACGACGCTTCATCCAGTCCCAAACATGCTCAATGGGGGACAGATCCGGAGATCTTGCTGGCCAGGGTAGTTGACTTACACCTTCTAGAGCACGTTGGGTGGCACAGGATACATATGGACGTGCATTGTCCTGTTGGAACAGCAAGTTCCCTTGCCGGTCTAGGAATGGTAGAACGATGGGTTCGATGACGGTTTGGATGTACCGTGCACTATTCAGTGTCCCCTCGACGATCACCAGTGGTGTACGGCCAGTGTAGGAGATCGCTCCCCACACCATGATGCTGGGTGTTGGCCCTGTGTGCCTCGGTCGTATGCAGTCCTGATTGTGGCGCTCACCTGCACGGCGCCAAACACGCATACGACCATCATTGGCACCAAGGCAGAAGCGACTCTCATCGCTGAAGACGACACGTCTCCATTCGTCCCTCCATTCACGCCTGTCGCGACACCACTAGAGGCGGGTTGCACGATGTTGGGGCGTGAGCGGAAGACGGCCTAACGGTGTGCGTGACCGTAGCTCAGCTTCATGGAGACGGTTGCGAATGGTCCTCGCCGATACCCCAGGAGCAACAGTGTCCCTAATTTGCTGGGAAGTGGCGGTGCGGTCCCCTACGGCACTGCGTAGGATCCTACGGTCTTGGCGTGCATCCGTGCGTCGCTGCGGTCCGGTCCCAGGTCGACGGGCACGTGCACCTTCCGCCGACCACTGGCGACAACATCGATGTACTGTGGAGACCTCACGCCCCACGTGTTGAGCAATTCGGCGGTACGTCCACCCGGCCTCCCGCATGCCCACTATACGCCCTCGCTCAAAGTCCGTCAACTGCACATACGGTTCACGTCCACGCTGTCGCGGCATGCTACCAGTGTTAAAGACTGCGATGGAGCTCCGTATGCCACGGCAAACTGGCTGACACTGACGGCGGCGGTGCACAAATGCTGCGCAGCTAGCGCCATTCGACGGCCAACACCGCGGTTCCTGGTGTGTCCGCTGTGCCGTGCGTGTGATCATTGATTGTACAGCCCTCTCGCAGTGTCCGGAGCAAGTATGATGGGTCTGACACACCGGTGTCAATGTGTTCTTTTTTCCATTTCCAGGAGTGTATTATAACTTAGGATCCAACTGTCATTTTCCATACATATAGGAAAGTTAATTACTGATATTAGAGTTTACGATATTGTCACTTGGCGAAGGTTTAATTAGATGAATGACGATCACTAACTTCTCATAACGATGGTTTATTCAGCACATGCACATACAAGAGCGCGGAGCGAACTGCCTCAGGCAAGAACTCATACGGTATATACATAGCTACGAAACATTGCACTACAATGACGCTTGACATTTGTGGATACTTCTAGAATGTACTCGTACCGAATACACAAATTAAAGTTTTACAGTCCAAGTGAATTGCGAACTCAGGGCCCCCCATGAATGAGTTTAGTATCATTACCACCATACCACGGTGCTACTACGCTTCTTCTACGACATTACTCCCTCCTTCAGGTAACAGCGTATCGGTATTACGTCGTCCTAGTCCGGGAACGAGTCATCGGTCCTGCATATTCCGACTTCTGATGACTGATTCTCGCCCCAGCGGTGATCTTCTTACAACTTTCCGCTTGTTGCCTGTCACTGGAGCTTCGAATTTACCGTTGGTGGGATGATTCTTATAGGGCTTCATTCGAAGGACATGGACCTTATCTCTGATCTTTCGTCGTCTTGCGTCGGGGTCTATATCTTCAACTTCATAAGTAACACCAGACAACTGCCTTACAATCTTATAAGGTCCAAAGCGGCGCCCGAGGAGTTTCTCAGAGAGACCATCCTTCCGAACAAGAGCGAAGATCCAGACGAGGTCACCAGGCTGGTAGATACCAGGGCGGTGGCTCGCCTCATACATTCGGCGATCGTTTTCTTGAGCCTGCAGCGTGTGGAGATGAGCTAACTGCCGAACTTCCTCAGCTCTGGTTAACGCCTGGACGATGTAGTCGTCGTCCACGTCTTCAGGATGTTACGGAAACACAGTTTCCATCGTCACAATCGCCTCACGCCCATGCACCAGGAAAAAGGAGGTAAATCATGTAGTGTCTTGTTTGACGGTGTTGTAGGCAAACGTCCCAAAAGGTAGCACCTCAGCCCGGTTGCTCCGCTCAACATTGACGAACATTGATAGCATGTGGGCCAAGATCTTATCAAGGCTTTCAATAAGCCCGTTAGTTTGCCGATGGTAGGCAGACGTCATGTGATGAGCAATGTTGCACCGAAGGTTTATCTCTGTCACAAGATTAGATTGAAAAACACAACATTCATGGATTGAGTAATAAAGTAGATCTTCTTTTCTGTCTAGAAAATTGAGAGAGCTCTGAAAAGCTATAAATCCTGCACCTGTATGAGCACCACGTATCCACAAGGTTAGAGAAGTTTAACATAAAAGATTACACATTAGCATCTTACTCATGTAGAACTGATATAGGATAAGGAAGAGTTGTTGCATGCATTAAGACAGAACACAAGTTAGAAAACACTGTGACTAATAGGTGCGGTACTGTTCAGAACACAGAAGCCCATGTGTGTGAATTAATGTTAAAGATATAGTTCACTTTTAATTAAACAGTATATTGACATGCATCGAGACCTCCTAAATTGATCATTGGGAACTTGGATTCCTTACCATACTATCTGTCAGACAGGAGCTAGGAGTTAATGCTCTGTGGTGATTTCAATGTAGTTTCCCTAAAGCATTCTGATAAGAAAAATTATTTGGAAACTTTTTCATATTGTCCCAGAAGAAGCTGAGTAGCTCCATGGTGTAGTGGTTATGATACTTAAGTGTTGCATGGGCAGTTGTGAGTTGAGAACGTACCTGTACTGTACAATTTTAAATTATATATTCGGTTCGATTACATTCTGGAAGTATCCACCACTGTTAAGAATCATTGTACTGGAATATTTTATAGCTATATATATATATCGTATGTGTTCTGGCCGGAGGCAGTTCGCTCCGCGCTCTTGTATGTGCAAGTGCTGAATAAACCTTCGTTAAGTGAAGTTAGTGTTCGTCATTCATCTAATTAAACCTTCTTCCAACTAAGAATATCGTAAAATCTAATATCAGTAATTAAGTTTCCCATATGTATGGAAAATGACAGTTGGACCCTAAATTACAATATTATCTTTGATGAAGCTCAGAGCAATGAGATAACCGTTTACACAGTAACAAATGCTGTGTCTGATAACGGTGCACAGGTATGTCGCGTAAATAAGATACTGCCTTAAAGTATTTACACTTCTCAGCGAAAATCAGTTTGTATATTTAATGACCGTAGAAGAAATGCTTTTAAGAATAGCTTACAAGAGATGACTTCGGATGAAATTTGTAATGAAGCAAATTGAAGCACTCCGTCTGCAGGCCACAAGAGGCCCACCGGGACCATCCGACCGCCACGTCGTCCTCACTGAGGATGCGGATAGGAGGGGCGTGTGGTCAGCACACCGCTCTCCGGGTCGTTACGATGGTTTTCTTTGACCTGAGCCGCTAGTATTCGGCCGAATAGCTCCTCAATATGCACCACGAGGCTGAGTGTACCCCGGAAAATGGCAACAGCCCATGGCGGTCACCCATCCAAGTGCTGGCCACGCCCGACACCTCTTAACTTCGGTGATCTGACGGGAATCTGTGTATCCACTGCGGCAAGGTCGTTGCCTAATGAAGCAAATACTTACATAAAATTTAATCTGTTACAAGATCAATTCATATCATTATTTGAAAACAGCTTAGGGCATATGCTAATCAGAAAGGACCACAAACAAGCATGTGAAAAGCCGTGGATGACTGGAGGGATTAAAGTAACTTGTGAAAGGATTGAAAAAAATTTATTTGTTGGTAAGAACAGGTAAAGATCCAGCATTACTAGCACACTATAAAAACTCCTCAACATTGCTAAGAAAAGTCATTTAAAAGTCAAGGAACATGCACAATATGTTACTAGAAAGGTAATTCTGACAACAGACGAATGGCAAAATAACGTGCATAACGTAAGGCACACTTTGCTGTGCATAATACAGGTTGGGATCGAGTATCACATTTTCTCTCAGCCGTGTTGATGTGTATCGGATGAGTTCCAAACATTTTTGATTTCTCGTTCGGGGCACACGGACTCGATGATTATTCTGAAGTGCAAATAGATGTGGCAGCTCCTAGGTTCAAGTTTTTCCATATGCGTAAGAAACCGCACCTATTGCGTAGACAGTGGAAAGAAGAACTTAGGGGCCAGATGAGGTACCGTAAATTCAAGTGTACTTCAGGAAAATCTTGGCTATGTCACGAGATAGCATTAGGCCAAATGTATTCTACGTAGGAATTGAAACAGACATCCGAATGTTGCTGAACTTCAGCTTAGAACAAATGATTAAAATCATAGAGCAGCATGACACACATTAAAGTGCAGAGGTCGATTTGAAGGCTCCGGCTATTTCTGATGTTGAATGTTTTGGTACCCGTCGATTTGTGAGCCACCGAACGTAGCACGACAAACCAGGTGCTGTTCCAGTACGTGTTAGCTCCAGCTCTCGCCGTTAAATCCTGTTCTTTGTGGTTCAGTACGCATGAACGTAATGAGCGTCCTTGCGGAGAAACAAAGTGGTTTTCTGTGGAAAGCAAGGCCATCTACAGCCTATGCTTTCGCATAAGCTTGAAACTAATCAGCAGGGTGGATCAAATTTAACTTGTTTCACTCTGGATGTCGAAGTGTTCACCAAGCCCTGCAGCAGAAAGCACCATATTCTCTGGACGGTGTCACAGGCTATTCAAAGACAGTCAAACAAGCCTTTTGTACATTTCTAGGCTGCTAACCACAGTTTTCGACGACAGTTGGATACTGGCGCTTCAGTTATTCTCCTGAGCTTTGAGTTCTTGGCTAGTCGTAAACGCCGGCCGCGGTGGTCTCGCGGTTCTAGGCGCGCAGTCCGGAACCGCGCGACTACTACGGTCGCAGGTTCGATTCCTGCCTCGGGCATGGATGTGTGTGATGTCCTTAGCTTAGTTATGTTGAAGTAGTTCTAAGTTCTAGGGGACTGATGACCACAGCTGTTCAGTCCCATAGTGCTCAGAGCCATTTGAACCATTTGCTAGTCGTAAACTTGACAAGTCGCAGACTGCACTTAAGGTGTATAATACTAATGGATTTCAGTACTAGGTGCTTGGAACCTCCGGGTGACATTTTCTGATACAACGGAAACAGTGTCCTTCACAGTGTTGTGTTCACTGGAGAGTTCGAATATCTCTGGCGGTATACAAAATAACGTCCTGCATGTTAGCTTTCTTATTCCCCATGTCGGTATCACGAAGTTATGTGAGAAATAACCCTGTTTGTTTCAGGAGGGACTACGAAAAGCAAATAATTTCGACGTATGCATTGCATTGAAACACAGTGCTCAATTTAGATTTTGCCAGATTCAGCCCATTTATCTGGCAATGGTTTTTTTATGTATTTAACAAGATCTGATTAGCTCCATTAGGTTCTCTGTTACATCGGACCAGAGGTTCACACATGCAGTACGTTTTTTACATCATCATTTCCTAAGATATGATGTTAAAATTATTTGAGTGTCTGAAATGGCAATGTGAATAAATAATACTTACTATGAACTAATAAAGTTAATACTAGCGGTACTTTTACTACTGCAGATGATGCCATTAATAGTAATAATGATAATAATAATAATAATAATAATAATAATAATTAATATTATTATTATTATGACATTAACTAAAATAATGATAGTGACAGAGATAAAAATACGTTATAGGTTTACAAAATGTATGCTTTCTGGTATAGCGAATTATGATGAAAGCAAATTTATGGAGGATGCACCAGGTAAGAGACGAGGAAGACCTGATAGGAAGGAAGGATATACAAGGATAGCGAATGGGTACGAGTTATAAACCTTATTCTTACTTTAATAGGTATGTCATTAACTGTCTTCTGACTGTTCTCTAATATAATGCAGGGGGCTATTCCAGACTCTGGTTCCTGCTACTGAAACGCACTTCAAGAAAGTGGCTGAACTGTGGAGTGGGGCTGAAAGAATTTGTTTCTGATAGAAACTGATGTTTCTGCCATGTCGTTCAGATAAGACAGTTAAGGTCAAGGACAGATATGAGGACAGTGTTCGATCGTAAAATAGTGGAGAAAATTGGGGATAAGGAATTCCATGATGTTTTCTGTATACAGTGAGGATAGCAGTGCATATGATGGTGAATAGTGATCAAAGAGTCGAATATCATCAACGTAACCAGTTCCTGCAGCTGTGGGCCTTCCTGAGAAAGTCCTTGCCGATTTACATCACTGTAATCAATAATTGGAAGTTTGAGTGCTTGTACAAATTTCTTTTTCAGGCCATGAGGGAATGGCTTTCAAAATTTTTGTGGGCATGGAGAGATGCTGATGCCTTCTTGCACAGTGCATTTACGTGCTCAGTCCATTTTAAATCGCTCTGAGCACTATGGGACTTAACATCTGAGGTCATCAGTCTCCTAGAACTTAGAACTACTTAAACCTAACTAACCTAAGGACATCACACACATCCATGCCCGAGACGGGATTCGAACCTGCGACCATAGCGGTCACGTGGTTCCAGACTTAAGCGCCTAGAACCGCTCGTCCACACTGGCTGGCAGTCCATTTTTGATGTTCATCTGTTTTTACCCCTAGACTGTTTGCGGAAGGGGTGAAGTTGTTATTGATCAAATTTAGGGTAAATATGATAGACTTTCCCGATATTTAGGGCTAGCGAGCCGAGAATGTCCGGCCATTACCGTTTGGGTTTCGGATAGAATGAGTGTTAACCCTATATTCTACGCACATTATAACAGTGCTCAAAGGTGAGTATTGAGATTCTCGACAGCTGACTTAAGTTTTATTGGTTTTGCTCTCAGATGTAACAGAAGGACATCAGCATACATGTAGTTTTTGCAGTACGATAAAACTAATGACACATCATTTACGTACAACGAAAGGAGTATAAGACACAATGCCAAACTCTGGGTGACAACTGATACTACCTGCCTCCACTGTGACTTCATGGTACCAGATGTACCGCATTGCTGGCGAGAAGTCAGGTATCAGCATGGCCACTACGGTAGGCGAGATAGTTAGGCTACTAGGTTTGCCAACAAAATGTCGAAGTGGACAGTGTCAAACGCTTTGATTAAGTCTGAAAAGCACGTGGTAGTAGCCTCTCATGCTTTCACGGCAAGCTTAATGTCATCTGTTATCTTTATTGTGGCAGATATTTAACTGTAATGTTTACGGAAACAAGACTGGTGTTTGAATAGAGTGTTGTTCGTAGTTAGATAGTTTGTTAATGGCGACTGAACTGCAACAATGGCAAGACAGTCTGGTACTGAGCACCGTGGGTTTTGAATCCTCGCCAGACGGCATGGATCTAGATTGCCACTAGAGGTCTCTACAGCCGTCGCACCATACGCCATGGCTCGCGTATAACGTGAGGGCGCCACAGTGTAGAGCGTGCTCCCAGCAGCCAATAGCGGCGTACCTTGTTCTGTATATAAGCGCCTGCCTCTCGCTGAGTTAGGCCCCGCCCCCTCCCACGTCTTCACTGTTGTGTCCCCCCTACCCTCCATCTCTACACCCTTCATCTCCTTTCCCAAGGGGACTTCCGTCAACTCCCCCTCCCAGATGATGCCCTCTCTCCCTCCATTTATCCCTCCTATCAACTCTGATTCTCACCCCCCCTCCGTCCCTCTGTCCTTTCCCTGGGCTGCCTCTTCCCCGCCTTCCATCTTGTTTTCTCTCCGCCTAACCTCTCCCTACCTCTCTTCTCCCCCCCCCCCAAGTCCTTTTGTATTCCCCTCCTATGTCTTTCCTCACTCCCTGTCGAATCTGCCCGGCAACCTCCCCCCCTATGGGTCCTCATCCTCCATTGGCTCCTTTCCCCCTTTCCCCACCTCCGTTTCTCCTCCCCTTCCCCCCATTTTATTTCCCATCATCTGTTCAGCTTCCCCCCACCTGCCCTCGGCTGTGGTATGTCGTATTGGCCAACTTTTTAGTGCAGTGTTCAGTGTTGTTCAGTGTTGTTCGTCTTTCCAATGTGTTGCAAACAGAAATCATGCTGTCAGTGGGTGTGAATTTTATGTCTCTTGCGAACAGAAACCAGAGTGTCGCCGTGATTTTTAATTGTCTGTCTATTATTTTACCTGTCTGCTTCATATATATTTTATTAGCATCATCATCCCTTTGTTCTATGTTTAAAGTTCCACGATTTTTCAGCCATGTCACTATTTAAGTCTCTGATTTCATGGCCTGTTTTTATTATTTATTATCTTCATCATTTGAAAACAAATTCTGTAGGCTGGAGAGCGGAAGAGTGGCATACTAAGCTGCTGCCAGCACGCCCCCTTCTGGGGGACTCGAAACTCAATAAAAAGAAAAAAAAGTCTTAGCTAAGCAGTCTGAAATTCGAGGAGTCTATCGACATCTCAGCGATAGACAGCGCGCTTATAGTACTTTGTTTTCGTTACCAGCAGACGTTGTGGATTCGCTTGGTTGTCTCTTGTCACCCCATTGCTTCTTGTGTATTGTCGTCGTAAGGTCTCGCTCGGTCGTCCGTCGTTGTTCATGTCCGTCCTATCCCGTTCGTTTGTTCTTCACAGGCTGCTCTCATTTGGCTCTGCCACGATTCGTTCTTGGCAACCCCACGACCGTTCCCGTCGCGGTTACAACAGACAGAAGGGTGATTACTCCTGTTTGTGCAAATCAGTGTATCTCAATGATTCTTATTATAATAAAGCCGTCAGGCAGGTTGCATCTTTGTGCAGATTTTAGGTCAACTGTTTATCCACAGTTGGTGAAAGACCCATTTCCATTGTCCCGACCTCATTAACTTATGGATAAATTAGGTGCTGATTGATACATTTCAAAGACTGACGTACGAAATTCTTACCTGCAAGCCTCATTATATGGCCCGTCATTAGTACTTCAATGTCATAATCACCCACGTGGGGTTGTTTCAGTTTAAAAGATTGCCTTTCGGCTTCACGTCGCCTCCAGTGATATTCCAACGCTTGCTGGAACATCTGAAAGCTTAACAGAGGTAAGTGTTACTTTTTTCAAACGGAAATAGAATATCAGACATTTTATCAACGAACGAGGCATTCTCCTGTTTGTCTGCTATTATGCATCTCTCCTACCCTCTCATTGTTATAGAACTACAGCAGCAATGTGCAAGCTAGCTTATTACATTATGTTCATAACTTACACAGCGCAAATTGTAGCACCAATGCACCAGCTGCGCCAGAAACATATGCCGTTTATTTGATCTCAGGATTGTGGAAATCACTTCTAAGAGGCCTTCTTTAGTGATAGATGTTTCTCTCATAACGATCTAAATAAGCCAGGCATGCTCGCAGTTGATGCATCTTCATACAGATTAAAGCCCTGCTCTCCCACACAATAAGATATACAGAGAGAACTAATGGTTTTCCCTCCAAGCTTCTTGTTGTTGTTGTGGTCTTTAGTCCTGAGACTGGTTTGATGCAGCTCTCCATGCTACTCTATCCTGTGCCAGTTTCTTCATCTCCCAGTTCCTACTGCAGGCTACATCCTTCTGAATCTGCTTACTGTATTCGTCTCTTGCTCTCCGTCTACGATGTTTACCCTCCACGCCGCCCTACAATACTAAATTGGTGATCCCTCGATGTGTCAGAACATGTCCTACCAACCGATCCCCTCTTCTAGTCAAGTTGTGCCACAAGTAATCTTCTCCCCAATTCTATTCAATACTCGTTGTTAACAAATCTTTCTTCTTCAGAAACGCATACCTTGCCGTTGCCAGTCTACATTTTATATCCTCCCTACTTCGACCATCATCAGTTATTTTTCTCACCAAATAGCAAAGCTCCTTTACTACTTTAAGTGTCTCATTTCCTAATCTAATTCCCTAGGCATCACCGGACTTAATACGACTACATTCCATTATCCTAGTTTTGCTTTTGTTCATGTTCATCTTATAACCTCCTTTCAAGACAATGTCCATTCCGTTCAACTGCTCTTCCAAGTCCTTTGCTGTCTCTCACAGAATTACAATGTCATTGGCGAACCACAAAGTTTTTCTTTCTTCTCCATGGATTTTAATACCCACTCCGGACCTTTCTTTTGTTTCCTTTATTGCTTGCTCAATACATAGATTGAATAACTTCGGGGATAGGATACAACTCTGTCTCACTTTCTTCCCAACCACTGCTTCCCTTTCATGCCCCTCGACTCTTATAACTGCCATCTGCTTTATGTACAAATTATAAATAACCTTTCCCTGCCTGTATTTTACCCCTGCCACCTTTAGAATGTGAAAGAGAGTATTCCAATCAACATTGTCAAAACCTTTCTCTAAGTCTACAAATGCTATAAACGTAGGTTTGCCTTTCCTTAATCCTTCTTCTTCTAAGATAAGTCGTAGGGTCAGTATTGCCTCACGTGTTGCAACAGTTCTACGGAATCGAAAAAGCGATGAAATAGTGAAGGCACCAGCGGATCTAATAGGTAAAAGCACGAGGGCTAGTTGAAACCCTTGGGTAACAGAAGAAATATTGAATTTAATTGATGGAATGAGAAAATATAAAAATGCAGTAAATGAAGCAGGCAAAAAGCAATACAAACGTCTCAAAAATGAGATCGACAGGAAGTGCAAAATGGCTAAGCACGGATGTCTAGAGGACAAATGTAAGGATGTAGAGGCTTATCTCACTGGGGGTAAGATAGATACTGCCTACGGGAAAATTAAAGAGACCTTTGGAGGAAAGAGAACCACATGCATGAATATCAAGAGCTCAGATGGAAAACCAGTTCTAAGCAAAGAATGGAAAGCAGAAAGGTGGAAGGAGTATATAGAGGGGCTATACAAAGGCGATGTACTTGAGGGCAATATCATGGGAATGGAAGAGGATGTAGATGAAGATGAAATGGGAGATATGATACTGCCTGAAGAGTTTGACAGGGCACTGAAAGACCTAAGTCGAAACAAGGCCCCCAGAGAAGACAACATTCCATTAGAACTACTGACAGCCTTGGGAGAGCCAGTCCTGACAAAACTGTACCATCTGGTGAGCAAGCTGCATGAGACAGGCGAAATACCGTCACACTTCAAGAAGAATATAATAATTCCAACCCCAAAGAAAGCAGGTGTTGACAGATGTGAAAATTACCGAACTATCAGTTTAATAAGTCACAGCTGCAAAATAATAACGCGAATTCTTTACAGACGAATGGAAAAACTGATAGAAGCCGACCTCGGGGAAGATCACTTTCGATTCCGTAGAAATGTTGCAACACGTGAGGCAATACTGACTCTACAACTTTACGTAGAAGAAAGTGAAGGAAAGGCAATCCTACATTTCTAGCATTTGTAGACTTAGAGAAAGGCTTTGACAATGTTGACTGGAATACTCTCTTTCAAATTCTAAAGGTGGCAGGGGCAAAATACAAGGAGCGAAAGGCTATTTATAATTTGTACACAAACCCGATGGCAGTTATAAGAGTCGAGGGGCATGAACGGGAAGCAATGGTTGAGAAGGGAGTCAGACAGGGTTGTAGACTATCCCCGATGCTATTCAATCTGTATATTGAGCAAGCCATATTGGAAACAAAAGAAAAGTCCGGAGTAGGTATTAAAATCCATGGAGAAGAAATAAAAACTCTGAGGTTCGCTGATGACATTGTAATTCTGTGAGAGACAGCAATGGACTTGGCAGAGCAGTTGAACGGAATGGACAGTGTCTTGAAAGGAGGGTATAAGATGAACATCAACAAAAGCAAAACGAGGATAATGGAATGTAGTCGAATTAAGTCGGGTGATGCCCAGGGAATTAGATTAGGAAA
This sequence comes from Schistocerca piceifrons, assembly GCF_021461385.2. Lineage (NCBI taxonomy): Eukaryota > Metazoa > Arthropoda > Insecta > Orthoptera > Acrididae > Schistocerca > Schistocerca piceifrons. The sequence continues at coordinate 453,579,010 of NC_060149.1, read as the reverse complement.
TGAGACACTTAAAGTAGTAAAGGAGTTTTGCTATCCTGGGAGCAAAATAACTGATGATGGTCGAAGTAGAGAGGATGTAAAATGTAGACTGGGAATGGCAAGGAAAGCGTTTCTGAAGAAGAAAAATTTGTTAACATCGAGTATAGATTTAAATGTCAGGAAGTCGTTTCTGAAAGTATTTGTATGGAGTGTAGCCATGTATGGAAGTGAAACGTGGACGATAAATACTTTAGACAAAAAGAGAATAGAAGCTTTCCAAATGTGGTGCTACAGAAGAATGCTGAAGATTAGATGGGTAGATCACATAACTAATGAGGAGGTACTGAATAGAATTGGGGGAAGAGGAGCTTGTGGCACAACTTTACTAGAAGAAGGGATCGGTTGGTAGAACATGTTCTGAGACATCGAGGGATCACCAATTTAGTATTAGAGGGCAGCGTGGAGGGTAAAAATCGTAGAGGGAGGCCAAGAGATGAATACACTAAGCAGATTCAGAAGGATGTAGGCTGCAGTAGGTACTGGGAGATGAAGAAGCTTGCACAGGATAGAGTAGCATGGAGAGCTGCATCAAACCAGTCTCAGGACTGAAGACCACAACAACAACAACCCCCTCATCCTGGCTATACTCACATGGACTGTAAAGAAATCCGTAAAACGCAAAACGTGGGTAATTTAGATCAGTTTTTCTCACATGGACAAACAACAGAGGCTCTGTCTCTCACAAAAAGATTAAAGCAGTCTTACGAAACTGAGAACTGGCAGTTACAATCAGGCAACAATCCGCAAACTATTCTTATCATTACCCCTTTGCTATCAATCTATGCCATTTCTGACAGATGCTGGTGCTTCAGTCTCTCTGATTAATGAATCTGCTTGCGAGCTACAGGGACACTCTCACAATAAAAAAATCACTTTTCGCCTTACAGCCTACAATGGCGACAGTTTCTCTGTTCTTGGAAAGTGAAATTTGTAGGCGAAATATCGAAGTGTGACAGTACCAGTGCTATTCACAGTAGTTCGATCACCATCGAGTACCAATATCTTTGGCAAGGATACATTCGGTTGGTTAGTATTAGATATTTAGGACAAAGTGGATTCTGTTGGTACTTAAATATCGAATGCTAAAATTCAGCAGTTGTGTGAAAAATATGTAGATTTATTCAATGGTACATCGGTAAATGCAAAGAATTTTCAAGTGTACATTACGCTCAAAGACAATGTTCAGCCAAACTTTCACCGCGCACTGCCGTTGCCTCACGCCATTCACAATGAAGTACCTTCTGAACTCAGCAAAATATACTGGTCTCTTGAACCCTATTTTTGCTAGTACAAAAATCGAATCGAAAAATTATCCTTTGTACTGACATTAACGCTCAGTGGTTATGGTTCTTTTCCGCTTCCACGTTTTGAAGACCTAATGGATCACCTAGAAGGTGGACGATTCTTTCTAAATTTGATTTAGCCAATGCTTCTGAGCCTCCCTTGGATGCGGAAACAAAGTAATTTATGGAGGTCTACAAACACGTCGACTTGTATCAGTACCAGTGTCTTCCCTTCGGAAGCACATCCGCTCCTAAGTTATTTAGCGCTTTCTTGAACAAGTGATGTTGAAAGTTCCGTCATGTTAAAATTATTTGGATGTCACCATTGCTTCCGAAAAAAGTTCCAGAACAGCAAATAAAATACCTGGAACCTCTTTTCCAAGTATTAACCAATGCAGGGCTTGAGTGTAATTTACAGGAGTGGTTATTTGGGACCTCTTAAAAACGTAGAATACAGGCAGTTCTGGCCAAACTGACCTACCATATGAAATTTATTCCTAGAGAGAGCTGCACAAATTGCTACTCCTTGTATGATCTTCAGCGTAAAGGTATCCCGTTGCAATACACTGGAGAATGCGAACATTCATTTGAGATGTTTAAAGATGCATTGCTTAGTCACCCATGCCTTAACTCGATCGGTACCACTATCTCCCCAATGTATCTGCGAAACCAAACGTTTCGTTCGCACTTTCACGCTCAGATTTCCAAAACTCGTGCTTCGCACTCGAGGGAAACTGCTTTTTAGTTGTTCCTGAGGGCCTATCGTACTCTGCCTTTTCATGATACCTCACCGGCAGAGTTATTACATGGTCGTCGTCACTGCTCTGCATCAATTTCAACCTCAACAGCCTAGTTCAGACACGAACTTCGCAACGAAGTTCTTCACGAAGGACAAAGTTTTCTATCATATTTTTAACAAGCATCAAAACTGTAAATCAGCCATCGAAACTCAGGCGACTGGTAGAGCTCATTATACCATCTGAAGGAAATCAGATACCAATCGACAACACCAAAATTATCTTTTAGTGATTTTTTGATTCTGCGATAAACGTTCACATTTCAGAAACGCTACCTGCACCACAGACTGCTGCCCCGAGGAGATGTTGCTGGTGCATGACGTTTAGATCCTTGGGTCGTCAGACGACTCTACCACGGGACTCTGCCACAGCCTGCCCACGCAGCCGCCGCCACCTCCACAGCCGCTGGAACAGCATCCACCGCAACTTCCAGCGACGCAAGAGAAGGATGTAGAGTGTGCATGAACTGCCAAGCCCTCTGCTTTCACTGCAGCACCGATAGTGGACCATATTCTTGCCGCTGCATAGACATCTTCCCTCCAGATTTTTTGAACGTTATTTGGGACATGTGCAGTTTCATCATCAGTACGATAATATAAAACTAACCCCTTTCGTCGTCTGTACCCCCGTTATGCGAAGAATGTTAGCATTGCTTTCGTTTTTTGTGGGGGGGGGGAGGGGGGGGGGAGGAGTGCTGTACCGACGGTACCTTCGTCTATTGTCCTCGGCACATCACGCACTGACCTCATCTAAGCTCTCAGCTGATAGAGAGGTCTCGTCAGACTCCGTCAGGTGGCGTCACACATGCAGCCAGAGAACGCCGAAATAACGTCACCCTAAGGCCCGAAATTGTGATTGGTCTACTTGTCTCTATAAGCCGACAGACTCAGAGCCTGGCTTTACGTTATGCTAAGATTATCTTTATATTATCATATCGAAAGGACAACAGTGCTATGAGAAATTTCCGCCACGAAAAGGACTGCTGCGACTGCCAGTGACTATTGTAATCCAATACTAGTGGGATAGAGGGAGATACAGCAGAGAGACTACAGGATACAGTGTTATGTATGCTTTGTAGCAAATATATTGTAAATAAATACATTTATATTTTAGTCCTTCTACAGTGTTTGATGAATTCCGAAGGGTTCATCCATCTCGTTACACTGGAGGAACGACAGTGAGTAAACTGTGGGCACTCTCACTGTTCTAGATAACATCAGTCATGCTCACAAGTAGTAGGACTAAGAGAGAACGAGGTCAGTCGGCAATGTTGGCTGATTCCTCCCCTCCCCCTCCCACAGCCCCTCCGATGTAGCCCAATTGACTTACATATAATATGATGGAAAATTAGAAGAAATATTGGGAAATTGAAAATAGCCAAATAGTGCCACATATTTTTCCCACCACTCAGATATCACTGTGGAAGTAGCCTACTAGACGTGAGTGTCAAATGGTGGGAATTTGAAAAACTAGTATGAAAAATAGTCTTAATGATGCGAATTTGAAATAACCAAGGTGTTGACTGGAGACGTGAGGACAGCCTGTAAGACATCAGGATCGTATACAGGTCATCTGGCGTTATGAGAACACTCTGCATGGTCATTTACGTCGAAGGTGGTGGACCAAGGGATACACATCATTTTCCGATATGGTAGGTCGTGAGTTTACGATCATAGCCTAATGGTAAAATAGTGGGAAATTCAGAAATCCTTGGATTCCACCACTCCTGTGATACTACAGCTCATAGTCTACTTGTCGCAAGTGTAAGTCCACTTGTGCTATGCTCATATTTAATGTGTAAACAATTTTCTCCACCTTTCTAACATTGTAAAGTAACACTCTAACCTTAACGTTTGCGACAGAACAAGGACAGCAACAACTGCATCTTTGTTTAAACAAAAAAAGTAAGGTAGAGCTCTCTTCTGTGGTCAGAGGGTCCATGTGCCCAGTCTTCTCTGGTGACGTATTTATAAATGCGAGCACCATCCGCCACTGCAGATGGCTGCCGTAATGTCTCCAGATAACTCAGCACACCAACTGACTCGCATGTTGTGCAGTGGAAATGGAAGCTAAAATTAGTACCATCTCGAAGAAACCTCGGCAACATTATGAAACTTTCCAGCATATATGGCTGACAAGCCGGAGCCTGCCTGTGCTGACATGTCTGTACCTACATTTTGGAAATGTTGACTAAAGTATGTTGTTTATTATGGCTCTACTGTCATCCCCACAGCCCCTCTGGTGACAGAAGTCAAGAGACGTAAGTTAAAAAAGCGGAGAAATTTGAAATGGTTAAAAGCATACCTATGAAAGTTTTGCTACTATAATGTCAAAATCCAGTCTGTGGTTACACAAGGGTAACTGAATCAGCGATCCTTTATTACAACAGGTCAGTTCTTCGCATGCCTAAAAAAGATGGATCCATACACCGGTTCTTGACTCACAGCAAATCAATACAATAACAGAAACCGGGACGGACTCATCAGAGACACACGTTTTCACGATAAAGGACGCTCACATCAGTGAAACTCCAAACAAGCTATTGGAAGATCGAGTTACACGCACCATGACGAAAACACATGGTTTTTCTCTGGTTTGGTCACAGTTATCAGTTCCTAAAACTGCATTCAGGGTGACTATGTCATCTTCCTTCTTCGTATGAGGGTTCAATACCGTAATCCCAGAGAGTTTAATAAAAAACGTTACGCTTTATGTAGATTTTGTATTGATAGGGAAAAGTCATGCGACGTGCATAATGAGGCCCTTGACTAATTATTAGAGTACTCAAGAAGTGAAAGTTTTGGGGCATGTAGGCCTCAGTGCCGAGAAATTACAAGCCATTCCACATTATGTGGTACCCGCCTCAAGACATGGAGGTCACACATTTATTGAATCAACTAAGTCCATAAGAGATTTATCAAGAACACCATAAAGGACCCCAACCTTGATCCAGCTAACTGTCAAAGATGTAAACTTGTACTAGAATGAAGAGACGCAAAGAGAGTTTAAAGCACTGAAGTAGGCATTAATAAACGGACCGGTCTTGGTCCACCCAGGTTAGGAACTGAAAGAGTTGTTCAGCACCAGGCGGAATACCGATGTGGCGTAATTGGAGCCTCTCGCAAATGTCTAAGGATTTACTAAGTTGTGGTATTTTCTGTTTGGTACATCTACTAACGTATATTGCAGTCTTAAGGCTCTGCAATGGAATGAAGTTTATACTTGGGCTACTGACCCACTGGTCAGAGTAGGACTAAAATGAGGAACTGACAACAACTTATCTGAAAGCTGTCTTGATTTGTTTGCATACCATTTGGGAACCACAATGGTGTAACTGCAACGAATGTGCCCAATAATACGATAAAGACCCCGTACTTAACGAAGTGAAGAAAAAATGAAACGATGGAAACCAAGCGAATATTCAGCATTTGTCTATGGTTAAAAATGGAGTTTTCATCTGAAAACTAACTCAGGTAGATGATAATTGCATGCTGTGTAACCTAAAGGAGTTCACAAACAATTAGAAGTGGAACACACACTTGAGTTGGATACACTTTAATACGTGTAAGTGCTACAGCAAAATGTGGGAATCTGCAAATTCCAGTGAGATGGAAAACAGATATAGAAGGGTTTCTGCGTCCTGAAATTCCTGCCAAGAGACAAAACTGCCAATTGTTTCGCTCAACAGTTAATTTTTTTCCGATTGTGGCAGTGAGATTGTGGGAAAATGCTACAGCCGGCTTGTCTGGCCCTTTACCTTGAACACAACATAGATTTCAGCGCGTGTTGATGGCCTTCCAATTTGGCGACTTTTGTCCCTTTCAGTAGTGGCACAGCAAGGCCTGTGACCACGGCGTTTAAGGATAAATTCCTAACAGAAACAAAGAAAGTGGTCTCATAGATGACTGAATATATTCCTGTGGAGGAAGATTAAGGCCGTCTGTTCATCTCGGTATCATATGACTACCAATGTGGCACAAAGAGTTATGGACATCTAAGAAAGCTATTCTGCCTCTGTTGCTAAAGACAACGTGGAGTCTGGAATATCTTCCTCAAAGGTTTTCAGAATAAGATCAATGAACTGCCTCACGATGCTGTGGGGTGGGTCCCACTCTTTATAGGAAAACAGGTGATCAGCTGATAAGATTAGAGAATCAATTCAATCTCCTACTGTGTGGAGAAACTGGCATTCAAGATTGTAAGATTGGTAATAGAGAAAAATATCGTTGCTCACAAAAACAGAAAGATCATCAAAGGAGTGTCATGTCAGATGGATCTTAAGGGTAGACAGAAGATGTTAGTCAAATCACATGAATTGTTGAAGAGACACAAGCTTCCTTGCAGTATGTTCTTTAATGTGTTTTGCCGCCCATTTCGAGAATGAAGGATATTACATCCAAAAGTCGTCGAAGTGGAAATATCAAATATGAAAAGGTTACAAGTGGCTCTACATTTATCGAAGCTCCAAGAGTTTTAGAGAGGGATGTGAGTGGAAATTTGGCAGACAAAGGGTGAGAAAGCTTTCCAGGTTATTATAATAACGAAGTATGTTCTTTTGCTATGATGAGGAGCAGGATTTCCAAAGGAATTACTTGACATTTTGTGTTATCATGTGAGGTGAGCTGTGCAGATTTAATTTCCTCCTGGAGTTTTTGTTGGTGAAATAAAGTTGGCCAAGTCACATGTGAAGATTCTTGACTGAAACCATCAGCAGAAATTATGTAGGGTTGCTATATTATAACAGGTTTTTCATTAAAATGGCTGCTACGGAAGTTGCGTTGTGCATATGAGCTACCAGATGCACAAGTTGTGTGGAGCCCATGTATGGATTGCCAGATGCGGAATTTGCGCTGTGCTTATGTATTTATTAGCAGATGCAGAAGTTGAGGTGTGCTGCAGAACTGGCCTGAGAGAGCAGGGAGATCAGTGAATCGTAGGGAACTAGGCTGCATTAGAATCTGTGGTGAAGTAACTTTTTTTCAGAAAGGAATGGTTCGTTCAGAGTTTTTAAGGAGGATGTCATGGAGAAACTACAAATCTGTGAGATATTTATTAAAGAAGTACTTAAATGAAGGATCGGTCAGGTAAGATATGTATTTTGACACAATGTTTTAAGGCAATCTGAAGTGAAATTCTTATTATAATGTTTTATTCTAACTGTGAAAATTCTACTGATTGTTTCTGTAATATTTCGAATCGTGTTTTCTTTGACTAAGTGTAATGAAAAAGAGAATTCATTTGCTTGACTTTTCATTGATCGAGATGATGATTTTTTTTTTTTTTAGCGTGGCCAACACAAAAGATAAAAATTCTTCTGCCATCTCTGCAAAAGGGTTAGTTTTCACTAGAATGAGGTCTCGCAGGATGTGGATACAGCGATGTTTGCACACGTCTGGTTAAGGTTAACCATTAATACGTGCTGATCTTGAGACAGATTGGGTCGAAAGTTGAACGAAGGGTAGCGTTTTGAAGGGCGCAGGGGGAAAACTGCCAAGGCAAGAGCCAAGGGAAGAAACCTCTTCGACTTGGGTCGGGTTGTAAGAGCAGTAGCGGGTTTCTTGCTGCCTGCGACAGGTCACGGAAGGGTGGGCTTTGTTAGTAGTGGGTATCATGCTGAACCTTTGACGTTGTGCTGTGCTGTTACTCGGAGACTGCCGCTCGGTGCCGGTGTTGATTTCTCGGTCAGCGTCAGCGTACTTGTAAAAGTTAGGTTCATAAACGTTTTGTGTCCGAAAATGTCATATATCAGATTTACAATTTAGGGCGATGTTGGCGATTAATTTGTGCTTTGGTCTCCCTGGTCGGCTTTAATAGCAGCTGGCATATCCAGTAAACGTTACTGGTATCCAGGGGCTTGCCGACGTTTGTCGCATGTGGGTTTTTGTTATCGTGCCATAGTTGGTTATGCCCTACCTAGTAATGTATAACCAACTATGGAAAGCTAACATACACCCACAAGAGACAAATATAAATGAAATATTCTCTTGGTGCAGACTTGTTGTCGAGGTTGTAAAGGTACTTATGCATGACTTGATTTCCTATGGAGCATGATGGAGGACACTTGATGAGGAAGAGGAGAGTTACTATCACAAGGAGTGAGTATTGAAATAGTATTTGAAGTGGATAGGTTATCTCTTTGTGTATAGTAGTTAACATGTGGAAGAGTAGTGTAGCTGGCACGGGCTAACACGATACAGTGTAACTTAAATGTTTGTGGTAACATAGTTTTTACTTATTATGTGGGGCGATTCATATCTGTTTGGCGGGTATCATACCATCTAATACTGGAATTGGGAGGTTTGTGAATCCATTTCCTGACCCTATCATAGGATGTCTTATTTTCCTGAACCTCCACAAGATTATTCTATGAAAAATTTTTTTTTATCCAGAATCAGTTTTGAGGTATGTCAAATATGTTGTACATTTTCTCTAGGTAGCAAACTGTACATCTCAGACAAGTGATGGAACATTATAAGGCTCTGCCAAATGCACTTCCAAATTCTGTTTACCCTCTAGTGTTTTTCTACTATGACGTGACAATCCAAATGTAAAATTCGCTTTCATTTCATTTGTTATTGTTGTATATCTTGTATTTCACTCTACGTTTTGTGTGTGACTGGGGTTATGTCAAAGGACTCTCATGTCAGGCACGCCTTGAAAATCACTCTTGTTACTGTTATGAGGCTTTGTACGTCGAATTCGAAAGATACGGTCTGACTTACGGCTTAGATGAAATCATTGTTCTCAGATGACCTTGTTTCCATTCCCCTTCCGGCCACACGGTGGAGGTTGCTGCCACTACTGTTGTACACGCGAGGAGATCCTTCCTCGGCCCTAGCTGCTTGAGGCTTCATGTAAACAGCACCAGCATAGCGATTGCCGAGGCGAACGGTGGTTCAAAACATGATAATCCGTCTCCTCACTCGGCCATATGTAAACACGCTGACAGAGCAGCGACGAGCTGGTGTACCTGAGGTTATGTGGCCAGCGGTTGTATGAACAGTTGGAGCTGATCGACTTCCTGATGTCATATGAACAGTTGCGTGGGGGCATGAGCTATTGTCAAAAGTTCCGAACAAGTTTATCGCAGAGAAGGCCTCGAAAACCGCTTAGTCAAGGGGACTTACTGTGAGAGGGAAAAAAGAGAGACTTGCCAGTTAGCTATCTGCGGAGAGATGGAAAACGGAAGGGCAAATTGTTCTTGGTATATATACATATACGGTGCAGCGTTATCTTAACAACAAAATGGTTCAATGCTGTTACGGTCGCCATTACGCAAATGCTGCAGTAACCGCAACCTACGGAGCTTTATTAACACACGTCGTTTCCAAACACAACGGACCGTTCTTTGAGGAGGCTGAAGTACCCGGCCTGCCCGTCTTGTAGACTTCAGAGTCATATTTCCGGACTAATCGACGTTTCCTCTATCGGGTGAAGTAAACCGCCATACTGTAAAAAATGCTGGCGTCGTAGTCGAACATGAAAGAGATTCAACGGAACTGTATGTGTTTTGTGCGTTTTCTGTTCACACAGTTTATGGACCTTTCTGTGGCAGGAATGTCATACCTGGACATGCCTCATGCGTGAAGAGTGAGCACATGACGACCATTTTCTGCCTACAGTCAGCTTGTGCCTCACGCTTGAGTGTCAATGATTCTTAGATGAACTCACTCACAAGAGTAGATGAGAGGGCAATCACTAAACCATAGTGGTAGGAACTAAGAAACTGAGTCAAACTGGAGCTCATATTATGTGACCATTAATGAACAATACTAATCTAGTGGAGCCACTGTGAATTTCAGGACGACAGAGTCTGAGCTATACTTTATAGATGAAATAATATTAGATGGTGTCTGCTATGTGCTGGAATTAACCAATGAATGTATAGAGCTGTAGAGAGCTGAGAGGCTGCACTTCAGTTTGCATGGAGGTGATTAATGTTTCGACTGATGCATCGAGTCATTCAGCAAGAAAGATTTAAATGGTTTTTTACTGACGAACTGTAAAAGTAGATACACATAGTGTCGTTTGGTCACAGCCAGTGTGCTCTCTGCCGCCGTTGGATAAGCAGCTGCCAGCAGAAAGTCGTATACTCCTAGCTCACTTATTTGTTACATAGTTTAATTAATTTCTTTGTGTGTTTTTGGTACTTGCATTGTTTAATTCATAAATTTCTGGCGTATTATAGTATTTGAGAGTTGTGGCATCGCGTTTTAGTACCTGAATAGTGTAAATTCGAGTAGTCGTCTGTCTTCTGTTTTTGTTTTGAACGGTCAGTGTCGGTTAGTCACAGCCAGTGTGCCCCCTGCCGCCGTTAGATGAGCAGCTGCCAGCAGAAAGTCGTATACTCCTAGCTCAGTTATTTGTTACATAGTTTAATTCTTAATTTCTTTGCGTGTTTTTGGTACTTGAATTGTTTAATTCATAAATTTCGGGCGTATTATAGTATTTGAGAGTTGTAGCATCGCGTTTTAGTACCTGAATAGTGTAAAATCGCATAGTCTCCTTCCGCCGCCGAGCAGTGTGTCAGCAGTGCGCAAGTAGCAGCATTACTGCGTATACTAGGCAATCTTGTATTTTAATAACCGTTTAAAATTTGTGTCGATTTGTTTGTCGATTTGTTTGTGCTCTCTGTACATTAGTTCAGACGTTCTATGCACAACAGTTTTTAGCATGGATAGGGACTACAACTGCTGTGTTCGGATGCAGGCTGAGTTGGCATCCCTTCGCTCCCAGCTTCAGGCAGTGTTGGCTTCGGTCACACAGCTTGAGGCTGTTGCCAATGGGCATCACTGTGGGGCTCCGGATGGGGGTTTGTTGGGGACGGCCAGCTCGTCCCACGCATCCCCCGATCGGGCTACGACTGTGGCTGCCCGGGATACTGCCCGCATTTAGGCTGATCCCTCACCTGTGGTAGAGTGGGAGGTCGTCTCGAGGTGTGGCAGGGGGCGAAAGACATTCCGGAGGGCTGAACGGAAGGCCTCTCCAGTTTGTCTAACGAACCGCTTTCAGGTGCTGTCTCAGGCTGATACTGATCTTCGGCCGGACATGGCTGCTTGTCCTGTTCCAGAGGTTGCCTCTCAGTCTGCAAGACCCAGGTGGTCACAGAGGGTGGGCTTACTGGTAGTTGGGAGCTCCAACGTCAGGCGCGTAATGGGGTCCCTTAGCGATATGGCAGCAAGAGAGGGGAAGAAAACAAATGTGCACTCCGTGTGCATACCGTTGGGAGTCATTCCAGATGTGGAAAGGGTCCTTCTGGATGCCATGAAGGGTACAGAGTGCACCCATCTGCAGGTGGTCGCTCATGTCAGCACCAATGATGTGTGTCGCTATGGATCGGAGGAAATCCTCTCTGGCTTCCGGCGGCTATTTGATTTGGTGAAGACTGCCAGTCTCGCTTGCAGGATGAAAGCAGCATCGTCGACAGGACTGACTGCGGACCTTTGGTACAGAGCCGAGTGGTGGGTCTGAATCAGAGACTGAGACGGTTCTGCGACCGTGTGGGCTGCAGATTCCTCGACTTGCGCCATAGGGTGGTGGGGTTTCGGGTTCCGCTGGACAGGTCAGGAGTCCACTACACGCAGCAAGCGGCTACACGGGCAGCAGGGGTTGTGTGGCGTGAACTGGGTGGTTTTTTAGGTTAGATGGCCTCGGGCAAGTACAGAAAGGGCAACAGCCTCAAAGGATGTGGGGCAAAGTCAGAACATGTGGGGACCAAGCAGCAATCGGTATTGTAATTGTAAACTGTCGAAGCTGCATTGGTAAAGTACCGGAACTTCAAGCGCTGATAGAAAGCACCGAATCTGAAATCGTTATAGGTACAGAAAGCTGGCTGAAGCCAGAGATAAATTCTGCCGAAATTTTTACAAAGGCACAGGCGGTGTTTAGAAAGGATAGATTGCATGCAACCGGTGGTGGCGTGTTTGTCGCTGTTAGTAGTAGTTTATCCTGTAGTGATGTAGAAGTGAAGAGTTCCTGTGAAATATTATGGGTGGAGGTTACACTCAACAACCGAGCTGGGTTAATAGTTGGCTCCTTCTACCGACCTCCCGACTCAGCAGCATTAGTGGCAGAACAACTGAGAGAAAACTTGGAATACATTTCACATAAACTTTCTCAGCATGTCATAGTCTTAGGTGGAGATTTCAATTTACCAGATATAGACTGGCACACTCAGATGTTTAGGACGGGTGGTAGGGAGCAATTAAACAGAGAACCGACTCGTGGAGATAACATCTTGGACCTACTGATAACAAACAGACCCGAACTTTTCGACTCTGTAAGTGCAAAACAGGGAATCAGTGATCATAAGGCCGTTGCAGCATCTCTTAATATGCAAGTTAATAGGAATATAAAATAAGGGAGGAAGGTTTATCTGTTTAGGAAGTGTAATACAAGGCCGATTCCAGACTATCTAACAGATCAAAACGAAAATTTCTGTTCCGTCACTGACAATGTTGAGTGTTTATGGAAAAAGTTCAAGGCAATCGTAAAATGCGTTTTAGACAGGTACGTGCCGAGTAAAACTGTGAAGGACGGGAAAAACCCACCGTGGTTCAACAACAAAGTTAGGAAACTACTGCGAAAGCAAAGAGAGCTTCACTGCAAGTTTAAACGCAGCCAAAACCTCTCAGACAAACAGAAGCTAAACGATGTCAAAGTTAGCGTAAGGAGGACTATGCGTGAAGCGTTCAGTGAATTCGAAAGTAAAATTCTATGTACCGACTTGACAGAAAATCCTAGGAAGTTCTGGTCTTACGTTAAATCAGTAAGTGGCTCGCAACAGCATATCCAGACACTCCGGGATGATGATGGCATTGAAACAGAGGATGACACGCGTAAAGCTGAAATACTATACACCTTCTTCCAAAGCTGTTTCAAAGAGGAAGACCGCACTGCAGTTCCTTCTCTAAATACTCGCACAAACGAAAAAATGGCTGACATCGAAATAAGTGTCTAAGGAAAAGAAAAGCAACTGGAGTCACTCAACAGAGGAAAGTCCACTAGACGTGACGGGATACCAATTCGATTCTACACAGAGTACGCGAAAGAACTTGCCCCCCTTCTAACAGCCGTGTACCGCAAGTCTCTAGAGGAGCGGAAGGATCCAAATGATTGGAAAAGAGCACAAGTAGTCCCAGTCTTCAAGAAGGGTCGTCGAGCAGATGCGCAAAACTATAGACCTATATCTCTGACATCGATCTGTTGTAGAATTTTAGAAGATGTTTTTTGCTCGAGTATCATGTCGATTTTGGAAACCCAGAATCTACTCTGTAGGAATCAACATGGATTCCGGAAACAGCGATCGTGTGAGACCCAACAAGCTTTATTTGTTCATGAGACCCAGAAAATATTATATACAGGCTCCCAGGTAGATGCTATTTTCCTTGACTTCCGGAAGGCGTTCGATACAGTTCCGCACTGTCGCCTGATAAACAAAGTAAGAGCCTTCGGAATATCAGACCAGCTGTGTGGCTGGATTGAAGAATTTTTAGCAACCAGAACACAGCATGTTGTTATCAATGGAGAGACGTCTACAGACGTTAAAGTAACCTCTGGCGTGCCACAGGGGAGTGTTATGGGACCATTACTTTTCACAATATATATGAATGACATAGTAGATAGTGTCGGAAGTTCCATGCGGCTTTTCGCGGATGATGCTGTAGTATACAGAGAAGTTGCAGCATTAGAAAATTGTAGCGAAATGCAGGAAGATCTGCAGCGGATAGGCACTTGGTGCAGGGAGTGGCAACTGACCCTTAACACAGACAAATGTAATGTATTGCGAATACATAGAAAGAGGGATACTTTATTGTATGATCACATGATAGCGGAACAAACACTGGTAGCAGTTACTTCTGTAAAATATCCGGGGGTATGCGTGCGGAACGATTTGAAGAGGAATGATCATATAAAATTAATTGTTGGTAAGACGGGTACCAGGTTGAGATTCTTTGGGAGAGTCCTTAGAAAATGTAGTCCGTCAACAAAGGAGGTGGCTTACAAAACACTCGTTCGACCTATACTTGAGTATTGCTCATCAGTGTGGGACGTACCAGATCGGGTTGACGGAAGAGAGAGAGAAGATCCAAAGAAGAGTGGCGCGTTTCGTCACAGGGTTATTTGGTAACCGTGATAGCGTTACGGAGATGTTTAGCAAACTCAAGTGGCAGACACTGCAATAGAGGCGCTCTGCATCGCGGTGTAGCTTGCTCGCCAGGTTTCGAGATGGTACGTTTCAGGATGAGGTATCGAATACTTATACCTCCCGAGGAGATCACGAATGTAAATCTAGAGAGATTCGAGCGCGCACGGAGGCTTTCAGACAGTCGTTCTTCCCGCGAACCATACGCGACCGGAACAGGAAAGGGAGGTAATGACAGTGGCACGTAAAGTGCCCTCCGCCACACACCGTTGGGTGGCTTTCGGAGTATAAATGTAGATGTAGATGTAGATGTAGAGTGTGTATTGGATAGAGGAAGGTTCAAAGTTTTTCCACAGCTGCGTTGTTGCTTGTTTGATCAACACTGCGACTTCACCACAAGCGAATTCATTTTATGTGTTATAATTCGCGCTCATTCAATCCATTGTTCAAGCGCAATGTGCATTCCTCTGTAGATTCAGCCTCAGCTCAATCAGATTTATGACTTGCACACAAAACTTTCGGAAGCTGATTACGTATGCTAAGGAGAGAGCGCTTGCCGGCCACGCACGTCTGAAAAAAATGTCGAGGTTGTCAGAGATGCGTTCACACGGAGCACTCTGAAGTCCACAAGATGGGCAGGCGGGAAACTTCAGCCTCCTCAAAGAACGGTCCGGTGTGTTCGGAAACGACGCTTGTTCGCGAAGCCCCATAACTTGCGGTTACTGCATCATTTACGTACCGGCGACCGTAAGAGAATGTACTAGTTTAGAATTTCAGTCTCCAGGATATGGCAGGGGATACTTTTTATGAACGATTCATATTCCCGGACGAATCGACGTTTCATCAATTGACTGGAGTAACCCGCCATACTTTAAAAATTTATAGGTCACAAAATGCTGGTGTCGCAGTCGAACATGAAAGAGACTCACCAGAATAGTCTGTGTTTGGTGCCATTTCTATTCACAAAGTTTATAGACCTTTCTGTGGCAGGAATGTCATATCTGGACATGCCTCAAAATTACACATTGCGTCAGCTTCACGAGGATTCCAATCATTTCACTGTTACGCAAGACAGAGTCTAGCTTTACTATCACCATGAGTTGCAGAGTTATCTTAACACCAAAATAATATAACCTCGATTCGAAGAGCTGGACAACAAGGCCTTTTTCATTGTTTTCGGCCTTCTAGGTCAGTAGAACTTACACCATGTGATTTTTGTCTGTGAGGATGTGTAGAAGACAGTCTTTGTCGTACCTGTGGCAGCTACCCTTCAATAACTGAGAAATCAAGCTGCTGAATCAGTCGATTCAGTAAACAGGAACCTGTTGATTCCTATGTAAAATGAAATAGACTAGCGTACATAGGTTTGTCGAGCAACGCATGACGCGCTCAGTAATTAAAACTTCCGGGCTAAGAGGCCGTGGTCCAATAGTCGAAATACTTCTCCCTGACGTTTCGTTGCCAGCTGCGGGCAACATCATCTGAGTATTTCTACTATTGGACCACGGCCTCTTAGCCCGGAAGTTTTAATTACTGAAGACGCCGGCCGTGAAAGCCTACACGCTATGATTAGCATGACGCTCTGGTTGAGTGTATGGTATAGTTTATGTGCGAAAATAAAACTCTGAGCCTTTCTCTGTCCAGTGAGAACAATGTGTATCATAGTTTCTCGACACTAAATATCTGAAATCTGTTCGTCCTCTTTGAATAAAGACTTACATTGTCTTCGTAGATTTGTGTCAAATAAGCTTACTTCCATGCCCTCCATCCAAGATACTGTAACAGAGAATTTCACATCAGTGTCTACTCTATCTTCGAACCAGTTTGTGTTTCAGTTATACCCAGTGTAGTGCCATGATAAAACAAGAGTATTATTTGTGTCTCAATAATAGTGCCATCAGTGTTCCTGTGATTAGATACTTCTGTAGACAATTACATTCAAATGTTAATTTTCAAATGTTCACTCAAATGTATTTAGCATCTTTTTCCTTTTCATTGACGTTGTCCTATTGTCTACACCTCTTCTTATTTGTGAGCTCTTTTTCTTATACTAATACCAGGTGTTAAGTTTTGTGTGTCCGTCTCTTCTTAAATATTCATTACCTACATATCAGTTAATGGTATTGTATCAATGTGAGACAATTGCTAACATTACTTCTTCCCTTTCCGTCGTCATATGATATGTTTTCAGGTTGGTCTCTATTACGAGAACCATTATTAATTGTATACACTACGTGATCAAAAGTATCCGGACACCCCCAAAAACATACGTTTCCCACATTAGGTGCATTGTGCTGCCACCTACATCCAGGTACTCCATATCAGTGACCTCAGTAGTCATTAGACATCGTGAGAGAGCAGAATGGGGCGCTCCGCGGAACTCACGGACTTCGAACGTGGTCAGGTGATTGGGTGTCACTTGTGTCATACGTCTGTACGCGACATATCCACACTCCTACACATCCCTAGATCCACTGGTTGCGTCGTGATAGTGATGTGGAAACGTGAAGGGACACGAACAGCACAGAAGCGTACATGATTACCTCGTCTGTTGACTGAAAGAGACCGCCGACGGTTGAAGACGGTCGTAATGTGTAAAAAGGCAGACGTCCAACCAGACCATCACACAGAAATTCCAAACTGCATCAGGATCCACTGAAAGTAATACAACAATTAGGTATACATCATATCAGTAAATGCCAAACGACGCCTCGCTTGGTCGGCCGGTGTGGCCGAACGGTTCTAGGTGCTTCAGTCTGGAACCGCGCGACCGCTACGGTCGCAGGTTCGAATCCTGCCTCGGGCATGGATGTGTGTGATGTCCTTAGGTTGGTTAGGTTTAAGCAGTTCTAAGTTCTAGAGGAATGATGACCTCTGATGCTAAGTCCCATAGTGCCCGGTGCACGTCAACTGCCAGCGTGTGTAGCGTCAATAGCAAAATTCGGAGGCGGTGGTGTGAAGGTGTGGTGATGTTTTTCATGGAGGGGGCTTGCACCCCTTGTTGTTTTGTGTGGCACTATCACAGGACCGTTATACATTAATGTTTTAGTCACCTTCTTGCTTCCACTGTTGAAGAGCAATTCGGGGATGGCGATTGTATCTTTCAACACGATCGAGCATTTGTACATAATGTATGGCCAGTGGCGGAGTGGATACACAACAGTAACATCCCTGTAATGGACTGGCCTGCACAGAGTCCTGACCTGAATCCTACTGAACACCTTTGGGGTGTTTTGGAACGCCGACTTCGTGCCACGCCTCACCAACCGACATCGATACCTCTCCTCAGTGCAGCACTCCATGAATAATTGGCTGCCATTACCCATGAAACCTTCCAGCACCTGATTGAGAACGTATGCCTGAGAGAGTGGAAGCTGTCATCAAGCCTAAGGGTGGGCCAACACCATACTGAATTCCAGCATTACCGATGGAGGGCGCCGCGAACTTGCAAGTAATTTTCAGCCAGGTGTCCGGATACTGTTTATCACACAGTGTAAATTCAATGTGTTTGTAATTCTACTCTCGTGTTAAGAAAAAACAGAACATTTTCAACGACTAGAGACAGGCCGTTTATATTCAGAGGATAAATATAGTAGTATGTTCTGCAAATATTATTAGCATTTCAGTCACCTCGGTTCAGCATGTGTCCTGTTGCCTAGTAGGCACAGGGTCCTCCATGGCCCCTGATAACTTGTTCCTTGCGTGATGGCATCGAGGCGTAAAGGGCGGAAATGGCGTCCTGTGGTAGCTGACATACTGTGACACCAAGAAAGTATTTGTTCGTGCAGCAACACGTGGTCGTGCATTGTCTTGCTGAAAAATGGAGTCTGATGTGTTGCGAGGAAAGGGAATGGCTACAGGTCTCAGGATAACATGCACATAGGTCACACTGGTCATAGTGCCCTCAACACTCATCAACTTTGATTTGTGATTATACCCAACAGCACCCCTTACCATAAGGCCTGCAGTTGGTATTCTGCGTCTTGCGCCAATGCAGTCACTGTGATGTCGCTCCACCTGTCTGCATCGAACCAAAATGCGGCTATCACTTTCAAGGAAACAGAATACGGATTCGCCGAAAACACCAACTGATGGCATTCCTGTTCCCAGTGACGTCGTTCCACACATCGTTACCGCTTAGCGTGTTTATGCACATTCGTCAAAGGTAAGCGGAGGAGTGGAAGACGCGCACCTAACGCATGCCGACGGACTGTCCCCTCTGGTAGCGTACGATGTGTTACACTGTTCCACTGTTGCGACACAGCCGAGGACGCACGTCTGGGTTGTGCAACATGATCCATCTCGTCGTGTTCTGCCTTCCGTGAAACATTCTTCATACACTCGTTGCATTGCCGAAACACTTCGTCCCACATGAGCAGTGATTTCCCGAATGGCTGCATTAAACTCTCTCACGCCAGTAATGCGCCCTCTTTCAAATTCACTGATGTGACGGTAAGGTTCGTGCGTACTTCTGCGAGATATCCTGCACGTCTGCTCAAGTCACACTGATTCATTACCTTCAGATTATTGCGACAACGAGAGCCGCAGACATATTTTACCGGTAGGTGGTGTTGCGCCGTGGTATCGATGTTGACCTTGAACCCACAGGCCGACATGGTTTAAATGCTAATCATTTCTGCCGAACGTACTAATGTACATGTCTTGTGAAAATGAGCGATGTATCTCGAGTGGTTGGAGGTTTTCTGTTTTTTTCTGAATTTGAGTATATCTCCCTGTTTATAAATCGTAATGATCGGCTATGACCTGTCAGCCAATGCTCGTACTTTGGAATTTATGTGATTTTCCCCTAACGCATATTTAATATTTGCGGACATGCTACAGACAATCTCAGATAACCATTTTGGTTGATAGTATTAGTATTGTCTCCTATGTTTTAATACTTGTTTTAACGTTTTTGCCAGTGTGATTAGTAATGATCAGTTACTCGTTGTATATTTTTGTTATTAGTGTTTTGCTTCTTATAATGTCAGTTTAATTGTAAACTTGATGTTATTAAGATATCCATTATATGATCACCCAATCTGTAATTTTATAAAACTTTTAATAGTTTGTTCTTTAAAGATTTGACACAACTGTAACTTTGCATTGAATGTTTTATTCCTCACGCAATTAGCCAAACGATAATCTTGTTTTTAATATAGTTTTCTTTACACAATAAACATGCAGACCAAATGGGTGAAGATTAGTCTTCTCTATTTAATCTTTTCAAGATACTGGAAATATATCAGTGTGTTCTTTCTTTTTTTCGTCAGAAGAGAAATTTCCTTGTTCCTAATTCTATACGGTAAACTTAAAAAGAAACTGTTACGGTGTAAATTTTTCCCAAGCAGAAGTGGGATGAAAATGGTATTACTTTTGCCTCCTTTCATAACTTAACACTTCATGAACTACTAATGTCGAAAGCTTTTTGTGCTTCTGAGGCTGTACAGATACTTGAGAAACGGGCAGAAGAAAGCCGTTCTGTTTTCATCTCATTTGAGATCAATAAACCCGTTCCTTGTTCCTTACCATACCCGGGATGTCGGTTTGTACAATATGGATGGACAAGTGAGTGTTTCTCAAATGTAGCGAGATATGTAAAAGCAGTTTGGAGATTAGCAACACTAACCTAAACGTTTCTGTTCCATAGACGTCCTCTAACACAGTGTGCTGCAAACATAGTCTTCACGCTTTTCTGTGTCGATTCTATCGGCTAACAGAATGATATTGTCCTCCCCCATACAAACAAACAAGGTTCCATCCTCAACGGACACTTTGAGGCTCGTTTTTCTAGTTATTCTTGTGCCCATCATCTTAGCGTGAGTATTCTTTTTCCTCTGGCATACGACCTTCCTAATTCAGGTTGGTTTGTGTGGGTTTACTTGTCAACAGATGTGACTGAACAGCGTTTTCATGAAGTAACTAATAATTAATGCTTATGGCGTAACGCACATGCATTCAAAAAAATTAAATTCGTGTATTAGGTGAAATATTGCAGATATGTCTTTTCGTTAGTCCATTACTAACCATGCGCTATGTTAGTTGTTGCAAAGCTTAGTATTTCATGTTTGGATATGACTTTTCAATGCTAGTGTGTTCACTCAGTATTAATTTGTCACGGCATGCAACGTGAATGAATTTTTTTCATTGTAGCAGATTTTTTTGTGCATTATGTGTAATGGTTTACTGTACTATCCCCTTGCAGTCCCAAAGTCCACTTACTATTCTTTCATGTAATCACTTTCGGCAATCTTTCGTCTTTATATTCAAGAACGGTCCTGTTGGTTTCCAGTTTGTATACGATATGCCCTGTAGTTCGAGCCCATCCTGTGTGTGGCACTGTCCACCATGTGCTTTCGTACTTGGGCTTTACAGTAAAAGATCCTTTCTATTAGAGACCGTGCAACTCATTAAGTCTAACAAACACTGTTGCATGCTTATAATTCTCAGTACGTCGAATTTATTGGAATGAAAGTGCTTTTCATCGCTGAGTGACTCTGTCCTTCCCTTGACTTTTCGTAGCATCCTTCTTTAGCTACGTGATAATAACTACATTCAGTACTACTGCACGATAAACACATCCGGCACGATTTCTTTCATTAACGTCCAAACCACCAAATTCCACAGTCCTTGCTGATCATGTAATTAATTACATACTTACTTATTGAAGTCGTGGTTGTTCGTGACGAATTGAATATATCGGATTTCGAGAGGTTGTTCTTATGTAATAAATGTTCAATTGATTAACTGGTTCCTCCTTGATTCCCTGTTCTACGCTCTGTAGTCCTCTCAGTACTGTCATATCTGTTAAATGGGTGTGAAATTACATTCCCCAAGAGATGTCTCTGACAGTGAGAGTAACCGAGCAATATAGTTGCACACAGTATGAGAAATGAAGCCTTATGCGTGTCTTAAAGTCTTTTTTACCAAATTAAGGCGTGGTTAATTTATCATTTAATGTTGGTTCGGTACTGCTCTTGCACATACAGTGAGTGAGACAGTGTCTGTATTGGAGTAACAGAAATGAAACATTTTATCACGAATGCCTGAGGAACTTCGATAATCAAACAAAATTAATTCACTCTGGTGATAGAGGCAGCTCCTTCAGCGGGCTGGTCGAATGCTACGAAGACAAGAAGTCAATCTTTGCGGCCCCCAGGCTGTGTTTGAGCAAGTGGTAACAAATAGTCGGCCAGAGTGGCCGAGCGATTCTAGGCGCTACAGCCTGGAACCGCGCGACCGCTACGGTCGCAGGTTCTAATCCTGCCTCGGGCATGGATATGTGTGATGTCCTTAGGTTAGTTAGGATTAAGTAGTTCTAAGTTATAGGGGACTGATGACCTTAGAAGTTAAGTCCCATAGTGCTCAGAGCCATTTGGTAACAAATAGAAAACTTTTTCTCTTTCACCATTATTTATAATACCGGCTTCGAAAATTGGCGGCTATTTCTTAACCTAACACATTAATTTAAAGAATATTCGTAAAGATATTCTACAGTGGTGTAGAAGGAATTCCCTAACAGAAAATTCTTTGATTCACCCTGAAACACTCTTATACAATAGAGGAAAATATACAACTCTCTAATGGACTAAGTCATTTTCTTTTTCAAGTGAAGTGTCAGGTAGTTCATTATTGTTGGAATATATGATAGCAAATTACGACGAAACGAAACTCACGTAACACAGTAAAGCGTGCCAAAACAGTCTCAGCGTAACCCCCTCTAGCAAAAATGCAAGCGTCTATTCTCACATGCTAAAGGTCATAAAGATTCAGAATGGTATCCAGCGATAAATTGTCCACAAATATATAGCGCCGTTTTTCGTATTTCGGCAGTGGTTCTTGCAGTCCCTGGAGAACGAGTAAGTTCCCGCTTAATCATGTCCACTTATGTTCAACTGGAGAGTTATCTGCTGGTCTGGATGACCATAGTAGTTGTCGTACACGACGAAGAGCATGTAAGTCTCAACAGCCGTATTTAGATATGCATTATCCTACTAAAAAAGCACGTTACATTCCTGTCGAAAAATGGTAGTAGCACGGGGATAAAAACGCGAGTTGTATAGCGGGTACTGGTTACTTTATCCTATAGAAACAATAAATGTGAATATGAACAGTAATTGATCCTCCCCTGCCTCTCACACCATGAATCCAGGGCTGGGACCCATGTGTCATCGGCGAATGCACTCTGGATAAGGCAGCTCAACAGATCTGCTCCTTACACGCGAACGTCCATTGCACGCATACGTACAGATCCTACTCTCGTTAACACTCTGACGACACCAAAGTACCCATAATCGGCGGTGTTGTGGCGTCTGTTGTAGGCTAGCCAGATTCATGTATGTTCTTTGTCCCACTGCTAGCAGACGGTCCCTAATGATCCCTGGTGACACAGCTGGTGCGACATGTGCCTAGATGTCGCACCTGGAAAACGTTGGGTTGGCCACCGCCGCTATCGCTCGCACAACTCATCGATCTAAAAGTGCGTCTGTACAACTCAGATGTCCAGAATATGGTCTACAGGGATGGGAATATTTCAGAGCCCACTGTTGAAAGTAGCAACACACCACTGATAGACTGTGACAGACATGTGCAACAGTCGGTCGATACATCCACCCGGCTTGTTTAAATGGCTGAAGCTGTGGGACAGTCGCCAGTGGGGTGTGTTAGTGCTGAAAAATGACTGCTGCAAACGCTGTTTGCCATTAAGCTCAGTTCAATTACTGACTGTAGACTCAAAACTGAAGGTGCACAAATAAACTCCTGGGCCCTATACGATCGCCGACGACCGTGACAAATGATTAAAGAAAACTATAGTCTCACAGTATGCAAATAATGTATACAGCCGTATCTGACTTCTTTCGGTGCTAATGTCATACCATAGAAGTCATTACAGAGGCTGCTTTTGGTCCTTGTATTATACACAGGGTTTTCACCATGTTTTGAGAGATGATAATTCCAAAGAACATTAATGAATGCATTCACTGTCACACAGATGTCTGAGTACCCCGTTTTATGATCAGAACACTACAAAATGTTCTAGAGGTAATAACAGAAATAATTTTGTCATATGCTCCTGTATTCTGCCACTATTATCCCTGTAAATTGCGTTTGCCTAATAACTAACTTTCGTTTTCTGCTATAGTAAGACTAGCACAATTTTCCTGTGGTTGATCAGCAGTAACTTAGGCTTGAAGATAACTGCTAATAAATCAGTGCAGGTGCATGAGTGAACTGTTCACACTGATCGACAAAGGCTGAAATCCTACCTTTTCTTGCTCATTATTAAGGTTTGTATAAGGGAGAAAATTTTCGCCGTGTATTTCATTATCAACAATTATTTAACTAAAATTTCCATTTCACCGTTTACTGTTTAATTTTTTGTTAATGTTTTACATGTTCTGAAATATTTTACATTCATACATGTGTGCAGTGCAATGAAAATAAAATTACTTTCATTGCGATAGGATCCGCAGCTGCGATGGAATTTTTGGAAGATTTCTTGATGCTTTCAGTTGCCACTCTCTTTATTTTATGTACGATTATAGAATTTCGGTCTGACGCCATTATCAAGTATTTTATAGCTGAATTTTTTAGCAGTAAATTATGTCATGTATGTAAAATGGCCGAAGGCCGAAACTGTACAATCGTACATGAAATAAATAGAATGGGAGCTCAAGGCATCAAGAAACCTTTCAACAAAATAAAATATGCAAAACGAAAACGTGATTTACAAAGGGGATGTGGTATTATCAAGGAAAAAACCGAGAAACATATCATACTTTTTGAGCAAACTGAGATTAATAAGGTACAAAGTAAAACACATTTTCTCTCTCTTTCTCCATTCAGTTTTTATTTAAAATCATCAAATACGTACATTATGACTGTATTTGTGTTTAAAAAACAGAGCAAATGAATGAAACCTTAGTAACAGTGGCTTGCTACAATTGTTATGAAGTTCTAGAGTAACCAAACCGATTGCAGAATCGTCAGCTGGAATTAATCATCAGTATTTTTAATGGATTAATATTTATTCCTGTTGATAACGGCCAATCTCATTTTCCCAACTGTGTACACTCTGTCAATAAATTCAAAGTAGAATGTGGTGTGTGTTTATATGTGCTCAGCACCATATATTGTATGCAAAAGATGAGAGACTGCTCGGATTTGTTAATCATTCTCAATATCTGTACCATAACACCAATCCTTTAAATAAAAAATCAAGTACGTTATTGATATGGCCGCATCATACACAAAAGCAGTTCCTAGGAAAAAGAAACCGATTACTATGTATGTATGTTCATGCAAATACTTTGTACCATCAGCTTCAACAGACGGAGAGGTAATCTTCGAAGGTTTCTGAGTAGTAATCCGAAAAAACTCAACCTCTTCAGATGTGGAACCAGTTGACTTGCATCATGGTGGTGGCAGGGAACAGTCACTCTTCTGCAAAACATCTGACCCATCGACAGGTTCACTGAACTTCGGTTCCAGTGTGTTTCTTGCAGTGGTTTCATCTGACGTGGATACATATCTGAATCATAAGCAGATAAATATATTAGTATTTGCTATCAATGTGACTGTGAGTATGCATCTTATTTATGGAATTCAGGGGGATAGGGTTATCATTAAACTTCCACTACTTGGGTCAGAGTGAACAGAAAATCATTTACTGTGTGGTTACCAAACTTTATAGGAATGATGTTCAGAATGTGCTCAGCAGCATTTGCGTTGTTAGTAGTGTTAGTGTCACGTCCTGCCGTTTGGCGTCTTTACCGATGCGGCAGTATAAATTTGAAACACAAGCATCAGTGTGCGTTACAGTTGCGGACAGTCAATATGAGTCTGGACAAGGTGACCAGGGCTTTTCTCGTACGGCTGTTTTATCAAAACAACAGTAACAGTGCTGCTGCTCTTCACAAGTGTCGAAGTGTTGAAGCAATACTGAGTGGTCATCCCTCCGCACAGGGGTTGAAGAACATGATTCGGAAGTTCGAACTATGTGGCGTTTTCAGAATTGTTCTTGGGAGAGGTCGACGGCCATTTGCGCAGCAAACTGTCGAAAGAGTTCCTGTTGCCATGACTGAAAATGCAGTGCACAATGTGCGATATACAAGCATTGCACTAGCGGTGTTCTGAGAGTTGTACATTATATGTTCCACCGTTCGAAAAGTGCTGCGAAAAATTATGAAATGGTATCTGTAGTGCGGTTCCAGGCTGTCGTTGACGCAGATTGTCATAACACTGAGCACTGTTTGCAACTTGTAACGTTTTCATGGTAAGCAACTGACAAATGTTACCATATAATGTGAATATTAAAATCTGTTGTTCTCAATAGTTTACTCATTATTTCTCTTCTGCGTGTCCTGATAAATGTTTCCTCGAAGTTTCAATCTCCTACGATCGCTTGTTTGTTCCAGGGAACATCACAAGTAGTAATGCTTCGTTACAACCACTAACTGCTTTCCAACCATGGCAGTCACTACTTAGTGGAAAGTGGACGATGATCTGCATTCCAGTTACCACTTCCCGGTCTGAATAAATCTACAAGGCCGATATGTTACCAAAAGAAAGTCGCCAAAGCAGGGGCAATATTGGGCCCGCGAGTTCGTAGTGAATTCCACTTTTGTAAGTAATTAAATAAATAAGATATTAGGAACTATTTTTAAACGTTAGTTGTTGTTATAAGTATTATTGGAGTGTAATTACGTAAGTGTAAGTGTTATTGGCGTCGCAGATAAGTTAACACTGTGTGAAAAGTACTTTTTCTTCTTACGCTTACTTTCCTAATATTAAGTCTGACTTTACACACAGGAAACATATGAAAGTAGTAATATAAATTCGTATTTCATTACATCTATTACACCACATCCAGGTAACAGAAAGCTTACACGCTTTGCGTAAGGATTTTGTCAAAGATGATCAAGTACTGATAGTTGCGGAACCTGGAAATATCCTGGTAAAAAGCGGAAAATTCATAATAGAGGAGACCGAGACAAAATCGAAACAGCTGCTGAGGACAGAAATACGGCTTTTGTGGAAGTTTTGCGGTACCACGATGAGTCCCGTGTTTTCTCTACGCTCACGTGAGGAAACATGGTGCTGAGGATGCTCCTTTAGACGGATGTCGAGTATCATATTAGTGCTGTTCCAGTAGTTGCTGTGGGAAGATGTGAGACACCAGGCTTAGGTCAACATCAGCGTTAATACAGACAGTAATAACCTAAATTAAATTGATACAAACTGTCAGTTAATATTATAAAAATAAAGTGAAAGGTAAAATCAGTCTGTATCATCAGAATACATGGGGGTGAAAAACAGAGAAAACAATTTTTTACGATGTATGGATGTTCCTATTACTTGGAAAGAAAATGTTGTCATTCGTCTCTAAACTGTAGAAAGAGAAGGACAGAGAATTTATATGTAAGTAGTTATGAATTAGCTGCACACACATGTAGATACAGTATCGGTAGAGGAAGAGCTGTCACATTCATAAAGCAGAAATATAAATAAAAGGATATAGAAATAAATGAATTACATATAGATCAGTGTACAGAAATATGTTCTTGTGAGTTAATGTTGGGTAATGATATATATTGGTGTTTGTCTGCGTAACTGTGAATTACCGATAAAAGTTTTTGATGGCTCATTGTGATATTTGTTACACAGAATGACAGTATTATTGATTTGTAGTGACTTTAAAGTCGATTTCTCGAGGGAATCTGACATGAAAAGTGATCTAGTGGTGCTTACAGCTACTTGTAAATTAGTCATAAATTTCCCTGCTCGACTTGTAGAAGATAATATTACCCTTACAGATAATGTATTCATACAACAAGTGGAATTTGAGTGGTAAGTGGATTATGAGATCACGATGTACAGTGAATCACATTACATAACATAGCTCCATCTACAATTAAGAAACAGGATGATATATGAATAAACGAGTGAATATTCTAAAGAAAACATAAAAATATTACCTGGAGTGATGTCTGCAATGACCCTAATGCTAGATTTAAATATAAAATATTTCTTAATAAATCTGTATGCAACTCTGAAGGTAGTTTTCGTGGAAAGATAATTAAATGAAATATCGGGAAGTCATTAAAGAGACCTCAGTGTACTACAGGTATCATAGTATGTTCCAAATGAAAAAAAATAGGAAGAACTGATAGTGTTCCTAAAAGAGATTGATGTTGTAAACAGTATTGTAACATTTTAAGAAAAGTTGTAGTAAAGCCCTGGAGCATGTGCCTGCTTTCTGATGTTGACTGACTAGACAAATCAAATCTGTATGGAATATTGTTAAAAGAGACATGGAAGAAACGAAGAAACCCATGTAACATGACATCATTTTCCTGAAAAGACAGATCTTGTGTAGTAGAAATTTTTAATCATAACTTTTGAGCTACTCGTGGAAACAGTTCGGAACCGAAAGCTAATTAAATAAACGATACAGAAGGTATTTAGTGAAATTACAAGTGATCCTACTCTCTCCTCTGTAATATTGAATATTATTATGATCCTAAAAGAGTCAGGTCTCAAATTATGAGTGTCATTCCGCATCAATTGTAGAATACTTCAGAAGAAATGGAAATTTATGCCAGACCGGGACTCCAACCCGTATTCCCCGCTTGTCACCAGCATTTGTCTTAGCTGCTTCGGCTAACGCCTGCAAGAGCGGCCGAAATCTTAATTTGTCCTGGTGTCCTGGTTTCTTCAATCCCTGCTCGAGGCCTAGTCTGTCACGAATTTTTATTTCTTCTAAAATATGCTGCAACAGTTACAGATCCTTACACGCAGTTTTCGATTTCATTCTTAATCGAATACCGCTTTTGTTCGTCAACGCAGTGTTTGAGACTGCGCTACAACATGTTTCTGAATAGTAAAGTCTCCTGTTGGGTGATTAAGTTCACCTACAAAACAATACGAATTCGTGGGCCAGTAACAGGTATTATGTTACTGTGGAATGCGTAATTAATTCAAGACGTTTTCCAAGAAGTGTTGAAATATGTCGCTGTTAGGCCTCTCTTTGCGAAGAGTGGCACCGCAAATGTCAATAAACATCGTGCAGTGATCTTCCTTATAGCATACTCTACAATTCTGCTGAAGGTACCGTTCTCTTTTTGCTGGCATCCGTTTAAGAAGCTGCTAATATTAACCACAAGCTCATTCTGCTTTCATTAATTATGTAACTTATCAACAGTCCACATAAATTTGAGAGTGACAGAGACATTCATAACTACAACACTAGAAGAACAATACTGATCTGCACAATCTGCACAGTCTGTGACTTCGGCGCGCTGGACGGGGGGGGGGGGGGGGGGGGGGGGAGATATAGAGCTATAAAACTCTTTGTTGGTACATCAGTAGAAATATGGTGTTTCATAGACAGAAAATGTCAATAATTAGTAATTTATGCGTAAAATACCTGTAAACGACCAGCATGTAATCAAATACGTTCTTTACTATATGCTCAGTTTACACATTCCACATCATAAGGTTTATCATGCGGAAAGTTAATCATAAAAATTGTAGAACGAACTTTAAGTAATTAGACAAGAATAGACCAATTACCCAACGTAAAGAAACGTTTAAGTAATCATTCTTCCCATACGTGAATAGAATGAGGGGATGTCTTAATAACTGATACAATGGGACGTATCATCTGCCACGCACTTCACAGGGATTTGCAGAGTAATGATGTCCCAGAAATATTGCGACAGACTTCGAAGGGTAGTAGAGGCTGCCTCGAGGAACAAATCGAGAACAGGAACCCGTGTCCGTAAACGTCGTCCAATGGCGCTACAGGGCATCGAAATTACATGCACCGGAACCTGCTGCTTTGCCTCCCGTTTGGCAGCAGACGCCATGTACGCGGAACATCTCGCAATGTTCTTTGAGTGTCACGATGAACATTGTACAAGGCATAGCTAGCTGCTGCGTAGAAAGGCCTTATCTCCAACTGATGGAATGCTGTGTTGCTCTCGTAGATAACGGTTTTGGACACGGGTTTCCATCCGTAGTTAATTTTTCTCCTAGAACCCTCTAAAACCTCTAATGTTTTTCGGTATACAGTGGAGAAATAAAGTTCAGATGAAAATCAGGGTCAGAAACTGTCGTCTACCAAGGCAGAAGACAATCGCATTCATAGGAAATAAGTCCTGTCTTCGCAGTAGCTAGTTCCATCTTCTCCACAGGTCATAGTGACAATGAGCCGCGATAACTGAATTGCAAACAAAATTGCGAGACACTCCGACTATGGTCCGTCAGCGTAGAAAGTCACATTTGCTGGCGAAGTATGGTCTAGTTGCAGGCTCCGGCACCTTTAACTTCGACACTCTGTAGCGTCGTTGAATGACTTTCCTGACACGAGTGCCCATCATCAACTTGTTCCTCAAGACACTCTCTACAACCATTCGAAATTTTTCGCAACGTTCTTAGGACACCATGTATATGTAGATCGACACTGCGATTTCTTGTGCAGGGCAAAATGTTGTGTGATACGATACTACAGACGTGTACCTAATTCATTTTATAATTGGTGCATATGGTTGAGGAGTTATATGACATTGAATATTGTCTTTAATTGTTGGACAAACTCGTTTAGTTCCTGCTTGTTGCACGGATTCTACCAAATCGCTAAAACAGACAAATGTGTTTTCGTTAACATGTGCTGCTGAAAGTTTATCGTACCATCCAGGAATTCAAAGGAACAGCCCAGTACCTCGCCTGTGTCCATGGCTAAATACTGTCACAGAACATATGACGGCACTTTGAATACACGGCTTGCTGGTACCTAATCAGAACTGTGCCACCGATGAGTGCTACCATGAGGATACTCACAAGGGAACTGCATCTGTGGACTCGCCACCTGGGAAGTCATCAAAATATGGAGCAGTATCGTCAATGATAGGGAGCTGTTCTGCACCTTGGAGTGCTGGAAACAAAACAAAACAATTCTCTTCAGCCATTTATAACACTGTTACAGCACTGTTATAATATCACACGTTAATAGAGCTACATTTGTAAAAAGTAATTTGGCTTTACCCGATATTTCTCCGATTTTATACTTACCTAGTGAAATCAATCATGTTAGTTGAGTGGAAAGTCATTTAACGCCAAATAAATCACCTATAACTCTATGCAAAAAAGAACAGTGGGCATCATATTAAGAATCTGAAAAAAGACATACTGACACAAACATTTACGGAAGATGGCATAGCGTCAATTGATATGTGGTTGAATTCTTTACTTTCAATATCCACTGTGGAGAAAACTGCTACTGTTCTCTCCATAATCGCACTCTGCGCTCTAGCTGTCTGCTAGATGTACTGAGTACAATCGTTAACAGTCATGTTTAGTATTTTGGCGTCTTTAGCCAATTTCTCTATATGGGGTCACTGAGAGTGACTATGCGACAGCGAGTGACAATGAGGACAACTTCAGGAAAGCATCGTAAAAACCAAATTTTTAAATTATGTGACATTGTCATGTCCGAAGATCCTTGGATCCATTGTAACAGGTGGAGGACTTTGAAATATTTTTTTTGTCATTGACCATTACTGCTGAACATGTCTAGTGGTTTAGTGGTCACTGTATTGTTCGAACAAACTAAAATCTGTGGTACTGTTTCTTCGGCACGTTTTTATATCTAGCTTCTAAAGCAATATTTCTTGTCGTAATTTTATACTTACCACTCATGTTAATGTGAGCATAATCTCCCCAAAGTTTCTACACGTATCTCAAATGTACTCCTACGTTGTCATGTTGGAAGCCTTAAGAGACGTAAGTCATGTAGTACCCACTGTGTAAAACAGTGACTTTATATAGCATCATATTTACAAGTGAGAAGAAGGACTAAGTATTAAATCTTCCATGAAACGCTGAACTAAAAGTTGTAACACTTATATCGATTAGAAGTAGATTTATATTACGTAACTTTGTATCTGTAATTATTAAGTGTTTATTCTTTGTTAGTTAATGTCATTGATTCGTGACAGGCCATTCAAAGCTGTCAGGTATGTATGGAAAAAGCTAAATGATATTTAAAATAATGACATTTTATAATATGTGTATATTCAAAAGAAAAAATGTTACTGGAAAGTGGTTTACGCTTAGGCACTTCTATTGTAAAATATAAGACGTAGGGAAGTCCCTCCGCAACGTAAGTGGCTTGGCGCGATGTACAAGACGGTTTTGGCGGTCGACCTGGGCCGCTCCTTGGTGTGAACGGTACGCAGTCAATGGCTAGGGAGGCAATTGGAATCCGCTTTGCAAGAAACTTCGCCTCGGTTATGGATTTCGCTGTTGCATGGTACTCTCAGCATTAAGGAATGGCTCTTATACGTTAAAAATCCGTCGCTAAGAAGAAATCTTATAGAGCATTCACACATCAAGTGCCGTGAGTATAGTTAGAGGCCATGTCGTTTGCCACTACCACTACGCCACAGCTCCACCAACTTCATACATACAGATATGTATCAGAGCATGGACCAGTTAATTCGTGTAAGTGATTTTAATAATAATCCAAGTGCTATAAGCCTGTGTTTACAACCATATCTTCTATTCTCATCATGAACCTATGCAGGGCGCTCTCCTAAGTGTTTATAAAACCGAGTATCATGTTTCAAATGAACTAGTGATTTATTCATGTTTGTCAAATGTGCAAGAATTAGCAAAAGTTTAAGTTAGTTAGAATTTTGCTAAGGAGCTCTCAATTTATTGCTAAGTAGAGTTTTGCAATAATTCAGTGCCAGACTGTGTAAATGTTCTGTCTGAATTACCTACTTCACAGATAATGAAAACAGTACATCACTTAAATTTATTTGAAACATAATTAGGGTTGATTACTGTCATGAACAATTTTTTTAAGTCAATTGAGCTTATTATTGAATAATTTGACTTGAAAAGTCAAAAAGTAAAAATATAAACTATTCCAAGTTAAGTTGAGAGTTAATTTTGTTTAATTTAGTTTTTGCTGCTGAAGTAATCTTAGAGCTTGAATAGTCACACCATACTAGTTTATAGAGCCCCATCATATTCTTCACATATTCAAAAGATCAATGGACTATTATTATTGCTAAGGAAATCTTATTTATTTCTATAAATGGGAGTATGAACAGTGTGATTGTGGTATTATTTATTTCAATTGTGGTATTTACATGTCACTTAAGTCAGAAGTCCGTCCTGGCCAATTTTAGTTATCCACTTCTGGTACGAACGTTTCAGTACTGATCCATGTAACAACATTTGAGTGTTGCTCTTATAGTGTGAGTTTGGTACGAGTTTGCTTTCTATGATTACTAGTATGTGCATTATTGGTAACTACTGCTGCTCGCAGCTCAGAGTGCCCTGTATACGTTTGTATCCTGTGTGCATTGAAACGGAATATTAATAAAAGTAGCTTCAATAAGTGACAGTCAGTTTTCTTAAACTTACATTTCCAAATTAATGAGCCTAATTAGGCTGGCCACCATGCGTTTTTTATTCAAATATGTATTGTAATACTTTCATTAAACCCCAAACTTAGAGCCTGTTTTCTTTTTCTGTTAACTGCAATATATTCAAAATTACAGTCCGATACCTTTATCTGTTAGACACACTCGCGGTCAAAATTTCAAAATCCTCTCAGAGGGTAACATTATCTCGAGTAGCGGCAGGCTAGTGTTATAAAGTATCCATATGACTTTCGAATATTTTAAGTGACCTCAGAGCAGTTAATGAAATAAAAAGCTTTGAAATCTATGGACTCTCGTGATAATTTAGATATATAAGGTGCAGAAAGGGCATGTAAGAAAACTGTGAGCCCGGCTTCGTGTTACCATGGCTGTATCACGTACGCTGCATATGTTTGGTTGGGAAGCTCTTGCACATCCTCCACACAGTCCCCATTTCCCCTCATGCAATTTACATTTTTTTGGAGCGTGAAAAATGACAGTCGTGGCCGTCGATATGCTTCGGACGAAGAGATGCACACTTGGGTACAGTCATGCATCCGTAGGCAAGCGCAAACATTTTTCCATGAAGGCACTGAACATTTTGTCACACTTTGGGATAAATATATTAACATCTATGGCAATTACTTTTGAAATAACAAAAAATTTCCTTACTTTTTCTTGTCTGTATGTGTGTCGTTTATATATTATATTAGAGTGAACTATTTATAATTGTTTTTATCATCTTTGTCTTACACATTTACAGTTTGCCTTTTCACGAATTTCATTGGCTACTGTGGCCAGTATTATTTTGGTAACTATCTGCTCTACAAGGTTGTATGTGGTTTTACATGCTCTGTAGCGAACGGCCGATTTGATCTCTGATCTTGTTTCTGAGACGGTTGCAAAGTGTTTTGTAAATAACCACAGTTTCCGTTGTTTTGGTTGGCGTAACAAAGAAACATTTGGATTTCCTTCCTGAAGTATAATGAAATCAGTAGATTTTTGAATAACAAGAATATAAACAAAGGTAATACATTTGTACAGTAAATATATTATTGATTTTAAAGACGTGTGTTTGGGTACAACACAAAAAATGCGTGTTGTAACTACGACAAATTCAGTACAGTGAGAATGACGTGACAACTGCAATGATTTGCACAATATGATGAAAGTAGTGTGGGCTATGGATTTTCACACAATTTCTACTGACGGTTACTAGGTCACTGCTTGTGTCCTCCTGCTGAGATGTGGTACATATATAGACATGTGGATGCTAAAATGAAACAGGAAGTGTTTAAGTATGAATGCATTGTCCCTCTAGCAGTAATGGAAACTGTAGACGCTTTACTTATGAAATCTGGCCCATACAACTCTTTCGGAAAGGTTTTTGCATGAAAAACGCAGTACCGGTTTATCGAAGGAGCAATCAATAATCTTCTGTGTAATTTTTCAACCAAGGTATGTGTTTCTTGGGATAAATATATTAATATATCTCAATGGGAAAATTAAATTTTCTTGCGATGTTTCTTATAACTTTCAGTAGTCTGCCTTGACATTTGTACATATTGCGAAAAACAATGCTTTTATAAAAATTTTGTAACGTTTCCTGCGAGTCTTTTGTGCTGACCTTTTTTAAGATTGGAAATCTGTTCTAAGATTGATGTGAGTCAACATGCCTTCGTCATCTAGGTTGCTAAATATTATGACGATGTTGAAACGGAACTTGTTGTACCGTTCCAGGTTTTTCTCAATAAATTCCGGTACAGGGGAATTATAGCAAGAATGTTTTTACTCTGCAGAAATAAATCAGTGGGTAAATAGCAGCAGAGAATGGACCAAGCGGTGTTTATTTAGTTATTCATTGATTTTTTATTTCGTGTGTACCACGTTTGCTTGAGTCCTTTCCCTTATGCGACCTTGGACTGTATGAATGAGATATTATGTAAAGTAGCAGAAAGCGTTCGTAAGAGGTCGTAGCATATACCACCACCAGTAGGTAGGCTACGTAGCAATGGAACATGGTGGCAGCCAGAACGAAATTAGATTGTTACAATTTGATGACTGAAGATAGTTTCACCAACTATATTTTGTAGGCAAGAGGAAGAGTTATACTGACACACAACTCCTGATCATCATATTGCTCATCAGTATCCTCAATTAAATTTTTTGAGACAAACCCTTAGTGACATATGGGTTGAGGAAATCATATATTTTTAGGATTATTTGACGTTAAGTGCTACTGCATCTTAGGTGCCTTGAGAAAGTAGTAAAGTATGTGTAAGTACGGTAACTTATCTTCTTCCTTCATTCCAATAGCATTCCATAACGTCACAAACACATCACTTAACTACACGAGATCAACACCGTCCAGCATATGGCAAACTTAGATATATGACACATTATAAACAAATTGGACGATAGGACTGAGCTACCTTCACTAATATTTTGCCCTCAGTGGGTACCTTTTACATAATCCCAAATAGCCAACATGCTCAATTATTGAACTGGTTGAGTTGTAAGACATATTGCAGATGTGACGCTACAAACATCAACTATAATGTGTTAACGTATGTGTCGTATTATTTATTATCTTCTCTGTTGTAGTCGTGCACTATTACTGTGAAGAACACTCGCAGAATGACATAAAACTCTGGCTACAATTTAGAAACGGCATTTATTTTTTATCTAACAGGCTGGTTTATTTCTGTGTGCAGTCTCCTCTGTACACCAATTTTAGTGCTTAAAAACATGGTGTTTCTAAGTGATGTGAATAGCGTTTGAAACGTCATAGGTTTATACTTCATTTAACTGACTGATTAATTTCTACATGTTTAATATTTCATTTTATGCCGAGAGCGTCCTTTCAACGTTTCGTCTAGCTAATTCACTTCTGGATTCAAGAATGCTTCCGTGTATATTTTTCTTCTGTTGGTGTCACACCTCCTCTCTCATTCTTTGATCCCATGATGTATGTGGATGAACAAACGCAATTGTGTATGGAATATATAATAATCTGGGTTAGTCAAAGATGGTAGCAGTAGGGTAGTTCAGCACCAACATATCAACGTGAGCAGATTCGGCAGAGAGTTCGTGATTCCAAAGATAGTGGGGATGAGCAGGCCAGAGTTTGTGAGGTTGATTCTCACTGAGGTCGTACCACCACCACCAGTTTTTTTGAACGGTTGGCGGTTGGTCCTGGAAGGCGCCATGTTAGGACACTCTGGGGCCGCCGATTGAACGAGACGGACGCAGGTGTGCGGCGCTCGTCATTGATGGTGAGAAAAGTTGTTCATAATGTAGGTTTTTTGGGGTAACATTGATTATGAAGCATGTTCGGGTGTGAATGAATACCCAGAAACTTTCAGCGATAATTTATATTTTAGAAATTTTTCAGATTAATGTGTTTTAACTAGCGGACTTAGGCGCGAGGTGATTGAGGGCATGAACCAACGGTTGTTGTTCTTACGTCAATAGCGGATAGGTTCATTAATGTTTCATTTGTTGCATAGTTTCGTTCTGGATACAATGAATATAAATTTTTCATAATTCAACTGTTTATTTTACTCGTTTCTTTGTTGTCAAACTTGGCCACGTAGTGCCATCATTCATAACGGCAGTCACTGGATTTGCCATTCGTTAATCATAGTATGAATAGTATGGAGTCATGAAGCCTGGGGCCGTCCGGAGTGGCCGAGCGGTTAAAGGCGCTGCAGTCTGGAACCGCACGACCGCTACGGTCGCAGGTTCGAATCCTGCCTCGGGCATGTATGTGTGTGATGTCCTTAGGTTAGTTACGTTTAAGTAGTTCTAGGGGACTTATGACCACAGCAGTTGAGTCCCATAGTGCTCAGAGCCATTTGAACCATTTGAACCATCATGAAGCCTGGGATGGTTTGCTCACGTTGCATTGCGGTTGCATAATACGTGGTTTCAACATGAACTTATCCGCATGGTACTGTACGTGTAGTAACACAAGTAATGTTTGAGAGAGTGAAGGGTAATATCCATCCCTACTCCGCGCGTTAAATAGGTGTGACAATAACTGAGTGGTGTTAAGAGGCCACCATTCACTAACTTTCATTTTACCCATTTTAATTATTAGTAGATGTAACTGGCGACGAAGTGTTGTCTATGTTTCCGGAATGACGAGATGCAAGAGACAGTGAGTGCTTCATGTAGGTTTTGTCACTTAGAGTGGTAGTTTTCTTAAATATAATAGATTTCATGAATGTTTTGTCACAAGGAATAACAGTTTCCTTAAATGTGTTGGCGCAGAGAGTAATAGTTTTCTTAAACGTTTTCTCACAGAGAGTAATAGTTTTCTTAAATATTATCGAAATAAATCAGAACGATAATTGAAATTCTCTCTTAGCGTTACTTAGTATCCTTCATCCATACCACTGAGATAATGACTATATTCTACGAATTTACAATCCAAGCATATCTACTGTATGAATTATGCACTTCATGCGACTAACTGAATTTACAGCACCATAAAAAGAAAGTCTTACCGTCCCTAATGTGCACGTATTGTTCCACGGCCATTCACCGATGTTGCTTTATCCGCTGCTTCATTTTAAAATTAGAATACTATCTTTTCTAGTGGGTTTGATTACCCATATCTCAATTTATCGGGCCTAATTGAAAGAATTAGACACATAGCGGTAGGAATGGGAACCATGGAGCACTGCGTCCGCTTATATTAAACGGAGATACTTCTAACATGAAAATTAATCAGCTTAACAAACAAGGGGTAGACTTTCAGGTTCTATAGTCCAAAAATGTCACGAGAGAGTAAATCCAAGGTCGTGGCTACGGACGACGAGGGAACAGTGAAGGTCATGAGTAAATTTTGGCTTGTCCAAGCAAATGGACAGATGGAGTAAAAGATACCTAAGGAAATTTGGTTATTGCATAACGAGTGTGTGGAGCCCGTAAGTCGCTTGTATTGAAACACTCAGCAAGTATCTTTGAAAAACGCTCAGAAGTATGTCGGTAGGACCCACGGGAGGCCTATATACTGCCAGGAGGTAAACGTGTTTCCTGAAGGAAGTGACCTTTTGGGTATGAACTTCTTGAGATAAACAAATGATTTAGATAATTCCTAATGATTAATTGCCCAACAGCAGTACTTCCTTTGTTTCCTGTTAGTTATCACGGAACCGTCCAGTAACGAGTCAACATAGGGGCACATTTCCATAGGTAGAGTATTAGGTGTTTACAACAGTGTCACATCAATCCTGGACTCGGAACGACATAACATTACAAACAGCTAGGGAACAACCACCGCAGTATGATGCACCTATATTATTTTATCAAAAATATACGAATTAGTGGACATAGTAAGCGGTGTGTCCACCCTTCATCTTTATGACTGCTTTATGTCCGCTGGGGACACCTTCAGCGAGGTGACTAAGTGTCTGTGGGGGAATGGCAGTCCATTCATCCTGAAGAGACGAAACCAGAGAACATGGCTATACGGGACACTAGGGTGTGGAGAGAAGTCGACATTATGCCTCATACCAAAAGTATTCCATTGGGTTCTGGATGAATTTCTTGACAAGCCAGTCTATTTCAGGAACGTCATTGTCCACAAACCATAGCCCCCCAGCTGCTTCTTTATGACAGCTTACAGTGTCATGCTGTTACAAACGGTTACTGTCCCAAGTTGTTCCCCTGCTTTACGTAATATACAACGTTGTAAGTGGTGTTAAACTGCATCTGCATTCAGAATTTTCTTAAGTCCAAAAAGAGGGCAACAACCCAATCGTATAAAAAAAAGCACAACACTGGCACACCACATCCTTTTTACCTCACTTTTGGCACTGTTCTTGATGGATGGTAACGTTCGTCTGACATTAGCCAAACCCAAACCCTTGAGTCGGACTGCCACAAAGCATATCGTCATTTATTACTTCAGATAATTAGTTTCAGTCGTCAACTGTCCAGTGGCATCGCTCATAACACCACCTCAAGCGTCGCTTAGCTCTGACTACAGAAATTTGTGAAACGGTAATGAAATCGAGACCCAAAGCCATCGACAGGCGATACACATCAACGGGGACAGTTGAAAATGTGTGCCTCGACCGGGACTCGAACCCAATATCTCCTGCTTACATGTCAGACGCTCTATCCAACTGAGTCACCGAGGACACAGAGAATACTGCGACTGCAGGGATTCATCCCTTTCAAGCTCCTTGTGAGACCCACATTCCCAACTTAACGTCCACACCACACACTACATTCGTAATGCCCCAGCCAATTACACTCATTACTCGAGGCAGACAATCTTACCGAGTCCCGTAAGAGTTCGGGCAAGGCGTGTGCATCCAGCACAGAAGAAGATGGTTAATGACCAGTTAGCTTTAACTACATGAAGATGGTATCTGTTTTTTTTGGACATGTCCGAAAGAACATATACCATCTTCATATAGTTAAGTCTAACTGGCCACGAAACTTCTTCTTCTGTGCTGGATGCACACACCTTGCCCGAACTCTTACCGGGCTCGGTAAGATTGTCTGCAGCGAGTAATGAGTGTAATGGGAAGGGACACTACGAGTGTAGTTTGTGGACATTAGGCTGGGAATGTGGATCTCACGTGGATCGTACAAGGGCTAAAACCCTGCAGTTCCACTATCCTCTGTGCCTTCGGTGGCTCAGATGGATAGAGTGTCTGCCATGTAAGCAGGAGGTCCCGGGTTCGAGTCCCGGTCAAGGCACACATTTTGAACTGTCCTCGTTGATGTATATCAACACCTGTCGACAGCTCAGGGTCTTGATTTAATTATCATTTCATTCTAAGAGAGCTGCATGGTCACCGATGCTATCTGTTCTTTCGGACATGTCCGAAAGAATAGATACCATCTTCATACAGAAATGTGTGGCTTGTGAGAGGCTGATTTCAGGCGATTTCTCACAACCACTATCCACAATTCTAGATGGTAGCTATACGTCGACATATACGGTCTACCCCAGATTGATTTATCTGCGACTGTTTCTTCGTGTTTCCACTTCAAAGTCATAGCACAAGCAGTAGACTTGGGCACCTTTAGAACTTTTGAAATGTGACTGATGGATTTGTAGCTCAGATTATATCCAATGACTAGTCCAGTTTCAAAGTCACTAAGCTATCGGACCGACTTATTCTGCTGTTACTGCTGCTGTACTGAAAACACAATACTCATTCCTCCTTTCGTAGTGGCGGGTCACCCTCTCGTGATAACTAGTGACCAGTTCCGTATTACATGGGGTTGCCCGTATGGTTGTGATCAGAAAGTTAATGAATACAGTATGAGTCGTCAGAGCAATTGTGCGTAAGTAGGACTAGCATCTTCCAAATCTGCAATAGTATACTAAGCCTTCCCGTAGAAATAGTAGACGAGTGAGTGGAAGAAGAGCACAAGTTCTGACTGAAGTATAGTAACAGCCAACAAGATTATCGGCAATAGTGAAAATTATCGTCAGATCTAAAGGAGTTCCCTTCATTTCGAAACTTTTACTGGTAAGAATGATCATAATTTAGTCGAGATTTCAACACGTAAACATGTGTAGCACTTGTTTAGGTAGGGTATACAAGGTCATTAACAGCCTCAGACGTTGAGTGATCACTGTGAAGGACACGGAGGTGTCGCGTAGCCATTGATGCGGCATTATCAGCATCTGACAGCATTTAAAAGTGGTCACACGTTGAGCCCTCATTTGGCCGTGTGGTCGTATCGTGCAACATCCATCAAGATTTGTGGAGTTTTCGGATGTGGCAGTGGCTAGATGTTGAGCTGTATGGCAACGGGATGGGACGCATATTTGTCATGTTTCTGGTTGACGATGTCTGACCAGTACAATGAAAGAACACCGCGCTGCACGTCAAGCACATCGAACCCCTTCATATCTGTGCCTACCATCCGAGAGCAAGTAACGTACTCCTTGCATCATTCTGTTGCATACCGGACCATTACACGTAATCTAGCTGCAAATGGACAAGGGAGTTACTGTCTAATGTGTGAGTTGCTGTAAACAACACAACACATACAGCTGCTTTTCAAGTGGTGCCTTAGCCGGGAAGCATTAAGAGCTGTTGAATGGCGTTTCTCCGTAACCAGCGATGAATCATGTAGTCAGCTTCCCAAGATGTCGATCTTAATTATGACGGTGACCTAATTCTTTCAGTGTTTTTCAGAGTCACAGAGGTGTTATTCCTGGCGTCATGGTGTGGGGGAGCTGTCAGGTACAGCTTTATGTCACGGCTGGTAGAATTGTAGTGACTGGACGAACTCTGACGGCGCAACGGTACGACACGTGCATCCTGTGTTCTAATGTGTTACCGCTCATGAGACGGTATCGTGGTGCCATTTTTGAACACTCACCTTCACTTGTCACCTACCTCTATGAACAGTTTGCAGGATGTGGAGGTACTCCCAAAGCCAACAAGATCCTTACGTCAGTCAGCGATGGAACATTTGGGGACCCACCTCAGATGTCAACTCCTTTTCAGAGCCAATATCCACGAAATCAAGTACCAGTTACAACAGTTGAGGGCCATATTGCCTCAGGAGAAGATGGAACTCGTCTCAGCCGAATTAGTGCACGCATCCAGGCCAGAGACGTTGCAGCAACTTACCGATATGTGGCCGCATACTGCCAAGTTTTCTAAATTTGACTCAATTTTGAAATCGCTGAAGTAAAATATCCTCTCAACCCATTAAGTTTAATTACCTTTGCTCCTCCTCTTCTGTGCCGTTAACTTCTTTTGTCAGGCTGTGTATTTCTATTTTTCTCTACAGCAAGGCCTGACTGATTCGCATGCGTGTCCTGCAACTACCGTATCGTACATGCAAGATGAATTCAAAGGAGTGGCA
The DNA here is from genome assembly GCF_021461385.2 of Schistocerca piceifrons. Taxonomy (NCBI): domain Eukaryota; kingdom Metazoa; phylum Arthropoda; class Insecta; order Orthoptera; family Acrididae; genus Schistocerca; species Schistocerca piceifrons. Next base: position 453,537,453 of record NC_060149.1, on the reverse strand, counting down.
GTGAAAACGTATTTCGGAGTAGTTGAAATCAAATACCTGTCCGCTCATGCGTGTTTCTGGTTCCCATGGTATCCGCAAAATGTTACAGAGAACTAGTAGGATAGTTTCTTTGAAAAGGCCACACAATGTTCCTTTCCGCAGCCATGCCCAATCCGACTTTGTGCCCCGTATAATTATTTCGTTGTAGATTGGGAAGTGAGTTCTGAACTTACTTTCCGGAAATGATCGAATCGTAGAATGATAAAGTTATATGTCTCGTGAATATATCGAATGTATGAAAACAGTGAATTGAAAACTGGACTATAGTGACACACCGGTACTGAACAGTTGTTCTCTCAGATTTAATATCAACATCTAAATATGATGGCCAGTACCTTAATCCAATATGGATGGAAGAAACGAAACATCTAGTGCCACACAATGTAATCAGGTTAAAAGGATACCTTGTAATGTATTTCATTTATGTCGCCAGAAAGACAATTGTACACAAAGAGACGGTTGGTACGTAAATAGTTGTTCAAGCTGAAGCATTCATGTACCTCGTTACAAGTTACTATCGTTTCTTATAGGATTAATCTAGTGAGAGACATGCTCCGGTGATTTGGTTAGCAGTGACTTCAAATTCCTCATCATTTCTGGAAGCTACGAATAAGTTAGACAATTTAACATGCCATCGATGTCAAATTTATATGCGTTAGACCACTAACTACTGTAGATATGAATGTGGAAGGAAATCTGTTCGAGCCTCACTAATTGAAGGACCTCAGCTTTAGCCAAAGATATATTGAGTGATGATAAGTATCCGTATCAGCATTGAAACACTTTATAACATGTCTGATCAAACGGGAATAAAAAAAATTATAGCTGTAATGTTGTAAAGAGACTTACTGTTGACAAGAAGAAAGGCGACGATCCAAACGAAAGATTTCATCTTAGCTGAGAACTCCTTCGCTGCGATGATGTACGCACTGCAGGGCAACCGACAACCGAATAAGCTTTACTCTCTGCACTCACTGCTGAATGGTCGGCAGCTGACTCACTGGCGATGTGTCACAACTGCGTAGTGGAGGGCAGTATTCCTCGTTCCCAAGTTTATCACGCACTTCCCCGCTAGTGCGATCGTGAGTCACGAAGTGAAGTCCACAGAACTGTTAATCAAGTACGTAAGAACTCAGTTGAACTTATTTTAAGTTATAGTTGTCTTTTAGTATACTGAATCTAAAAAAGTCAGAGTGACTAGATTAATTTTCCATTTCAGCTGGTCCCACTTTTTTCCACATTCAATCAATAAATATTTACTTTTACATATATCTACGTTTACAGGTATTACATCCATAACCGTATGTGTAAATTCTCAACACTTCGTAACGAGTCGCTACATTGTGACGCATACTGATTATAACACCTTTCGAATGGCTTAAGCAATGATCGATTGAGAGTATGGCATGTAGTTCAGCAGCATTGACTTCAGGAAACCAAAGAAGTAATAAATCCTTAAAAAAAGTAATGTAAGCTTCGCCAGAACAGGTCATGAAGGCCCAACGGTGCCAACCGACAGCCGTGTCATCCTCATCCACAGGCGTCACTTGATGCGGGCATGGAGGGCATGTGGTCAGCAGACCGCTCTCCTGGCCATATGCCAGTTTACGAAACGGGATAATCCTGAAATAAATAGTGAATATTATTTACCATTCGTCAGCAATGTAACCATTTAGCAGTCTTCGGGAAAAAAAAAGACACAAAGCTAGCAACAACTCATGTGATGTAAAGCCACAGTAATTTATAGCTCTAAGTTTTACGCTTTGCAGAGTTTCGAGACTGCTTTATCGGTGGATGCATTTCCACACTAAAATCGCATTATATAGCAGTGAACAGTGCAAATGGACTGCAAACAAAAAAACTTTTAACGGAGTAAGAACTTACTTCTGTAGTAAGGAAGATCGAGGTGGTGTTAAAACTGAAGGAGGAGATTTTCAAAATCAAACATACATCTTGTACCATATTACATCATTTAACTGCCTAATTTCATATCAAATAGCGAGAAACTATAAGAATCACAGACATAGAAAGTTTCTTCCAAACCAGAAATAAAATAGGACAAATACTACCGTATATAGATAATACATAAAATAAACAGAAGAAAACTCCTTCTACAAAATACAGTGCATCAAATATGTATGGCAAGCATCAGATTAAAAGAAAAAAAGAAAAACAACAACAACAGCAGAGTAATCCAGGTGATGCTGCGCCTTTCGACTGTGTTGATGATGGTTGAAATAACGCGTTTCCACGTGGCGTGGACGTTGTAAATGCATAAAACCCTTACCAGAAATTTTAGGAATTTCTATGGGTTCGTTGGTTCTTTAGTTTGTCCAGAAACAGGTACTTCCCCATATTCGACTGTGCTTTACCCAAAATGATACCTAAGTCCATATAAATCGAACAGTTAAAAGAAACGTATCTTACAGTCAGAGAATCTGTATTTTCTTAGTTTTGGATAATAGTTACTCTCATTCGGGCTTCGATGAAAGTAAATTCATTATTAAATTCCTAAACATAAGAACAAAACATACTTCACTCTAATTCCGCAGATTTTTTCTCACAAACAACTGTCATGAGTGTACAACACAAGAAGTAAAAAGCTAATATCTGCGGAAGAGAGTTAGTTTCAAGCGAATTGTTAAAATAGCCCAAATGTCGTAAATGTCCTAAGTGTAAACTGGTGGGAAATTAAAAAAAATTAGCTTCTGCCCTATTGGTGCCAATTAAAAGTAGATCAATTGCTCGAAGTATAGAATCCAAGATGATGCACCATTAGATATGGAAGTAGACTGCAGCACCGAATACGTGCTGCGAACTCCACTACAAGAATTGAAATAGAGACCGCAATCAGTGATCTCCCACATTACAACACAGCACATCCGGCCTAGGTTAAAGGTTGTGAGAAATTTGACATCCAAGATAGTACTTCAGATTTCCAGTACTGGTTCGTTGTTTGAGAAGACCCTGCAGTCACCAGGTACTTTATACAATATCAAAACCTCCAGCAATATCTGAAGCTTGAGTTTGCAACTGGACAGAGTCACCCGCATTAAATCCGCCAACAGCGTTCCGGATCGAAGGAATACATTGTTCTAAATACCGAAATGTGGCTCCTGTCATTTATGACTTTCAAAAGGATTTTATGAAGTTACGAATAACGCAAACATATGGAAACATGGAAAATATAGATATGATACTGCGTGAAAGGTTTGACAAAGCACTGAAAGACCTAAGCCGATACAAGACCCCGGGAGTAGACAACATTCCATTAGAACTACTGATAGCCTTGGGAGAGCCAGCCTTGACAAAACTCTATCATCTGGTGAGCAAGATGTATGAGACAGGCAATAAACTCTCAGACTTCAAGTAGAATGTAGTAAATACAATCCCAAAGAATGTAGTTGTTGACAGATGTAAAAATTACCGAACTATCAGTTTAATAAGCCACGGCTGCAAAATATTAACATGAATTCTTTACTGACGAATGGAAAAGCTGGTAGAAGCCGACCTCGGGGATGATCAGTTTGGTTTCCGTAGGAATGTTGGAATACGTGAGGCAATACTGACCCTACGACTTATCTTAGAAAACAGATTAAGGAAAAGCAAACCTACGTCTCTAGCATTTGTAAACGTAGAGAAAGCTTTTGACAATGTTGACTGGAATACTCTCTTTCAAATTCTGAATGTGGCAGGGATAAAATACAGGGAGCGGAAGGCCATTTACAATTTGTACAGAAACGAGATGGCAGTTATAAGAGTCGGGGGGCATGAAAGGCAAGCAGTGGTTGCGAAGGGAGTGAGACAACGTTGTAGCCTATCCCCGATGTTATTCTATCTATATATTGAGCAAGCAATAAAGGAAACAAAAGAAAAGTTCGGAGTAGGTATTAAAATTCACGGAGAAGAAATAAAAACTTTGAGGTTCGAGCAAAGGACTTGGAGGAGCAGTTGAACGGAATGGACAGTGTCTTGAATGGAGGGTATAAGATGAACATCAACAAAAGCATAACGAGGATAATGGAATGTAGACGAATTAAGTCGGGTGATGGCTAGGGAATTAGATTAGGAAATGAGTTTTGCTATTTGCTATTTGGGGTGCAAAATAACTGATGATGAACGAAGTAGGGAGTATATAAAATGTAGACTGGCAATGGCTAGGAAAGCGTTTCTGAAGAAGAAAAATTTGTTAACATCGAGTATAGATTTAAGTGTCAGGAGTCGTTTCTGAAAGTATTTGTGTGGAGAGTAAGCATGTATGGACGTGAAACGTAGACGATAAATAGTTTGGACAAGAAGAGAATAGGAGCTTTCGAAATGTGGTGCTATACAAGAATGCTGAAAATTAGATGCGTAGATCACATAACTAATGAGGAGGTATTGAATAGAATTGGGGAGAAGAGAAATTTGTGGCACAACTTGACTAGAGGAAGGGATCGGTTGGTAGGACATGTTCTGAGGCATCAAGGAATCACCAATTTAGTATTGGAGGGCAGCATGGAGGGTAAAAATCGTAGTGGGAGACCAAGAGATAAATACACTAAACAGATTCAGAAAGATGTATTTTGCAGTAGGTACTGGGAGATGAAGAAGCTTGCACGGGATGGGGTAGCATGGAGAGCTGCATCAAATCAGTCTCTGGACTGAAGACCACAACAACATGGAAAATATCAGAGAACACTGTGAAATTAGCTGAGTCACCCATTAGAATGGTCATTACGGAGCTAGAGTCTATATCACCATGTGAAATTTTAAACTGACCATCATTTTCAGTAAAGAATTCATCACTCTCATGATGGCAATAATTTCGATAGAGTACATGAACCTTGTTTATGTAGTGTATGTGTATTAAATCAACCGAAACTCCACATGTAGCAGTATCATTACGAGTTTCAAAAACGTATTTTTTTGGTACACAATTAATGTTCATGCGAAATGTATTATTTTGTATAAAGTTAATCAGACTTCATATTCAGATGCAGGTTCCACTTTCAAAAAGTGAAGTAAATATGGACAGAACGCTTATGGCGCTTGGTCGTACCATCACCAAGCTAGTCACCTCCAGCCAGAAGTTACTTGCATTATATAATTAAAACAGGAAATCTGCGAGGTAGATCATTTTGGAAAATAAAACCAAGTTTAAAATACAGTGGTCGAGTTAATAATGACAAAATGTACAATGAATTCACTTATATCTGTATAGTGCCGCTGCCAGAAAGCGAATAAGTAAACACTGTATTGTCGCTATCTTTATAAATACAGTAATTAAAACTTGGCAGAACAAAGTTTGATATCATATAAGGGATTTACAAACGTTATCCCTTCCAAAGAGTATGCCTTTTTTATAATCCATTTAAAAGAAGTAGTTCCTTACTGTCCACTCGATTCAGCTGCCATAATTTTGTAACATTTTTCTTAAATAACATCAGGGGTTATTACATGAGTCCATAAACAGGAATATTACACAGTGGTTTCAGGTATGTTATACAGCATCCTCTATTGGTTAGGGCAGTGTTCATTACTGTAAACAGTGTATCAGCATTGAACTGGATAATATTCGCTTCAAGTTTTACGAAAATGTTTGGAACGGCACAGAAAATATTAGTCACTTAGCTACTGTAATTGATTAGTGTTCGTGGTAAGAGAATGATTTTCCTGGACAATACTGGCTGTCGTCCGAATGTGGCTTTGCTAAACAGACTTTATTATTACAGTCCTTCCACGACATACTATTCACCTCATTAGATAGTTACAGATCTGATCAGGTTTACGCTGGATAATTAGAGATCATAGCGAATGGTTAGAATATAGATTACTTTACCAATGCTTACAATCATATTTTACATGTTTATCGCTCTATTCAGGCGAAGAAACCAGAGCTAAAAGGCGGGACAGGGCCTTCAGACAATAGCGCAGTTCATGATAACAAATAGTATGGATCAGAAGGTGCTTGTCACAGAACGTTTGGAATTTACTTGTAGTACGCCAAATTTCAGATCTTTGAAAAATGGTTTAAGTGTATGGATTTTAGACGTACTTCATGTAATTCAAACAGGATTAGTAAAAGTGGAGGTATTCTGGCGTATACAACATCCAACAAAACTTAAATTTTCTCCCTAAGCAGTGGACATACTGCGGAGCCCAACGTGTTATGTCTGGAATAAAATAAATAAATTTCATGGAGTTTACTGTGTCGTAACAGCCTTTCCAAAAGCATCTCGCGTACACATGGTGTGAAGGGAAAAATTTTTTCTTGCCGATAGAAAAGATGAGTTTGGTTTTTACAAGAATCATGGACTTCTGTCAACGTTTGTAAAAGAGACACACAGGTTAATATGTGATTCATAACAGTGGCTTTGAAAAGTTTGGACTTTTGGGACTGTAATTGTCGACGTGATCTTCCTTGCTGAGACGGGATGAACTGGATCCCCGGTAGAAAAGACATGTCGATCGTTGACGCAGAATCAATCGTAGAGAGGAAGCGATACGGTCAGCCAAACCAGTGATGTGGTAGAATGTTACGGACCTCAAGATAGGTTGCTGTCATTTCAAGGAGACAGCTCACCACATATGGACAACATGAAACAGTGGTACATTTGTATCAACAACACTTGATGTGACACCTATGGTAGAGTGTTCAGTAGTACAAGTCTTATGAACACATACACTGACAGGAAACAATCACAACACCAAGGAGCAGTTGTCCAACATAGACGAAAGTTGGGACGCGTGTTACCTACATCTAAAAGCTGATGTCCACTCAAACTTTGCGCCAGTCGCATAAGAGTGGCGCTAGTAGCGCCACTATAAGAATGCAAATAAGGTTTGATTTAACTCTCAGAACCATTACAGCGTGTACTTTCGAGACCGGACGTGTGAGTTTATGTAAGCCAAAAATGTCTTTAAGGCGACAAAGACGACTTTGTTAACTCCTTATTCAGTCTGAATGGGGTCGTGTAATAGGGCTACAAGAAGCTGGAAGTTCCTTCTGCAATACTACAGAAAGAGGAACAGTAATGTAGTCACTGTGCATGATTATTGGCAGTGGTGATCACGGAAATTAACGACCGCTAGGTTGGCTACGGACGGCAATGCAGCATGAGGGGAAAGACCATCGTGTTCGGTTTATGCCTCTGGCGCATCGTAATATATCTGGAGCAGAAATATAAGCAGCTGCTGGCAACACTGTGACAACGAACTGCTACAAATCGGTCATATCGTGGAGAGCTCCGAGCGAGACGCCCAGTACCTTACGTTCCACTGACCTTGAAATACCACCATTTGTGACGTCATTGGTGTCAAGCGAGAAGACATCGGAGGGCAGAGTGGAAGTCTGTTGTACTTTCTAATGAAAGCTGATTCCACCACTGTACCAGTGATGGCCTTATGTTGATCAGAAGGAGGCCACTTGATTACCTGCAACCAACCAGTCTGCGTGCTCGACACTTGGAGTAACGGTATGGGGTGTGGTTTCGTATGACTGAAGGCAAATTTGCACGTCAGGCTGGTGATTCGATCTGCTGTGCAGCCATTCATAGAAAGCATTCCAGGGTGTGTTTTACAACTGGAAAACACTCGCCCACATACCACTGTTGTAACCCAGCACGCTGCACAGAGCGTCGAGATGTTGCCTTGGTCGGCTCGATCACCAGATCTTTCTCCAATAGTACTCATATGATACATTATTGGACAACAACTCCAGCGCCATTCACAAACAGCATTAACTGTCCACGTATTGACCGACCACGAGCCTCATGCATAGAACACCATCAAACTAACTCACGCCTGGTACTTTTACAATACAATGCATGCAAGTTTGTATGCTTGCATTCAACATTCAGGTTCTTACACCGGTTATTACTGTACCAGTATTTCACATCTCCAGTGGCTTATCCCGTGCTTACATTATATAGTCATCTTGCAATGGTGTTCCCTTAAATATGTTACCTAGACAAACATATTCCTGCAATTTCATTACTCTACATTAATTACTTTTGGTGTTGTGTTTTTCCCTCCCTGTGGGTAAGATACCCTTAAGAACAAAAAGTAATTTTTTGTTACTTGATTATATTAAACAGATAAGTCTTTCGGTTGGGGGCCATTTTTCTCTTTTCTTTATGCTTAGCGGTCTGTTCACTGTCCATTCAACCGTACACTGAGGAGTCAAAAGCGATAAGTACATACACAAATGGACGTAGTATCGCATAAAGGAACACTAGAAGAGAAGTGCATTGGCGGAGTTGTCATTTGTACAGGTGTCACTGATGTGAATTGGTTTCCGACGTGATTAAGACCACACGATCGGAGTTAACATACTTTGAACTTGAAAACGTGGTTGGAGCTAGAGTCATGGGACATTCCATTTCTGAATTCGTTAGGAAACTCAGTATTCCGAGATTCACAGTGTCAAGACTGGTATTTTCGGCACAAATTTCAGGCATTATCTCTCACCACTGATAGCTCCCTCTTAACGACCGAGAGCTGCATTTGCTTAGAGTTGTCAGTGCTAACATACAAGAAACACAGCGTCAAATAACCATACAAATCAGCGTGGGACGTACGACGAACGTATCCCTTAGTACAGTGCGACGGTTCTGGCGTTCATGGGCTGTGGCAGCAGACTACCGACGCGAGTGCTTTCACTAACAGCACGACGTGGCCTGCAGCGCCTCTTCTGGACTCGTGACCTTATCAATAGAACCATATTTATTTATTTATTTATTTATTTATTTATTGTTCCGTGGGACCACATTTAGGAGAAGTCTCCATGGTCATGGAACGAGTCAATACATGAAATTATAACACGATTGTAGAAACACATAAAATGAAACAAGTCGTTAGTTTAAATAAAGAAAATCAAGAATGTAACACTGGAATTTGCTTAATTTTTTATCTCTTCCAGGAGCTCCTCGACAGAATAGAAGGAGTGAGCCATGAGGAAACTCTTCAGTTTAGACTTAAAAGTGTTTGGGCTACTGCTAAGATTTTTGAGTTCTTGTGGTAGCTTATTGAAAATGGATGCAGCAGAATACTGCACTCCTTTCTGCACAAGAGTCAAGGAAGTGCATTCCACATGCAGATTTGATTTCTGCCTAGTATTAACTGAGTGAAAGCTGCTAACTCTTGGGAATAAGCTAATATTGCTAACAACAAACGACATTAAAGAAAATACATATTGTGAGGGCAATGTCAAAATTCCCAGACTATTGAATAGGGGTCGACAAGAGGTTTTCGAACTTACACCATACATAGCTCGAACAGCCCGTTTTTGAGCCAAAAATACCCTTTTTGAATCAGAAGAATTACCCCAAAAAATAATACCATATGACATAAGCGTATGAAAATATGCGAAGTATACTACTTTTCGTGTTGAAATGTCACTTATTTCAGATACTGTTCTAATGGTAAATAAAGCGGCATTTAGTTTCTGAACAAGATCCTGAACATGGGCTTTCCACAACAGCTTACTATCTATCCGTACGCCTAGGAACTTGAACTGTTCCGTCTCGCTTATAACATGCCCATTCTGTCTGATTAAAATGTCAGTTCTTGTTGAATTGTGGGTTAGAAACTGTAAAAACTGAGTCTTACTGTGATTTAGCATCAAATTATTTTCCACAAGCCACGAACTTACTTCATGAACTACATTATTTGATAATGTTTCAATATTACACACAAGATCCTTCACTACCAAGGTGGTGTCATCAGCAAACAGAAATATTTTTGAATCACCTGTAATACTAGAAGGCATATCATTTACATAAATAAGGAACAGCAGTGGTCCCAGCACTGACCCTTGGGGAACGCCCCATTTAACAGTGCCCCATTGGGACTGAACATCATTACCACTCTCAATATTGCGGAGGATTACCTTCTGCTTTCTGTTCTTAAAGTAGGAGGCGAACCAATTGTAAGCTACTCCCCTTACTCCATAATGTTCCAACTTCTGCAGTAATATTTTGTGGTCAACACAGTCAAAAGCCTTCGTTAAATCAAAGAAAACACCTAACGTTCTCAACCTTTTATTTAATCCGTCCAAAACCTCACAGAGAAAAGAGAATATAGCATTTTCAGTTGTTAAGCCATTTCTAAAACCAAACTGTACATTTGACAGCAAATTATGTGAATTTAAATGCTGCAGTAACCTTGTATATACAAGCCTCTCGATAACTTTAGCAAACACCGATGACATAGAAATAGGTCTATAATTGTCAACATTATCCCTGTCTCCCTTTTTATAAAGTGGCTTCACTACCGAGTACTTTAATCGGTCAGGAAACCGACCACTGCTAAAGGAAAAGTTACAGATATGGCTAAGTACTGAGCTAATATACGTGGAACAATACTTCAGTATTCTGCTAGATACCCCGTCATATCCATGAGAGTTCTTGGTCTTTAGTGATTTAATTATTAACTCAATCTCCCTCTTGTCAGTATCATGGAGGAGCATTTCAGGTAACAGTCTCGGAACACTTTTTTCTAAGAGCGCTATATGATTCCCTGTTGGGACTAGGTTTCTATTTAGTTCACCTGCTATATTCAGAAAGTGATTATTAAGTACTGTACATATATGCTGGAAAACCGTGATCTGGTCAGGCGAGTTCAAATTTCAGTTGGTAAGAGGTGACGATAGGGTTCGAATATGGTGAAGACCCTGCGAAGCCATGGACCTAAGTTATCAACAAGGCACTGTGCAAACTGGTGGTGGCTCCATAACGGTGTGGGCTGTGTTTGCATGGAATGGGCTTTATCCTGGTTGTGTTCGGCTACTTAGGGATCATTTTCAGCCGTTATTGGACTTAATGTTCCAAACAACGATGAAATTTTTATCAATGACCGTGCGCGGAACAACAATTGTTCGCGATTTGTTTGAAGAAACTTTTTGGACGAGCCTCGTCGTCAATCTTTTGTGTCTAGGAATTCTGCGTACTCGTTTCGCTAGTCAAACAATCAGACAAGTCGTATTAATGACTTTTATTACAAGTAATCAAATGCAGTACTTAACTTTGGCAATTACACATATGTGTGGCAAGCAAAGGGCAACTTACGAAATAATAAGTCTTTGCAGAGACTGATGATCTGAAGCTTACAAGTCTGTCCTGAACTGCTTTCGAAGTCGCTATCATCGATGCTGCTATACAAGTAGCTAATCTTGAATCTGCTATTGAAGTCGCTAACGTTGACGCTGCTATCGAACTGACAGCCACCAGTCGGGCGAAGCGCTTGTCTTCACATAGGGGCCGGTGCTGTCTCGTTGTCGTCCTGGAAGGGGGCTGGTCATCGTGCGATTGGCTGCCTTCTTCTAAAATTTTATGACATAGCCAGTCTTTGAATCTGCTAAACGCCATACCTTGTATCCTCGTTTTACTGGCTAGAGAGGCATATACTGCTTGAGCGAAGACCGTCACTAGAAATATCGACGTCCATGGAGCAAGAATTGTTTGCACTGTTATTGATATTGGGTTGTGGAACCAAACACTTATCAACGTTGAAAGGTCTCTGCTGGATTCCTTTCATGTTAATTTCATAAATCTGTTGTCATTTTCGGCATAAATTCCTCTTCTAAATTTACTGTGACGTTTCTGACTATCTGGGAGGAGACTGAGTAGTGGAACGTGTTACTTTTACACATAAACAAGAACGATCTGTCACACTACTATACTTTAAAACTCAGTTTATATGTAATTCATGTCACACAGTCGTATACGGAACCTACATTCACTTTCTTTTATATACTGTATACGATAGGATGCTGTCATCCCCCTTCCCTTATGTGTGAGAGGATGAATGAGCAAATGTATTTCTAGTTGCATACTTGAGGGTAGCAGACAAGCCTGTCTGCTAGAGAACAGTAGGACCAACGTCGGAACAGGTAGCTACGCTTTCTAAAAGCAAAGAGGTTTCTATCCTAAGTATGGTCCTGTCCGTCCCTTGTCATGTTGGTATAGGAAGCTGCCCCTCTGGCCACTTCCGTTTGTATTTGTGAGCCACCCTCAGGAAGAGACCAGGTCAGTCTGTCCGTGGCGAGCGTCTGAAGTGGTAAGACCTCCGGCTAAGCGCGTGTCTGCTAAGTCCGTAGGACAATGGATTTCTTAAGTTCAGCCTAACAGAAAATTTAATCACCTTTATTTCAGGTATAGCTCTAAAATATCTAATGTTATCTTAAATTGCAACGCATTGTAATTCGAGTGTGAAGTTCAGAATATATTCCGGTAGTTGCTTTGTCACTACTTTATGAATAAAGTAGAACCACGTGTTGATCAGTAACTCTAACTAGCATCATCAATCTTCAATCCGAATGTGCGTGAGATTATAACGTCTCGTCTTGACAATATGTTTCAATATAGCAACTTTTCTTTATGTTCAACCAACGTGTGGTGTACTTTGTGAGACCAGTACCACGTGCTTATACAGTGTTTGACCCATCAGGTTAATAGTAAGACGATAGTAACCAGTTCGAGGTTTTTCTTTAGTAAATTGCGTTTCGATGTAATTTATTTTAATTAGCAAAATTGTTGTGGAGTTACACTCTTTGTGCAAACCAAGTTGACCACGTGAAGCATGTGGTGTAACCATCAAATAGCCCTCAGCTATTCATTTCGGGAAGATTTCGCAGAGAGTTAGTATGAATTTGGTATACCAGTGTGTGGTAATTTCATGACGGACAGGATTGCGCTACGAACGTAGCTTCTTTGGGTGAAAATTGAATCGGTTGGTTGTGGTTAATTTCCTCTTGCATATGTTTCAACGTTCTTCGTGTGTTATTTTATGAATGCAGTGTTGTATGCAGTCTCCCAATCTTGGCTCCATATTTGGTGTGTTCAGTGAGATTACAAACTCACATTTTCACAGTCCTAAATAAGGCACCAGCTTAGTTATGACTCACGTTTAATATGCTGAAATTTCAATGATCAATGTTAAAATAAATTTCGAAATATAAACTGATTTATTTCTTGTTATTTAAATTCTCTTTTATATATATATATATATCACCGGTTGTCGTATGACTATTAAAAGATTATAATTAATGTTAGTCTGGTTGGGAATTTGGTTAGCTAGACTGGATACCTGGTGAAACAGTTGCGCAGTATGCAAGGTTAACTTCCCCAGACAGCTCACAGCTTTTAACCCGCTTTTATTGTCTATCAGCACCACTTTCATAGAAAATTAAAGCAACAACGTTACAACGTCAGGAACAAATTCATCGTTTGGTGCTTCATCACTTCCTGTTTCAGAATCCTGAGGATCGCTAGGTAGTGAAAATAGCAACTCCGATTCTTCTTCTGGTGTGTATTTCCTAGTATAGGCGTGCTTCTTTGACATTTTTGATACGAAAAGCAAAGAAAGATTGTGAGGCGAACGATAAGTGATAATATGACATTACAATTATGTTTGCCACCAATATTAAAACTTACTTACCACAATGTGAAAACACAGACATATACTTCAGAAGAGAAGCAAACTCTTCCGACAACAGTAGTGACCCCACGATACACGCAAACTGATTGTTGTAGCAGTTTTCATACACCTGATACAGTGTAATACCACAAGATGTCAGGCAAATACAGCGGTGGTGAGACGTATTCGCAGAAGAATTGTGGTACCTCGACGTTTGTGGTAAGTATGCTTCCCAAGGACCACAAAAGACATTGTGGTATATATATTTCCCGAGCCCCTTTCAGAAACGACTTTTGGTGGTAAGCATACTTCCCAAGAACCCTGGGAACCCCATTATTTGGTGGGATATATGCTTCCCACAGCCCTAAAAGCTATATTTAGCAACAAACAGAAACCAGAGCTAGTGCAGCGGACTGCCACTAGGGGCCAGGAGCGCAAGGAAGTGGGAACACGTATTTCCATGAATGCAGTAAAAGAATACCATTAGTGGAAAGTATATCTCCCACAGCCCGCGAAAGGGATAACTAGTGTGAACTTAAGGTGTGACTTCATCACGGATGCGAAAACAGTTGGCTACAGACTTAAATAAATTGAGCGAGGAATCGCAGTTTATCCATTTATGTAGTAGACTTGTTTATGTCAGCATTTGCTATCATCGCTTAGAGGAGAGTCATTAACTGTTCAAACTGTGAAACTTAAAATCAAGCACTTCTACATTAAATTCTTAGTATTACGTTCTTACATTTCCTCATTTAAGTAAACAGATGTTTTAAATATTGTGTCCACGGATAGTAATTATTCAAAATACACAGTGCCAACAAATGTATTTACATTGTATTTACTTGTTTCATAGGACACAAGAATACTCGTCCATAACGATCACACACATTTATGTGTTTGACAGTTTGGCGTGAACTGTACAGACACATGCACTCTCACAAACGTATTATATTTACTGAACGTATATAATATAATTGTTTATTTTCAAAGATATTGGGTAGGTATAATAGAACTGAGAGCATTCAGAGTGCTGTAGTGCTTCCTGTATACTTCGCAGGCACAAACATTCTGGGTATGCTCGTTAATCGGTGCTCACATACACACATCAAAAACGTTTTGCATCACCTCGGTTCCGAGAGTTCCGGAGCCTGTACAGAAATTTGGAATAGAGATCAATATAAACATCATATCAGCCCTTTTTATAGCTCATGAAAACCACAAATTGCATGTTGTACCACCGTACAGCGAGACCTTGAGAGGTGGTGGTCTTGATTGCTGTACACACCGGTGCTTCTAATACCCAGTAACACGTCCTCTCGCATTTATGCATGCCTGCATTCGTCGTGGCATGCTATCCACAAGTTCATCAAGGCACTGCTGGTCCAGATTGTCCCACTCCTCAATGGCGATTCGGCGTAAATCCCTCAGGGTGTTTGGTGGGTCACATCATCCATAAACAGCCGTTTTCAGTCTATCCCAGGCATGTTGAGTAGGGTTCATGTCTGGAGAACATGCTGATCAAACTAGTCGAGCGATGATGCGCTCGATGGGGGCGCGAATTGCGTCCATGAAGACAAATACCTTGCCAATGTGCTGCCGATATGGTTGCACTGTCGGGGCATGGCATTCACGTATCGTAAATCCGTTACGGTGCCTTCCATACCACCAGCGGTGTGCGTCTGCCCCACATAATGTCACCCCCAAACAGCAGGTAACCTCCACATTGATGCACTCGCTGGACAGTGTGTCTAAGGCGTTCAGCCTGATGGGTTGCCTAAAACACGTCTCCAACGATTGGCTGCTTGAAGGCATATACGACGTCACACCTATCGGTGAAGAGAACGTGATGCCAATTCAATCCATTCGGCATGTTGTTGGACCCATCTGTACCGCTTTTCATGGTGTTGTGGTTGCAAAGGTGGATCTCGCCGTGGACGTTGGGAGTAAAGTTGCGCATCATGCAGCCTGTTGCGCACAGTCTCAGTCATAACAAGATATCCTGTGGCTGTAAGAAAAGCCTTATTCAGCATGGTGGCGTTGCTGTCACGGTACTTCAGAGCCATAATCCGTAGGCAGCGTCCATTTACTGCAGTAGTAGCCCTTGGGCGGCCTGAGCGAGGAATGTAATCGACAGTTTCTGCCTCTCTGTATCTCCTCCATGTCCCAACAAGATCGCTTTGGTTCACTTCGAGACTCCTGGACACTTCCCTTGTTGAGAGGCCTTCCTGGCACAAAGTAACAATACGGACGCGATCGAACCGCGGTATTGACCGTCTAGTAATGGTTGAACTAGAGGCTACACGAGCTGTGTACCTCCTTCCTGCTGAAATGACTGGAACTGATCGGCTGTCGGACTCCCACCGTCTCATAGGCGCTGCCTGAGGACCACCAGCTGGGGTGCAGCTCGCTCCACGCTGCTGCAACTCTACAGAGTCTGGTTTATGTTTCAGCGTTTACTCGAATCAGTGCACCCCTGTTGTGTTCGCCTAGAGACAGGAGCCTTTAGGAAGAGTCCAGTGACCAGCGTCCTGCTGGAGGCCAGAGTCTTTCCATTGCAGGATAGGCTTGCACAACTGCTGGCCAGTTTACATTGCACACTATCGTAATTCTCCTGCGCATTGAAATTAGCGTATCCATTTCCCACCTATGGCCGTTCATCTCTTACACTGGCGGCCCAGGTTAGGGCTTCCAGATGCAGTTCGTGTCCCACCCCTTCTTTCCTAACTGGAGTCCTTTCCTTTACCACACTGCTGACAAATTACTACTTGAATCTAGAAGTGCATCTACCATTTTGTTGCCAACGTTAATTTCAGTAATTTTCTGTACATTTACCATTCCCTTTCGTTCAAAATATTTCTCCCTCAATAAATAATTTTCTACATCTCGTCCCTTGCCTTCCCATTCTAGCGTACACACATCCCGTTCTATTCATCCCTCAGTCACATGTTCATCTCAAAATAATTTACTAAATATTTCCTTCACCCCAAATTCATTCCTTCCCTTTTCTAAACCTCCAGCAATTTTAAACTTCTCTCGTTTCCACATATACGGCGGTAACGACCGCAATTTTCTACCGTACCAATGTAAATCAGCCACAGTAAAATCACAGTCCTCCTACATAAACCAATTCGTAAGTACTTCATTACACAAACCACCCTCATCCAGAATGAGATTTTCACTCTGCAGCGGGGTGTGCGCTGATATGAAACTTTCTGGCAGATGAAAACCGTGTGCCGGACCGAGACTCGAAACTGCCAGTCGCGGGCAAGTGCTCTACCGACTGACCTACCCAAGTACGACTCACGGTCTGTCCTCACAGCCTTACTTCTGCCAGTACCTTGTCTCCTACCTTCCAAACATTACAGAAGCTCTCCTGCGAACCTTGCAGGATTAGCACTCCTGAAAGTAAGGAGACATGGCATAGCCACAGCCTGGGGGATGTTTCCAGATGAAATTTTTCTCTACAGCGGAGTGTGCCCTGATATGAAACTTTCTGACAGAGTAAAACACAGTTTTAATCTGCCAGAAAGTTTCATACCCTCCTGCACACTATTTGCTTCAGCCCTCTCTAAATTTTCTGTTAGTTCTTCCACACCTTTCGCCGATTCACTGCCCACAGCATGCACAACTTTACTGTTTCTCCGCTCCTAAATACTGACACTAGCAGCTTCAACGAAATTACACATCAATTCACTGTTAAATACTTCATGTTCCTGAAATAACACATCGATGCCTAAGCCATCATCACCGTAAATATTCATCTCAGCAACCTTATCTGCTGATACACCATTTAAATCACAACAAAAATTCACATCAGAAACCTTACTTTCCTCCATCGACAAATTAACTTTACTTGAATCGTACACAACTTTATCCTCTGCCGCTATATTACACAAAGTGCTGCTACCTTGTCGTACAATTTTGGGACTTCCACACTTGTTACATTCCGCTGTGATCGGACCAAAATCAGCACACACTGCTATTTTTACACACTTTTCATCCAGATTAACCCCAGATCCTACTTTACATACATTCCCACATTCACAGTCTGACAAATGTCTTAGATCCACACATTCATCAGTAAGTTTCGTTTCGCCTTTATTCGTGACTAGAAACGCGTAAATTCATTCCTCCGAAGTATCAATACTAGTACCTTTTACATTGTTACATAAATTACCAATACTCTGTTCCTTTAAACTGAAATCATCTACCTCCGCCAATACATTTTTAACTTCAACTGCTGGTGAGACCAATGGTAAGCCTCCCTTAGTAATATTAATTCTTTCCGCCGGAACACAATCACCCTCTCTTGCAGGTGGCGAGACCAAAGCTACGCCGCCTTCACTAACATCGACGCTTTTCACCGATTCTCAAATACTTGCTACTATGACACTTTCCATACTACAATTGCTACTATTTGATGAAACCTCTTCAGAACTCTCCATACAATTTGCTTTCACATAATTAATCTCCTTTTTTACTTCTTTTTGAACCACTGAATCTTTCCATTCATCACCATTCACACACACATTCATTACACATCCATAACTTACATCATTCCCCGCAAATCTATTCTGATTACTTTTACTTAAATCTCTCACAAATCTATGCTTCCGCCGTTAGCGCCTGCTTTTATTGAAAGAGCCACCTATATACCCTTCCTCTTTAACATACTCCATATTACATATTTGTTGCCTTTCTCCATAACTATCAACATTCCTACCATTACCATTACCTCCAGTTCTTTTCATCACCTGTTCAGTTCACCATCCCCGGACCTAAGATGTGGCGAACATCGGTTTCCCGACCGATTGCTAAGCGACTGCACTTCGCGCGAGTTTCCCCCGTC
Organism: Schistocerca piceifrons; assembly: GCF_021461385.2. Classification (NCBI taxonomy): domain Eukaryota; kingdom Metazoa; phylum Arthropoda; class Insecta; order Orthoptera; family Acrididae; genus Schistocerca; species Schistocerca piceifrons. The sequence continues at coordinate 453,519,167 of NC_060149.1, read as the reverse complement.
AAATCTGCGTTCTTTACTTGGGTCCCGTTAACGGAAGTTATCACTCCCGTTAGTTCTCCGACCATTTCTGCTCATTCCAGCTACTATCTCCATGTGAATTCCTTCGATTTCTCTCACTATTATTATTTTGGTGATAACTACGACCCGCTTTGATCTGAGGTTTGAACTTCAAAGCCCTCTCTAATTTTTCTACAAATTCTAGAAATTCGTCAACGGAATCACGCGGACTATGGACAAGATCCAACTGCAAAGTTTCGGGTAATCGCCTTTTTAACGTGGTGATGTCCGTTAAAACCCCCGACGGATGTTTCACATGCATAAGCTTGCCAAGTTTGCGCTTGCAAAAATCTCTCGTTGTCCCATTACCGTACCTGATACTCGGACCACTTAAAAATTCATTTTGGTTCCTCGTCTGTTTTTCCTTGCTCCAAAATTTACTCAAAACACACTTTTCGAACTCTTCTTACGATTCGCACGAACTGCATTTAACATTTGCCCAATACCGTGGGTCTCCCTCCAAATACCATTTAACGTATTTTATTTTCGCTTCGTCTGACATGCCGTGAACAAAGGTGTCCCTACACGCTGCCAAGAATCTTACTGGGTGATATCTTCCATCATCGGTGTAACATTTCACAAATCCGGTATTTGCCCAAGGGATATTTATATCGTCATGCAAATAATGGTAATGTACATGTTTCTTTTTAAGGTTACATGATCCCTCTGACCATTATTAATTTCTACATGAGCTGTGTAACGTCTGCCATTGTGGTTTCAGAAAGCTTTGGCAGTCCCAACATACACATCTCCTTCATCAACACAACGCACAATCCTCATCACAGCGTAAACATGGAATTCCCAGCCATGTGTTGGCCTGGAACACGCGCTGGGGCTACCCATCCTGCCCACGCTAACGTTCAGCACTATACGGCACCGACGAGCCGTGGCCGCCGAGAGGCTGCCGCGCGGCCTCGCCAACTCTGAACTTAGAATGTTTTTCGGGCGCCACAACTCGCCCATTACCTCACAGTACGCTCAACAAACTGCGTGCCATTAAGGAGACTACGAATGTGTAGCAGTCCTCCATGCAGGCCTCTTGCAGGGACTCTGTGGTTCTCTGCCGGCTCAACATTGGCCACGCTTTGGCGACCCACGGCTACCTCCTGCGCTGTGAAGATCAGTCTCAGTGTCGATGCGGCGCTCGGTTCACAGTGGCCCGTATTCTGGTGCACTGTCCCACCTTGAGTGCCCTGCGACGAAATCTTCGGTTACCGGTCTCGTTGCCGCTAATTTTACCTCAAAAAGCCTCATCTGGTTATCCAGTTTTACGTTTCATTTGTGAGGGAGAGTTTTATCATTTGATCTAAGTTTTAGCGCATGTCCTTTCTCCCCCTGTATTCTCCAGCCTACAGCTTTTAGGGTGGAGGTTTAATGGGTTGCAGAGTGGCTGGCTTCTCTTTTTTCTTCTCATGGTCAGTCAGCCATGGTAATCTGTTTTGTCGTTTTCATCTCTTTTACTTGATTCTTGCGTTTCTGTGGTTTTCTTCTCCCCTTTAGTCCATTTAAGTGTTTGTTGCCCTTCTGTTGTTCTTGTGGTTTTTCCTTTCTCTCCGTTTTGTGTTGTCAATCTCTTTTGTGTTATTATCACCCTTGTAGCATTGTTTTATTCAAAACATGGGACCGATGGCCTAGCAGTTTGGTGCCTCCCCCCCCCCCCCCGCCCCTCTCTCTTAAAACAACCAATCATCCCATGGTACACCCTGTCCTCCTGGTAGCCCCACAACCAGAAACCACAGAAAGTGAGATCAGGTGATTGTGCATGTCAAGCATTTGGAAACGATCGGCTGGTAATTCGATCGTTTCCAAATATGTTTCGGAGAAGCAGGTGAACTCCACGACTGATGTGCTGTTGGGCCCCATCTTGCATGAAAACTGTTGAGTTCTATGCTTCTCTCCCCTTTAGGGTGGGTATGACATGCTGGCGAAGTATATAGCAGTAACGCTGGCCAGTAATACTGCACGTCTTTGGTCTTGAGTGCGAACCTGTACAAAAAATAATGGGCGAATAATGAGCGTAGCCGTGAAGCCACACCATACGGTGGCATGTTCATCATACAGAGGAACTTTGACTGAAGGTGAAGATCCCCAAAATGGTTCAAATGGCTCTGAGCACTATGGGACTTAACATCTGAGGTCATCAGTCCCCTAGAACTTAGAACCACTTAAACCTAACTAACCTAAGGACATCACACACATCCATGCCCGAGGCAGGATTCAAACCTGCGACCGTAGCAGTCGCACCAAGTTCCCCGAAATAGGCAATTCTGCATGTTCACGTCTCCCGTCAGACAAAAATGAGCTTCGTCTGTCCAAAGGATTATCCAGGGCCAGCCCTTGTTAATTTCAATCCTTGCGAGAAACAGGAGAGCGAAGTCAACACGTCGTTGTGCGTGGTGTGGTGCAAGTTGCTGTACGATAAGGATCTTGTACGGATACAATTTGAGAACGGTTCGAAGCACCTCCTGTACATTGGACCACGTGATGTTCAACTGTCGTGACACAGCACGCGCACTGCATAACGATTGGGAATTGTCCGCAGCGTTGCCTGCTATTGCAACAGCTATTTCATCAACAACCTGTGGCGCTATCGGTCGTCGGTCTCTTCCTGGAGCGACGCCCAGTTCTACAGTTGATTCGAACTTCATGACTCTCCACACATCAGGTGGTGAAAGAGGACAATTCCGTAATCCTTTCAGCCGGCGATATTCACGAAGTACAGCTGCTGTACTGCTGTTGTTTTGATAATATGGCTTCACCAGTAAGGCCCTGCTCTTTTTGTTCAACCTCATGTTGACACGTCAACAAATGCATTGCGACTGGTTACGTGTGTGCAACTATGAGTCACGTTGACTGATAGCGGCAGCTGGTGACCATAGTTGGAACTAACGACAGAGCTGTGACGCATGGGAATCATGCACCCCATACTCTGGACATAAATGCTACCAAGTTTGGTACCATTATTTTCCTTGTTAAATGTGTTAAGTAAGAAAAATTTAATTAAAATCATCCGGTATGTATTTCCTATTTCACGCATTATGAAGTTCCTCTTGGATATTGTGATTATCTAACGTTCAAGTGTATGATGACTAAACGATCTTTTCTAAATGTGTCACATTTGTTATGCATTGATTTGCGAAAGGGTAAGAAACTGTAATGCTGGTGTATAGAACACCAGTGGTACGTAACTGTAGGTATATAAAACCAATTAAAAAAATTATTTTAGTAAGGCAATAACGTCAGTTATGTTTTTCTACTGTAGAACATGATGTACTATCTTCTCCTCACCCCTCCTTCCCCCAAATTCTGCTGGTGAGGTGCTGCATTACTGGAAATGTCGGGTGATTATAGTTTGATCTGTGTACCACGTGTAAAATAGCTTCAAATGTGGTTAAGATCAAAGTGCCAATAACATTAGGTATTGTGACATTTAATTTTCGGGCCCACAATCATGTTTAGGCGTCAGTTGTTAGTTAAGCAATACCTGCTCTCTTCCAGTAGTTGACCATTGTAGAAAAGTAATTCAGACTGCATTTTCGTTAGTGTGATTAGCTGTAATATTGTAGCTGACATGACAGGGATGAAATTTACAAAAAAGGCAGTATGGTCTGTGACATAAATATTTTTGTACTTAACACCTTTACGTGATTTATGCTGGTGTGTGTTCCCATGTGAGATGAAATTTACTGAAAAAGTAGAAAAGGATTTGACATAAACATTAGTTTAGTGAAGTACAAACCGGAAGAGAGAGAGAGAGGGAGAGGGAGAGAGAGAGAGAGAGAGAGAGAGAGAGGGAATTCTGGGGTGAAATGTTATGCAACATGGATGTGTGTGTGTGTGTGTGTGACTGTGTGTGTGTGTGTGTGTGTGTGTGTGTGTGTGTGTCTGTGTGTATGCGTGCGTGCGTGTGCTTGTGCGTGTGTGTGATCAGGACTGCGGTAGAGAGAGAGAGAGAGAGAGAGACTTCTTTTTTCTCATGAGTTGTTTTGGTGTGGGTATTATTTGTATAGTTCTTCAATTACAACACTGAAGGTTTCATTGCACAGTAATGCGTATTCATTTAGTACTTTCTTTCCTTGGTCTACTGATTTCTGGATGTGATAGTTTTCTTCTATAGTTAATTTTTGGTATAAGCTGCTAGTAGTTTTACGATGTGTAAGACAGGTTCAATGTTTGTTGGGTGGTGATTGTGTGCTCTCAGGTGGTCTGCGAATGTTGAGTGTGGGCTATTGCTTTTCAGTGCTCTGAGATGTTCTATATACCTGGTTCTGAAATTCCTGTATGTTTGACCCACATATACATACTGACAGCAGTTGCAAGTATGTTGGTAGATACCGGACCGGCTGTATTTGTCAGTGTTGATGGTGTTTCTAATTCAAATTAGAGCACCTAACTTGTTTGGCACAGTAGTGAAAGACTTCAAGTTCCTGAATCCTGAACCCAGTTCTGCAATGCGTTAAAGCCCCTTCAAGAGTAAAACTGATCAAGCAGATGCTGTTACGTGGAAACTTGGAAAACATGACGGGAATACTTTTCTAGTAGTATAGGCTGACAATTATTAAACTAAATGAATAGAAACGTAAATTAGATAGTAAGTACGGTGTGCACACACTTTAATCAACATGTAAACGTTACTAAATATAATCAGATTTAGGTTATGGCATGTTCTATATGCCTGCCATCATTTGCAATGATGTGGTGCAGACGAATAGCGATATTCTGCAAGATCCGCCGAAGTGTCGGAACATCGATGCTGTCAATGACCTCCTGTATGACTCTTTTCAGCTCAGCAATGGTTTTGGAGTTATTGCTGAATACTTTGTCTTTAATATAGACCAATAAAAAGGATTCGCATGTGTTCAGATCCAGAGAACATGGCGGGAAATCGAGGCCTCTGTGTACCCCAGAGCCAGTATGCGGTCCCCAAAGTGCTCCTCCAGGACATCAACCACTCTCCTGCTTGGATGAGGTCTTTCATGAACCACATCTTGTCGAAATTAGGGTCACTTTGCATAATGGGGATGAAATCATCTTCCAAAACCTTCATGTTGCGTTTGGTAATCACCGTGCCATCAAATAATAATGCACCGATTATTCCGTGACTGGACACTGATTGCGAAGAAACTTCGCGATTTCGAAATGCGGATTCTCAGTCCCCCAAAAGCGCCAGGTTTGCTTATTGACGAAGCCATCTAAATGGAAGTGGGCTTCGTTGCTAAAACCAAACCTTAGGCATGCACAAACTAATTCTCATCATGCCCCGCAGTCATCTGTGCAGTTCGAACGTCATAACGCGAACCGTTTAGAAGTTATGACGATTTCATTTCATACGCTCCAATAAATGTCACCCTGGTCGAAGAAATACTGAAGCAACCATGTCAGGTTGTACAAACCTAAAGCCATGCAAATTTCTAAAAAAATTCCACAAAACTCGTCAACCTGATGTGTGACCAAGACTTCGCAATGTAAAGAACGAAATCAGTCATCAGTAAACCATACTAATACATCTTTGGTTTCCCTTTGCAGTAAAACAGCTGATAAAATATACATCCACAATTTTAATTTGAAATTAGTGTGTGTGTTGTAGCGCATAATTCTGAAACACCTCTAGCGATGCCAATCAAACTTGGTACCTATATGTGTTAGTACCAGGAGATACTTCTCATGAGAATAAAACACCGTTACCATTCTCATTTGTGGCGCTGGTGGTGAGAACATGATGACATGTAAGGATAGCTCTTTCACGCCTCTAGCAGCCTGATACATATTTGACTTGTCTCGAAAAATGTAGACATCCTTACCAACTTTTGAGGTTGGGTGGTATTCTGAATAATTTTAATTGCAAACATAATTGAAAACGACCTATATTAACCCTTCGGTGGGCACGCCTTTCATACTTCCATGAATGGGGTGCGTTTCGGCTTTTGTACCGCATTTAGTTTAACATTTTTAACCTAAGGAAAAATAATCATCCCAACAGTAATAGCTAGGTAAAATGCGACAATTTCTTTTTCCGTAATTTCTGCACATACTTTTGGACCTGACAAAACTTTTAGGATGTTCTTGGCCTTGGTTTCAGATGATGAAGGAAGCGGTTCACTTGTACAAAGTGTTTCATCTTTTCCTACTTAAAATCGGTAATCCTCTGTTTGTTGTCTTCCCTCTTCAACCAGGTGGTCATCTGTTTCCTCTGTTGATGGTTCGCAGTCACTGTTGTGGTTTTCTTCTTCATAACATCACCTTCCGACTCAGTTTCACATGAATCTGACAATTCTTGTAATTCTTCTTCTGACAATTCTCGTAGTACTTTGTCATAGTCTTCAGGACGCACAAGTAGACGGTAGCTGTCAAATGCCACCTTTTTCTTCATTTCCACGCTTTTATGAGATCTAAGGAAACATATGTTTTTCTAAAAGTAATATATTGTAGAAAATCAATTTCCAAGACTGTAAAAAGTAATAAAAATTGCATATTGAAACTCTGATTCGATTCGAATATTTATTATATACTAATATAAAAGAAAGGTTGCGTTGAGGCGAAAGAAAAACACAAGTATAGAAAATACTTACATCACAAGACGCGGAACTGCAAACACACTGCAAACGCAACTCTCACGTTTCAAACAACATTAGCGACTAAACTGCTGAAAGCATGAATCGCGCAAATGTAACAAGTGGTGACATCCGTTGGGAACAACAAATCCGTGTCTGGACGTGGACGTAATTGTAACGCTATCTGTGATACTAACAGAAAACTAAATCTTGCGGTCATCTGCCTCAAGCGCGCCCACCCAAGGGTTAATGTAGAATCTATAAATTCACTGTTATTTAGGCTGATTACTCAGGATCCGAATGACGGGTGAGTGAGCAGAAGCGAAAACGGAATGACATGTATATTAACTAAGTTTTCTTTTAAACTATAGACATATTGCATTGCTTTTCCCAATCTAACATAAGAATGATACGAATAAGTTCCTTTAAAGCGTATGGCTGATGTATTTTTAATTTACGATATTTAAGTGCATATTTTACTGACCAAACCCGATTTTAGGATGAACTAGTTTCGGCTAGCTCAGACTCGTTCAGCCTGTTACCGATAGGATAAAATAGTTTAGCCTAGGTCGAATCGGTTTATCCTAGCTGGAATTTACATTCATTAGGATAAACTGGCACATCCTTGTATGAACTAGTTTCACCTTGTTTTTATCTTCTATAAGCTGTTCAAAGTAAACTAAATAAAGGAATAGAAATAAAACAGTCAATATGATTCATTAAAGTTATTAATTAACTAATCAGTCATTTCACATCTATCACTAGTTCAAATTATATATATATATCCATCCACCGAAATCACCTTATATGCAATTTGCTTATTTACTTATTTTTTAACGGTTTATTTTGTGGCACTTGGAACTGCAGAGTACTTTGGTTTTCTTACAGCTGCATTTGTTTGTTCTAGAGATTTTCATGCAGCTGCATTTCACGAAGTCTTGTCCTGATCCAACAGAATGTTTTGTGGCTGTAGTTCGTAAGGTATTTCAATATCCTGGTTAATACTTCCCATATCGAAAGACTTCAGAAGGCAGACGTCGAAATCACTTCTACAAAAATAAAGAAGAAGATAAAAAAAATATATTTTAATCTTCTATTAGAAAAAAATGGAAAATTTTAATAAAATAACACCTGCAACGTTTTTGAAGTATGCCATGTTTGGTGCCAACTTTGTAGCGGCCCTCATCAGGCTTTTGAAGTATTACTCCAATTATGTTTCCAAGGTCACCTCTGCCCTTAGCTACATCTGGAATAGGTATGGTTACGTTGTATCCAATGTCAGCTGGTGGATGGGATTTGCCAGAGAAAGCTTTCATTCTTTTAGCTTGTTTTTTTTTTAACTTCCTGTCGCAGTTTTTCTAGCATTTTGAATGTCATTTGTGTCAATTTTCACAATGTTACTATCATCACTTTCTTCGTACTGTTCAGCATTGCTGACATCTTCGATTGTCTTCTTTAGGTTATCTTCATCCTGAATATCATATATGATATCTTGAGGCAACGAGGGAGTGAGTGGAAAGTCCTACTCTAGGTTTCATTCCGAATAATGCTTTGTAAGGTGATTGTTTTATGCCAGTGCTGTAAGTTCGATTTTTCATGAATTGGACATACCTTAATCCTTCCTACCACTTCGTCGAATTGTTGTCCATTAACTAAGAACCTATCGTATTTTCAATGTCTCGGTTGGCACGTTCAACAAAACCCGGACTTTGGCTGTGCATTGGTTTTCCATGCACAATTTTCAGTTCTGACCAAAGATTTGCGAGTTCACTTGTAACATTATTGACAAATTCTCTGCCATTATCAGACTGAAGAATGCACGACGCCCCTACAGTTAGGAATATGTAATTCAAATGATAAGCCACTTATTCAGCCCTCTTTGATGTTAACGCACGAAGGAGAAGAAATTTTGTGAGATGGTCTTAGTAAACTCGAATGAATTTAAAATTCCCGTCTGGTCGTCTTTGAAAATCAGTCAAATCGACTTGGCATCTGCTGTTCATTTCTGAGTGGAAAATTCGCTTTGAAACTAGTCCTCCTTTCTTTTTTCTCTTCTTTTGTTGACAAAGATCACACTTTGATAAATAGAGGCATATCATTTCCTTTGTGATATTGGCATATTTTTTTGATGTCTCGACTAACATTCTATCGCGACCACCATGACCTACAGCTATATGACCTGCGTCAATCACATCATGAAGTTCATCAGCTAGAACAAAAATATTATATATTCCTTTCACACCGGGTAATTATTTTTTTTTTCACATCACCAATTTTCAAAACAGAAAATTGTTTCAGTCTTCTTTTATGTAACGATGTTCTTTTTTCCAAATTTTCCGCGTCTTCTACTTGTTTAAACAAATCCGCATATTCGTCTACTGATAACTCACTATAATGAAAAGTCTTTTTGTTTTCGCTCTGCAAAATTTCCTCCATAACCTTTCCTCTCCACACCTTTTGATTGGCTTGTCTACTACACGAAGGCTCATCCATGATGAAACGCCCCAAAATAATTATACTAGGACTGTAATAAAATCTTTTAAACGCAAACAGTAAATTAACACCCGCACTCGTCGATGTAACAGACCGTTCAAAACAAAGGACAGTGCGAGCAAAGAGCGGTTGAGAAGAGCGAGAGCGAGCCGAAAATAACTGGGGGATTCTCCGTTCGTACAGGTAGCGACATGCGTTCCGACTAGCCAAAATTAGTTCACAGTAGGACGTACCAGATTATCATAAAGCATATAAATCCTAAACAGGATAAACCGATTCGACCTAGGCTAAACTGTTTTATCCTCTTGGTATCAGGAACGAGTTCATCCTAAAATCAGGTTTGGCCGGTAACACATATATCCGGAATTTAATACATAGTTCTGGTGTTTTTAGTACATAGATGCAGGTACATTTCAGACATTTTAAGTGTCTATTATATCGCTTTCTAGGAATGAGACAGCAAACATTAGCTTAGAGCTACATAAAGGTACAGAAACTGTCATTTATTTCGTTTTCCGTCGTTCCTCAGTTGCTTCAAACATTATGGAAAAATGTTCTGTTTTTAAAACTAAATGGAGTCTGTTAGGTTTTTGCCGTACAAGTTTCGCTTTTTTTTTGTTTCAAAATCATCTTCATTGACGATTTCCAGTGTTTGTAATCCATGTGTTTCATCCTTGAGATGCATTTACTCGGTCTCCATGTTCTTGACGTCTGATTTTCAGTTTTTTTTTTTTTTTTTTCGACCGCATTTATTTCAATACTTCACTTGTGGGTTTCACTTTGTACTGAATGACACACACTCACAAACACTACGAAATGAATTGTTCAATTAGGGCACTGAGGTATGCAGTAGCATCTCCTAGCGGCTATGCAACTAGCGTCACACGTCACACCTATAAGCTGCCGGGACCCAGTGCATGCCATAGTGGCTACTCGCGCAGTCTGCTGGCGAAACTGAGGCCCACAACAAAGACAGGCCGTGCGGCGTGTGTCACAGCACGTGACACTACAGGTCTTATGAGTGCCAGCAGCCATCTCCGGCGGGAAGCGAGTAAATATTTCAGACGAATTTCGTAATTCCTGAATGCGTCGTTATGTTCTTGGAAGTTCTCGATACCATACGAAAAAATTAAGACCTTTGTTGGACAAATTTTCAATTAAATATTGATTTCCCATCGGCCCTGCACGGAGCCTCGCGTTCACGAAGTGTGGCGGATTAGCTGACTAGTGTGACGTCACAAGTTCGGTGCCGATCTCGTAAATATCATTGGCCCTGGATGAAACGGCGTGAAGTCGTCCGGAATACGGGAAACGAGAATCGAGTGGCGAGAACGCTACACTTGCGTTGTTAATGCACGCAAATTCTCAAATTCCCCCAATAAAATTTATAGAATGAAGTTCATATTAGCTATTATTCTTGTTGCTCGAATTCTCATAATATGAACAAAATTAGAAATTATTGTGCTCTTACTGAATGCAAAAATGTTTCATATAAAACTGCGGATGTCTCTTATCATCGATTTCCTAAAGACATGAGAACTACAGCTAAAATGAGTGTCACGCTGTAAAAGAACTGACCAAGTTAATGCGAATAGTGCAAGTATTTATTGAGATAATTTCCTTTCAGAAGATTATAAACAGGACTTAGGAAAAGAAGCTTTTGCGGATTCCATTGAAATGATAATTGAAGGGTGACTTTTTGCATCACAAAAAATTACCAGTTGGCACGGATATGCATCCAAGGCTGTCGCAAACACCAGCAAGGGAGACGTACATATAATTGACAGGTATTCAGCTTCTTTGGAAACATGTTTCTACGTACTAGCGTCGTTGGAATTAATGTCGCATTGTTTTGATAGAGATTGCCGAAATGGAAAGAGAAGAATACGCTGTCAGCTTTAAAAGATTTATCACCAAAGAGAATTAATTTAGATCCGTTGACCAGCACAGATGTAGTTTTGACATAGACGCTACTGCTAAACACCAAGTAGTCAGATTAAAAATTAAGACACAACTGCTGAGGAGAGAAAACTACATATTGAAAAGAAGTAACAGAGTCCTGCAAGTCAAGCATTCGAAATATGTTGTCGAAATAAACAGATGTGATTCTTCTACATCCACACGACTACTCTACGTTTCGCAATGTGTACCATAGGATTCATCTAAACACCTTTAAGCTATTTCTCTACCATTCTAGTCTCAGATAGAGCGTGAAAATAACGAAAATTTAAATCTCTCCGTGTGACCTCTGTTTTATTTTATTGCAATAATCATATCCCTACATAGGTGGGCACCAAAAAAAAGTAATTTCGTTTTCGGGGCAGAAATAGGGTGGCAGAAATTTCATGAGAAGATCCTAGCCGTTCGGGGTGGCCGAGTGGTTCTAGGCGCTTCAGTCTACGGTCACAGGTTCGAATCCTCCCTCGGGCATGGATGTGTGTGATGTCCTTAGGTTATTTAGGTTTAAATTGTTCAAAGTTGTATGGCACTGATGACTTCAGGTGTTACTTCCCATAGTTCTCAGAGACTTTTGAACCATTTAGAAGATCCTACCGCTACGAAAAATGTCTTTTTTTCAATGACTTCCATCCTAACTCACGTGTCATATTCGTGGCACTGTCTCCCCTGTTTTGCGATAATACAAAACGATCTGCCTTTCTTTGAACATTTTCTATGTCCTCCGTCAATTCTGTCTGCTGGGGATTCCGCACCACGTAGCAATATTCCAGAAGAGGACATACTGGCTAGTGTAGGCAGTCTCTCAGGAGACCTGTTACATTTACGAAGTATTCTATCAATATATCGCAGTGTATGGTTTATTTTGCCGACGTTATTGCTATTTGATTGTTGCAAACTGAAGTTATTCGTAATTGCAGTCCCAAATATGAATTTCAATTTACAGCCCTTTAGATTTGTGATTTATCGTGTAACCGAAATTATGCGGAATCCTTTTAGTATTCGTGTGGATGACTTCACATTTTCATTTTCAAAGTCAATTATCAGTTTTCTTCCGCAATAAAACAACGAATTAGACTATGTTTCAAGCGGTGTCAGATTCTGTCATACATTGACAGTTCCTTGGGTTCAGTCTCAGAGAGACTTCTTCTGGCTTCCGATTACATCACCGGTAATGACTGCAGCTCCGTAATCTCCAGAGATTGGCTTCGGCCTCATTTGACTGGGTCAATAAACTAAACGCGTTTGAAGTGACATTTAGCACTTTTCTTGGGTGACATGGTGCCATGTGTGACAAAATAATGCAAAAGGTAATTTCTACAGTAACGTCAAAGTTCCCCGAATTGCGTCACAAAGTGGTTTCACTCTACGGTAGGTCCTAGAACCTCCATTTAAACAAGGCATTTGGAGAAGGAGACAAAACAGGAAACTGGAAAAAAAACACGCAGTGAGGAAAATTCTTCAAGGGCATGCTTCACAATCTTTCTGAGTTACTGTATTTATCAACACAGTACGATATCCTAGCAATTAACATTAAGTCCTTGAAGGTGGGTACTATTATGACTTACAAGTGTTTATTTAATACTTTTAGATATAATAGATGCTTAATGATGTGCATCATCACTTTGCAACATACAGTTCATGAGGCTGGTGTTAGAAGTCTCGTGAACTGCGGAGACAGTATTCCCAGGCCCAAGAGGAGGAGCCCCAAACAGTATTTCAGCTGACGTCACACGCATTAGCCAAAAGCACGACGGCCCCTCGGAATGGCCTACATGATTGTGTTTCTATCTGCTTTGGCCGGGATCGTTTTACCTGATAGGAGAACATGAAGTCTCAGAATGTCAACAGCTGTAAGTTCCGCCCAGACCACGCCCTGTTCCGCCCACTGTATGGAGTGGAGGACACGGGCATTTCATTGGTTGGGACACTCGTCTTCTTCCGTCTGCCAGGTTGGTGCCAGAGGAGCAGGAGACCGGAGGAGGTGGACAATTCCAGCAGCTGCATTATCGGAGCTCTGTTAGGCACAGTTCACCACTGTCTTGTGTTGCACAGCGACAGCGCTTGTTATATCTAAGTTCGTTTCTCTACACAGTCTTAAACTTGTGCAGTATGTCAATGAATGATTTTAAATAAGTTTTATCAAACGTGATCAGCCGTAATTACAACCAACACTGTGTAAAATAAACGGCTCAGATTTGTAATCGTCTCCTCAGTCTTTCCTATTGGCAATTTAATAACACATTAATACTAATTCTCTAGTTTCCAGTGAATTAATCTTCACAATAAAAGTTTAACAAGTAAGATTAACAATAACATGTAGCCTGATATGACTGAAGAACTACTACAAGAGTGCCCTCTTGTGGGAATGCATGAAAAAACGTTTCCATATCTTCAAAATATTGCGAGGATAGTTGACACTGTTACCTCTTCTTTATATCCAAATCATACACTACAGTGATGTTCACACTCCATTCCGATGTCTTTCATTTGCCTGTCACTGTTCGTGAAACTGAAAGTGCTGCTAGATCACGTCCTAAGCTACAAAAGACCGATTTTATGTCTTATTGTACTTACATTGAACGTACAGTTTAACATTTCATGTTTTTTACAGTTCGATCTAAAAGCATGAGAAATTGAAATATTCATAACCACTGAGCTGGACGCAGGGTGGCGATGATGGGGTGGTAAGGAGAGATCGGAATATTTAGGCGTGTCATCTGATCAGGATGCGGCTAACCCATATCTGACCATCGGCATCGGAGTCAATCGTTCGAGAGTGATACAACTCCGTTCTATCACGGCCTGATCCTGGGTACTTGGTGCCTGTGGCACTCATGTCTGACGCCTTGTAGGCACTAGGGTTTTGATGTCCACTGTGTTAAGGGTGAACCGTTAGTACTTCGATTGGGGAAAACAGTCACTGCCATAATAAAGTGCAACTATGTGCTCATAATAGGGTTGTTGAAACTATCGCAGCTTGTTATAGCGGTTAAGCAGCTCACTACGCAGAAAATCAGGCCTCAATGTAAACTAAAGAACAACAACCACTGAGTAGATTACCATCCGGAATAGCATTGCGAAAACGCCGATGGTATTGCACGAGTACGATGAAAATCACAACAGTTAATAAATTTGGTTTGTCAACAGGGCGTAGTTTAGACAGATACAAGAAGTAATTTTCTTGCACGTAATTTCATACGCTTACGACACTTTTTCTCATTCACACTCCCCGACCAAATAACGAAAGAAAAAAGGTTTACTGGAAATTAAATTCTCGGTGTTACTGCATTAGAACTGACACATCAGGTATGACGTTTCATGGTGGGTTGATCAGCTTCGCGGTGGTCGAATGAGCATAGACGGTAAGCCAAGAACCGGAAGGCCAAAAACGTCAACAAATGAACGAAGACTTGAAGACGATCTCAGTGCGACTTGCGAGAAACTCTATGAATCAACGGGAATTCCTCCAGTAACACTATTCCGTATTATAACATATGACTTGAAGAAGAGCAAAATTTCTGCGAGATTGGCCCCAGCCTGTTTGACTCCCGAAGCGTAGCATAAACGCCTGGACATTGCAACCTTGCTCAAACGACGATTGGACCTTGAAGGTCAAGGGATCTTGTTTAAAATTGACGCTTTTGATGAAACAAGGATTAGTACCTTTGAACCGCAGTTGAAATCACAGTCAGGCGAGTGGAGAGCTTCACATTCTCCATGTCCAAAAAAAATTGGCGCTATCAATCGTAGCTGAAACAAATGACAATTTTTGCTGATGATCATCAAGGAATCATCATGACAGATAGTCCCATGTGGAAAAACTGTCACAACAGTGTATTATCGTGACTTCATGCAAATCCTGCTTGACGCTGGGCCACTCATTAGTCGAAGACAGTCCTGGGTCACGTATCGAGAATGTTGTAACCCAAAAACTACGAGAATAAGGATGAGATATGATTCGGCATCCTCCCTACAGTCTGGAAATACATTCGACTTGTTCCCGAAATTGAAAAGATATACGCTTGGACGTCATTATCCTTCTATGGCAGAGATTTCTAGATTTCTACCATTGTTACCCAAGCCATTCGAGAGATGCACACCACTGGTGTCCTGGATGGAATAATAGGGTTTCCGAGACGTTGGGATTCAGTCATGGTGAACCAGGGAGGCTGTACTAAAGAACTGTAAAGAGACATTTTCAAAAATAAACTTGTAAGTAAAAACCAAATTAAAGTGTATGGTATGACGTCATAAACTTTAAGTCGCGCGAAACGAAATGGCAGGACGAAATTCGCTAGAGATACAGGCGATACAGGTGTACAAATACGTGTGAAAAACGGGTGCCAAGTGCTTATTTGGGCAAATCCGTGGATAAAAAGCTCTTTCAGAACTCACAGATCAATTCCAGTTATCTTGGTAAACATACTAATTATTGTGTGGAAAGAAATATTGTTGGCGTAAGAACCAGAAACCGCATATTGGGGTGGGTGTGATAGTGTCGATAGAGAAGGGGGAGAAAAATATGGAGAGGCATAGGAGGAAGAGGAGGAGATGAACATGGTTCTGGAGCAGGAGGGATGGACAGAGAGAGGAGAAGGAGGAGATGAATAGAGAGAGGGGGAACGAGGAGATGAACTTAACAGGAATGGTCACCTCCGATACGTCGAAACCTACGTTAAAATTACTGATTTCTGCTGCACGAAGAACCGCTTGTACCAGTGGTTTGTTCAGCCCTTCTTCGCTTGCGCGATTCGGTGAATAAGTAACCGCAGCTGTGACAAGAGGTCGTAGCACCACTTACCATGAATTCGAATGTGTACAGATCTTAATTTTAAGCTCTTAAGCCGTAGCAGAAACGTCTTAAACCACTAAATTTCGAATAACTAGCAGTTTATATCGACAACTAAACTGTTAAATGTCACTGTTACGTAAGTGGCTAGCAGAGGGAAGAAAATGATGCAGTGTATGATGTCACATTATAGATGACTTCCCCAACCAGGACTTTAATTTGTTTACATCGAACACTTTATAACAATTTCTGTAGCACAATTCTTACGATAAGTCTTGAACAGTGTTTTTTGCCAACAATGAAACAGCTCCTAGTTTATTCCCTGTAGTTGCACAAAAATGCGAAGTGTCTATTGGATGACGAAAACAAAAATTTTCTATACACCAGGCACACTTAATAAATAAAAAATTAAAGCATTAATACAAACCATTTACTGGTGTTATTTGGAGAGGTCCGTAATTGAGTAAAAAATCGCCGTAGTCATTGTTGTAGATATTGTGCTGTGCACCATGCAAACTTGATCAAATGCGTAAAATGATGCGACTCCACAGAAACGACTGAAGTTACCAGTCCTTTTTAAAATTCTTGGTTCTTATTTGCCTTGGTGCTCCTGGAAAGAGATACAAAACAGTGGAAACGACAATCAACTGACATTTATCACCGGCATTGTTGAGTACTAATGTGTCATATCTTCCATCGGCTGTGCAAACGTCGTGGCCCTTATTTTGCTTGAAATAGTAAGGTGAGCTTTTGCATTGAAATTGACTGATTGGCTTTATAAACAGCATCTTACGGGACAACAAGAAGCTTCATATTCACATCAGGTACGAATTTCTCTAGAACACTACTTATTAATGATATCTGCTCTACAGATTCACTTGAGACAAATTTCGTATGACTAGTAATCAGTAATTTTCATCACATTTGCAATTCAAAGGGCCCAGTCTCCTAGATCTCCCGCAACAATAGTGCACTGACTGTCAAGAGGTGTTCCAATTCGTTTGGTTGGTTTTAGCTTCACACTTTGGCGTGTTTTATTTCGGTGCATTATTTTATACGTTTTGACATTTCTTATTCATGTTTTACGAAACTAAACCGTCTTATACACCGATTAGGCGCCAGCTATTCCTCCTTCTGTCGTTCAAATGGCTCTGAGCACTATGGGACTCAACATCTGAGGTCATCAGTCCCCTAGAACTTAGAACCACTTAAACCTAACTAACCTAAGGACATCACACACATCCATGCCCGAGGCAGGATTCGAACCTGCGACCGTAGCAGTCGTGCTGCTCCGGACTGAAACGCCTAGAACCGCTCGGCCACCGCGGCCGGCTTCTGTCGTTTAACTAAAAATATGTAGCCTGTAATTTTTCACTGAAAGCCTATACTGTACATGGTTCTTTGTGCCTGTTCCCCGACTTTAATCCGCAAAATATCATCGTTCGAATCACAATTCAGGGAATCTTCTGTTTCTTCCACTGTTCACGCGATTTCTAACAAAATGTCGACATCATTCAGATAAATGTAGAAGGACTTAACTAATAATGTAGAAAGAGTTAATTAATTATGGATCTTCAGCAGAAATGAGTGATTTTGACTGCATATCACGTTCTTCATATTTTATCTCTGCAAGATCGAAATCATAAACTGGACTGCACATCATTGTGAAACTCTGCAACATCCACAAAGCCAGAGGCTATCACCGAGTATATACGAAGGAATTCCATAGAATATCAATTCAGTTTCACCTCCATTTTCAACACTTAGCGATACAGCAAAGGCCAGCTGTTAATTACTATGGATATTAAATTAGAGCGAATAGTAACTGTGAAAAATTGTGTCAGAGGAACTACCAATGAAAACAGAAATTAGCTTTACAAATTATGACCGCGTTTTGCCAAGTGACCTGTATACCGATGTGCCGTCAACCAAGAAAGTATGCCCACCGTGTTGCGCATGTACTGTCTGATAAACTAACGCCAGAGGTATACAGTTCCCCTCCCATCTCGAAAGCTACAAATTTGACAAACTTCACCATTTCTTAAATATTTATAGTGCGTCTTAAAATTAAACTACATACTGCCCGAACAGGCCATGAAGGTCAACGATGCCGACAGGCCGACGCGCTATTCTCGGCCCACAGGCGTCACTGAATGCGGATATGAAGGGGTATGTGGTCAGCACACTGCTCTCTCGGGCGTTTGTCAGTTTACGAGACCGGAGCCGCAACTTTTCCATGAAGAAGCTCCTCAGTTTGCGTCTCAAAGGCTGCGTGCACCCCTCTTGTCAACATCGTTCGGCACAGACCGGATGGTCACCCACCCAAGTGCTAGCCCAACCCGGGAGCGCCTAACTTCGGTAATGTGTGGGGAACAGGCGTTATCACTGCAGCAAGGCCGTTGGCTACAGCGTGTCTAAGTAACTAAAATTTTGACATTGTCTTTCTTTCGGTGTAACCTTCGTGAATAAGAAAATTGAGAGCAGGTTTCATCTCGCTGGATTGGATAGTTGCCTTGTTGTGGGTGAGGGTGCCTGGAGATAGAGGGGATGGAATAAGAGAGCGAAGGAGGAGATCGACAGAGGAGGAAGGATCAGATGTACAGAGAGGGGAGGAACACATGGGCAGATAGACTGGGGAAGAGCAGATAGATAGAGAGAGACGGGAATAGCAATTGACTTACAGAATTGGAATAAATGCATACCTAGGCAACGACAGGTAGTCATCTACTATAAATATTTTAGAATGTGGTACTATAGACTTTTTCCAATAAAGTGTTCTCTATAATTTGTGCCCAATTTTATTGGTTGCAGTGATGCAGATGAAAAAATGTAACCACTACAAGTACTCTCGAAGGTGTTAAGGAAAGGCAATTGATAAGTCTGAATTTAATTTTCTTAAACTTCACATCCCAATTCAGTGTTGCTTTTAACTCTCTTTACAACACGAGTTTTCTGGGGACAGCATTATTAATAATCCAAGCCAACAGTTCGTCCCTTATATTTAATTTGCTTATGTAGACTTCTGCTTTCAACCAGTCTGAAAGCCACAAATCGAAAGGGGTAACGTCCAAGAGCCTTGGTGGTCAAGGAGTGGCACCATTTTTGCTGAGTCATTTTCCACTTAACATTTGGTCTAGTCGTGGCTGATCAACGTTAATCAAAAAGTTTACTTCCCTAATCGTTAATCCGTTACCAAAAAAGTTACCCTCGTTAACCGTTAAAGCGTTACTTCACAGCAGATTTAACGGAAGTTAATCATCAATCGTTACTGCTCAATAGTAAACTTTACGTTGTGGATATAGTGAAATAGCAAGTAAATCACACGCATTACTGCTGGTTAAATAAAAATGTTTGAATTGAAGAGGTTTAGGTACGACATTGAATATAAATAAAAAAGTTAAATCATTTAATCGTTTTGGTTTATAATTATTTAGCCACCAATGTTAAATCGCGGGGAATCAAAATACAGGAAAATCAGATAGTATCTGACGTAAGTTGCATTTTCTCTTTAGAAACATCAAAATGTTAAACTTTTCAACAATTAACGATGCACACTTTGGAGACAAAACGTCTTTGATCACAGAAAAAATTGAAAAATTGTTTGACTGCAGTACTTGAGTATATAGGGGTATTATATTTAACTAATAAATGTACTAAAAAATGGTTGCCAATAAATACTGCATCGTTTATTGAGTCTGTTGATTTTATGCCCAGCTACAGTTGGACTAGGCTCTGGGCTTTGCTTTTTACAGATGTGCTACTACTTAGCCTCTTATTAGATTGAGTTAGAGAGATAAAAAGAAACCTCTTTCTTCGTCTTCGTTGTTGCTACTGCCGCAGCTGCCACTCAAAGTATCTCTGTTGTTTGAATTTTGGCGGCTTTGTGTCTCAAAGCCTGTTCTACAACTTTTTCCCATTCGTTTCTTTAATATTTCCACTCGATTACTGTTAATCACTTCCTGCCGCATCAGATGGAACTTTGGATTAAAACCCGCAGTATGTTGGGACTTCTCATCGTCTGTAATAAGTCCACAGCCTTTATGTTTGCCACTTAATAAGACACTGGATAAAGACGTGTACTTCTCTAGACTCCTATCCTTCATATTCCTCAATTCAAATTCAGATGCATCATTTGTCGGCAGGAACGACTCGAAATGTGCTTAAACGTCTTCTTAAATTTAATCAAAGGCGCCAGCGACCAGGCCATAAGGTACAAACATCTTTACTAGTAATATTATTTTATATAAGTCACAAATCAAAATTATATCTATATTTATTTTGTCAAATTTACTTTCACATACTTCTTCATTGCTGTCACATTCTCATCATTGGAAGACTGAACCTTCAGATGAGTCATAACTTTATGAGGAGCGGAACTCTGTTTCCAATATTGAATTGAAAACAATAACAATGTCGCAAGTAGAGCGTCATCTAGTTGTACTTGGATGTAACCCTCTGCAGTCTAATTTAGTGTGAATGGCATATGCTGCCACCATGCTACGCGATTGTTGATTTAATAGAGCAAATGCTTTGACCATAGCATTACTAAAGCTAATTTAAACCAATTATTAATAGGGCAGCATCTTCATTTATGCTTATGATAAAGTTAACTGTAGAGCTCGCACACCCAATCTGAATTGGTAAGGTATTGAAGTTTTCTAGTAATTATAATAATTTTCGGCCTCTATTTTACAGTTGCTGACTCTGCTGCACCATGCTAAAAATATTCAGATTTTCTAGTGATTTTCTCATGGCCATCACTGAGTTACAATGGCACGTATACAATGAGGGTTTTCTAATGAAATAAATTCTAACTCATTATCTTGAGAGGACTGATTTAAAAGGATGAAACAGCAGCATCAGATTCTGAGTCCATATCATGTGACTTACGAAACGTCCCCTTAGAAGAATTATACATGACTGTGCTTAAACTGACACACAATATTTTTAGCGCAACGCAATTTGACTTTCAATAATCCCTACAAAAGAATGACCCTGACTCACATTAACCTATACCTTTCACAAATCACTTACCTCACCAAAAATCTTCGTTACTCGAACTACTGCAATACAGCAAGCGCCACTACTGCCAGCTAAATAAAAGATTCAGACTACCGAAGGCACTAACTACTGATAGGCATAGTTAGCAAATGAAAGATTTTAATAGAGAACAAACAATGTATTTACCTCAATAGTGTTCAAAAGTCATAATGTATATAGCAGTTCATGACATCTAGTCTTACAAATTTCAAAACTCCGCCATCTTTCTCCCCACGTCCACCACTGCTGGCCGCTCACATCCAACTGCGCAACGCTACGCGCTGTTCACATCCAGCTGCCCAACACTACAATGGCAGACAACAATGCAAACTAGCCACAGACTGCACACAGCACAGCCAGTGATTTTCATACAGAGCGCTACGTGGCGTTACCAATAAGAAAACCTAAACAGCCTACTTACAGACTGTAGGTATGGTAGTGTGTCTGTCTCCATACCAAATTGGACAAACGCCTTCCCCAAGCTACTGCCAACGTCGGTTGTAGTTTTATGTGAAAAAGATTCAATTGAATTTTATGTTTAATAAAAATAGAAAGAAAATCAATAAAGTCACTCTCTTTAAAATTTTCCAATGACATAAACGTATCTAAAAATAAAGTGCATATACGACTCACTATCAACACTTGCTTTGCACTATGCAGTAAGAAAGTGACCATGTTATATAACATATTTTAGTAAGCTAATAGGAAACTATATTATTTCCAAAAACACAATTCATGTTTATTCACTTCATTGGAAAAGTCGAAACAAATTAGTCTTCTAAAATAGAAAACACGAATAACTCAATTTTCATATGTATTACTACATAAATTTTCATTCTTTTTTAATGAAGTATATGAAAGTATTTATGTTCTTAACTATCCTGGTTATTTTTTTAACTCCTAATGGATATCAAACATTGCCTGCACTAGTACATCATGTGAATGGCAACCTTTTAATCGTATGCATGACAACACTGTATGCAATCTGGCTTTCTTTTTAGGACGTAACCAGTGAGTAGTAATGTCCAAATAACATTTTTGTGAGCTGATCAGCAGTCAGCAGTAGCCAAGCTTACCAAGTAAAGTGAAATAATTTAATATTTATCAAACCACCATGGGATCATGAGAGCCGTAAAGGACTCGAGAGGAATGGATAAATCAGATATTACACCTACAATTCATGCAACTATAGTAGTAAAATATAAATTTATTTACTTTAACACCTTCAGTATGTTTACATAATAATCATAACATCTATACTGTTGAAGTGATGTATGTGTATTATGTTTAAAAGACCCTGTGCGAGACACTATACATCACTGATCTTAAAAATTAAAGTGAAGGTAACGTTTATAAGGCAGTGACTCATACTCATCATATACTCATACGTAGGTTAGTTTGAATTTTAATTAAAAGTTCCTAGTTACTTAATAAGATGTTGCTTTAATCAAATATACTCATCAACGTTGCATCTTCCTAATGTTCTCTTGGAAAGTGATTTTTTAGTGGGATTTAAAGTTCGTAGCAGCTTTTTAAACAACTTCGATTCAACGATATATAAAGGAGTTATGTTGGTAACAAAAAACGTTTATTGAGAATTCGCCTTCACTATCTTGAATACACCGTTACCGGTTGCTGGGATGCCAAAAAACTCTAATGCTTCACTGCCGTATTATCTAAACCGGATTACTGCTAATGGCTCCCCTGCCGATATCTGAAAGCCCACGATTGATTTACTTTTTTCGCGTTCTTCGACTGGATAATACCTTCAGTGTTTCTTCAAACTGTAGTTACCACGGTTTATCGGCTCTCCTTTTGCCTTGTTTCCAATTGCTAAGGCTCGAAGTGTGAGCCCTAATTCTTGAATTGTTAGGCAAGCACAGTCTACAAGCGAAAAGTATTTGTTGACCCTTCCTGGTTGCAAAACTGACGTAACGACTTAAACTCGGGCATGGACTTTCATCAGTTTTAGAGCTAGAAATCGATGCTACGATTTTGTTTCAACACTCAGTCCACCAACAAAAAGTAGTACATAACGCGAACTCACTGAACGAGAAACAAACAGCCAACACGTAATTTACTCTCACTCATACTCGATTCTTTACATCAAACATCCACACATCTGCGTAGCCATAAACCTACATAAATCAAACTTGTGAGAAAACTATATCCACGAGCGGCGCGTCGTTATTTTTGTTATAAATAGTAGATACTAATTATCAATTAACGGACTCAGAGAACCTTAACCGAAGTTAAAAAGTCGGATAACGTTCTTTAAGATTAACTTAAATGTTAATCCGTTACTCGAAAAGCTAACTTCATTAATTTACTATTATGGAAAGTGCTCAGTTATGCCTAATGGCCGAGACCATGCTAGATGTTAGGAGAATATGACATCTCAGAAGGTCAACGGCTGTAAGCTCCACCCACACCACGCCCTGTTCCGCCCACTGTGTAAAGTGGGGCAATAAGGACACATCATTGGTTGAGACACTCGTCTTCGTCTGTCCACCCGGTCGGTACCAGAGGAGCAGAAGACAACAGGAGGTAGACAATTCCAGCGGCTGCCTTATCGGAGCTGTGTTACGTTTACTTCACCTCTGTCTTGCGTTGTGTAGCAACTGTGTTTGTTATTTGTAAGTACGTGTCTCCACATAGTCATAAACTTCAACAGTGGGTCACTTATCGATTATAAACAAGTTGTATAAAACTTGATCAGCGGTAACAGCAACCAATAGTGGATAAAATAAATGTCTATAATATTTAGTCATCTCTTCAGTCTCTCCTAACACTAATATAGTAATGGAATATTATTAATTTACTAGTTTTCAGTGAAGCAGCATTCCCAAAAATTCAGATTAACAAGATGTAAGACTAACAATAATATACAGTCTGATGTGTCTGAGGCAACTACGACAATTGAGACTATATGTGGTAAATTTCTCAGTATGTCTCCTGAATATTGAGAGCAAAGTTGAAACAATTAACTATGATTTATATTCAAAATGTACATTGTAGTGATGTTGAGTTATTTCATTTGCTTCTCATCCTTCATATAAGTGAAAGAGCTGGAAGATAACGTCCTAAGTTATAAAAGATTGCATTTATTACTCGTTGTACTTAAACTGAACGTACAATTTTGGATTTCATCACGTTTCTATAGTTCGAACTAAAGCAATGGGAATTTGAATCAGACATAGCCACAGTGTTGGAGGCAGAGAGGGGTAGTGGGACTGGTGAGAGGATAGCCGAATAATTGGACGTACCGTGTGATAGAGATGTGTTTAGGCCTTATACTGACCATCGGCATCGGAACTGAGCTCGATATAATTACGTTTTATCGCTCCCTAATCGTGGGTAATTTGTGCATGGGACACTCACGTGTGATCCCTTGTAGGCACAAAGGTTTTGATGTCCATTGTATTGAGCGTGAATTACTAGTACTACAGTACGGGAAAAAGGCCAGTACCACAATTAAATGCAGTAACATGTTATTAACAGGGTTGCTGTCGTCTCTCGCGGCGTGTCGTAGCCGATAGGTTACAACGAAAAAATTCACGCCTGAATGTACGCTAAGAAACAATAACCACAGAGCAGATTACCATACAGAACTGTTCTATCTTTACGTTATTCTACGCCACTGTAGCACATGTAAACGTTTGCTTCCGGTAATTCACAGGACGCAGGCATCAGAATGAACTCAGGAGCAACACAACAGAAAAATCCGTCGAGACAGATAAGTCATGGTATGTGACTTAAGCGCCAATAGTAGTGTACTAGTACAACGGAATCCACAATTCTGTTTGTCAACAGGGGATAGTTCAGCTAGGTACTAGATGTACTAATCATGGGTGGCAGGTTTGTTTGTGAGGGTTTTGAATGGTAACCGTCTGTCACAAGAAAACGCTGAAGTAACCTACCACTCGATCGTGGGCCTGTCTTCGAAAACCAGGGGTATTCAACGGATAACATCTAGCCTCAGCAAGGAAATTCGCTGAACCCCCCTTCCCAAATTCACCATTAAGAGCATATACACTATGCCTAAAACGTTACGCAGCACATGTGTGACACCATGGAATGTGGCTCCTTGGAGATTACTTGAACAACCCCGTCATGAACTGTGGATAACACTTGGGAGACCTAGAATTAGGAAGTACATCTACGTATACAGGCGGTTCCTGGAAGAATATATATATATATATATATATATATATATATATATTTATATTTATATTTATATATGAGAGTGTGTGTGTTTGTGTATGCATGTTCATATCTCCACGTAAACTATTCTACCGTCTTCAACCAAAATTGATACACATAATACTTACTGTCCAGAAGGAGCCCCTGTGGGAGTAAGAACCTCCTACCTCTCAAAGGAATGCGGTGAGGCTGAAAAAGTAGCGTAGCTCACGACTCCCGAACAGCCAGAACTTATTTATTCAGTATTTGAGAATCAGAGCACTTAGTGACTTGCAACAAATTTTACACAAAATTTCAAATGTTTACGAGCAATTTGGTCACTCGCTCCACCCATAAAATGTTGAAAGAAAATAAGTTTATGTCTTACTATATTCTAACTGTTCACGCAGTAAAATTGTCACATGAGGCTTGACTTTTTCATTTATTATTTCTGGGCTTGTTATTCTGTTTAGAACACATTTGCAGGCAGTAATCCCATATACCACTAGATATTCCTGAAAAATTCTATCATTGGTCAACACATAGTTCAGGAGATATTACATCATAAAAAT
The DNA here is from genome assembly GCF_021461385.2 of Schistocerca piceifrons. NCBI lineage: Eukaryota > Metazoa > Arthropoda > Insecta > Orthoptera > Acrididae > Schistocerca > Schistocerca piceifrons. Next base: position 453,493,524 of record NC_060149.1, on the reverse strand, counting down.
TGAGCCCCGTGAAACTGAAAGTGCAAGGCGAAATTTGATTGAGATAATAGTAAAATATTTGTATAAATACGTGTGGAATATGTTAAATATATATCAGATATGAGCATGTTGGCAAAACCATGGGTAAAAAGCTCCTTTAGAACACCTGGATCTATCTCAATCAAATACCTTACTCAATATCATGAAATACATGATTTGGGGTATGGACCAGGAACCTCCTATTGGGATGGGGCTGATAACGTGAAGAGAGAAAGGGGAGGAAGAAATGGATTGACAGAGGATGGGGAAGAAGAGGGGGGCAAAGATAGGGAGAAGGAGAGAAGGACAGAGGGAGGGAGACGGGAAAATTGACAGAGAACTGGAAGGTGAGGTGAGAGAAAGAATGGGGGCGGGGGAGGAGAGGTTGACTGAATGAGGAGGGAAGAGGAAATGGACAGAGAGATGGGGGGGAGGAGGTGGACATAAGAGGTAGAGGACTAGATTTTCAGAAAGGGGTGGACAGAGAGACGGACTTAAAGTGAGAGGTGGAACACATGGACAAAGAGAAGGGGTGAGTAGCGATGGACAGAGAAATGAGTTCAAATGGCTCTGAGCACTATGGGACTTAACATCTGTGGTCGTCTGTCCCCTAGAACTTAGAACTACTTAAACCTAACTAACCTAAGGACATCACATACATCCATGCCCCTGGCAGGATTCGAACCTGCGACCGTAGCAGTCACGCGGTTCCGGACTGAGCACCTAGAACCGCTCGGCCACCGCGGCCGGCGATGGGCAGAGAGAGGGCAGTGTGATATGAAGACAAAGTGTGGGTGGAAGAGGTGGACACAGATAGAGGTAAGGAGAAGATGTATGGAGACGGGGGCAGGAGTTGGACAGAGAGAGTTAGAAGGAGAAAATAGATTAATAAAATTGGAATAGTTAAATACCCAGACAATGCCAGGTACTCAGCGTAGAGTCAATATTTTAGAAGGACGTAGTGTAGACTGTTTCCAAAATAATTTCCATATAACATGTATCCAGTTCTTATTTTTTATTTTTTATTTTATTTTATTTATTTATTTATTTTTTTTTTTTTTACAGTGATACAGATGTCAGAATATAACCCAAACTAATACTCCCATAAGGCGTTAAGGAAAGACAAATCTACTTCACTTTTGAGTCATCTTGACAACACGATAAAGGCGTAAAGTCTGGGGACTTTAGCAACCAAGGAATGTGAACATTTCTGCCTAGCCATCTTCCGTCGAACGTTAGGTTTAGGGTCTGTGCCACCTGCCAGCTACATTGTGTAGGGGTCCAGTCGTGCTGAAAGAACGTACCCATTCTAGCAAGCAAAGGAACTTCATCCAATAACATGGGACCTCCGCTTCAAGAAAATCAAAATAGTGGGATAATGCTTAAACGCTAGATGCTTTTAATAACATAAAGACCAGTTTAGTTTCGTAAGTAGAGCTTCAAGACAAAAATGACAGTCGGTGAATAAACCCACTACAGCTGGAGTGCCAAGACAGGATATGAAAGTTTATCTCTGTAACCAATAACAATGGACAAAGTTAACGTGGAATACTGCATTTCGAATTAATCGAGACAACCAACTCATGAAATATTTATTATTCCACCTGAAACTCCAAGCATATTCTGCAAACTACTACACAGTGCGTGCTGGAGAGTACATCGTACCAGTATTACGGATTTTCTTTAACATTTAAATCGCATATTAAACGAGGAAAATGTTTCTGTACGTTCCCTAATCTCTCGTACATTATCCACATGATCCCTACACGAGATATACGTCGATGGCAGCAAAGTAGTCTCACAGTCGGTTTCGAATTCTGGTTCTCTAATTTTACCCAATACGGTTTCTCGAGAACTACGAAGTCTTTCTTTCAACGGGTCTGATTTCCATTTCCCGAGAATTTCTGTTACACTTTCGAATGGGCTATGACGACCTATTACGAAGCTAGCTGCGCTTAAACAATTGAACGTATACACGGAAAATGTCTGGCCTACTAACTGAGTTAGCGCATCTGACTGACATGTGGTGGTCCCAGGTTTGATTCACCGCCCGGTCAGAGATTCTCTCTACTCAGACACAGAGTTTCATGACATTGGGTTTGAATTTGTTATTTGTATCTTACTAAGATATTCGCATAGTATTTTGTAGACGGAGTACCTACAGATATCACTATAGGTATCCGTTAATTGATATCATTGTGCAACACATATTTCAGGAGATGTGACGCCATAAACATCGAGACTCGTGAAAAACTAGCTTCCGCTTAAAGTGGGGTGCACATAACCCAAGCCACATTCTTCTAGTGTTTCTTAATGGTAGCAGGTAGCGACTTCCAAAAAACTTTTAACAGACTTTCAAACCTTTCTGTCTCCTTCCTGATAACATGCCTAAAGTTAAATACAGAAGAGATTAACTGATCTGTAAAGTAATGAGAGACCTGAAACTTTTTCTGGGTGGGGGGAGGGGGGAGGGGGGGAGGAGGAGGTAGGAGATCGATTCTGTAAGTATTCAGGGATACTGTTACTGTAGAGTTGGTCACAATTTCGTTTTATGTGCTATTTCGATTACAAATACATTGTACATTCAGGTAACACTTCTGGCTAAGTCTTCCATATCACTTCGCATATTAAACACGGTTGTGAGACGGAAACCTTACAACAATATGACAGATATACAACAGGCAATCGGTTGCAACTAAATTTTACTTTTACCAGAAATCGACATCGACTAACGCTGTCTCCATCAGAACAGCCCCAGTTACCTAAAACGATTATAAAAAGACAATAACATAGAGAAAGAATGGGGAATAAAAAGTTCTAATTCCGAAGAGATTATGAGAAGACCTTAATCTCATGTAGTAACTGACGAACAAATGTAAGAGCAGTGATGTTTACTCTCAAAGACATCTACTGGAGCACACTCGTATGTGGCATCAGAATACGATAAGAATGTTAATAAATTAAAATGAAACTAGTGTAGTACTAAAGATGAATGTCTCTGATAGGTTCGATAATGCGGATCGCCGACAGTGCGCGACCGCAGAGCGAAAGATACTGCTTTGTTTGAGTAAGAGACCTCCGGACGCACGGTCGTAGGTAGCTGTCTGTGAGAGAACGACGATGGAGTATGCAGATTCTGTGGTGTGCTGTGTGAAGCTACCAAGAGTTAGATTAATGTAGGATGTCAATACTGTTCAATATGGATGCAGAAGTCTTCAGGCAAATAAGGTAACAATGTTCAATAGTTATGATTTCTGTTTTTGCCAGCGCGTGAGTATAGATGTGTTGGCTGATAATTTGTAATTGTTAAGTAACCCCAGAATCTACGTTAACTCTTTTGAATAAAAGACTAGTTAGATATTTCATTTTTGTAATGCTTTTAAGATTTTTTAGCAGAGTTATGTGTGATTTGATGATTTGCATTTATGTTGGATTAATGAAGTTAGATAATACTTGGTGTTTAAATCTCATTGTTTGTCAATCAATTGTGAGTAATTTGCTTCAATTGCCAGATGTTTTTGAAAAGCCAAACTTAACTTGCAATATAATTTTTCTAAAATACTGTGTGTTAGTGATTCACCATAACCAGTACCGCCTCCCAGTCCAGATTATTTATTTTTCAAAGAAGTTGAATTCTCTTAAGTGTTCTCGTTTGTCAGCCAAAAGAGTTTCATGTGCATTTCAAGTATTATGGGCAGCACTGCACACTGCTGAGCCTGTAGGTGGCATTCATATTTTTGTGAGAGACAAGAATATATAGCGCTCCACCGTTGCTGCTTTAGAGGTAAGACAATTTAATTTACTTGTTATGTGCAGAGGTGCCAAAGTTATCAGTTTTGTACAGGGCCAGATGATTCAGTGCCTATGGCTGAATGTATTTTGGAGTGACTGTATTTCATTATTGGTACTGGTAGTTGCATTGCCCAATCAATTGGCGTTAAGTTTTGCTAACAATAACACCCGCAACACAACACTTCGAGTTCTGTATCCATTCCACCGATCTGACTTCATTCAGCGTCATCGTGAAGTATATTATTTCATTATTATAAAAGAACGTTACGCTTGGCAACAGCTCTCCCACTCGCTCGCTTTGTGAAATCTTTGATATTAAAATAGTCAGATAAATATATTCTGTTCGCTCAAGCACTCTGTAGCGATAATAGTAGTTAGATTTTTTCGTGCAATGCAGTTTACGAACTTGTGTAAAATTATTCTACAGTTCATTGGCAATCTTATGCTCCGCCTTGTCTTTTTTTTTTCATTGAGTTGAGTACTGAAGATTTGTCTTTGGATTTGTGCTCTGTATTTGATTTACGATGCCGCGCAAAAGTGTCGATTTTTGACAACAATTTTGACTATGATAGTGACCATTTTCCGGTGCAACAGTTGCAAAGCACCACAGAAAACATTAGTTCAGTTTCCAAAAGTAATGAACAAATTCCTGACACTATAATTTCACCCTCTAATTTGACTAGTCATTAGACGGTAGATTCCGGTATTGTGGACGCCGCTGATCTGCACATGTCTGATGTGCACAACTCAAAACTTGATTGTTTACTGATTGAGGTCGGCGATTTGCATACTTTTCACGTGGTTGATCTGACCGCCAATAGTATGTCAAAGGAAAAAATAGTGTAAAGTGCTCAGTGTGTTCTTGGAAAACCGTCTGTTTTTATTAACTGCGGTTGTGCAGATAATGCAACAAACGAGACGTCCATGATTGTAAGACATGTCTCCAAACCACAAAACACAACATAGGTGACATCCGACGCATCTGCTGAAAAGAATACAGAAGCGATGCTTCGAATTCTCATGCAAAGGATGGTTAAACTGAATTAAAAAACTGATCATTTCAATGAACGATTTGATAAAAATGATGAAAAATCATCCATCATACGAGAATTCATGTTGTTGACATAACGACTCATTTCAATGAACAGCTTTCCAGTTTACGAGAAATGGAAGAGTTCGCCACGACTGGTAACCGTTTCAAACAGGTAAATACAGACATTGGGGCAAGTGAGAAACGTCTTGACGATAAACTTGAAGCTATAGCCAGGCAATGCGCAGACAGTACCAAACCTTTGAGAGATGACATTAATGCTTCAAGATGTCAGTGTAGTGACACCTATGAACAGCTTACAGATGAAATTCAATCAGTTAATGAAAGAATAGATGAACAAGACACTCGATTAGAAGCACGTCTTAAAGTTCACACTAGCCGGCTGCTGCGACCGAGCTGTTCTAGGCGCTTCAGTCCGGAACCGCTCTCCTGCTGCGGTCGCAGGTTCGAATCCTGCCTTGGGCATGGATGTGTGTGATGTCCTTAGGTTAGCTAGGTTTAAGTAGTTCTAAGTCTAGGGGACTGATGACTTCAGGTGTTCAGTCCCATAGTGCTTAGAGCCATTTGAACCATTTTTTAATGTTCACACTGATACCTCGAAAAGCGATACCAAGACTCCAGCATAAACACACTGACGAAAACAGTCAGTTTTTACAGTCATTAGCACAACAGTGACAGGAAGTAGAGCAGCAGTTGCTCAATAGTCTTGGAACCCATGTTGACCCTAGTATAAATTCGGTTACAGACGAGGTTAACAGAGTAAAGCACTCACAGAACCAAACACAGAGAGATGTAACTGATTTCAAAACCACTGTTGACACACGCATCCCAAAAGATAAAGAAATGCGTAGGGATGACACTGCGTCGGCAAGATCCCTTGTTCAACTAATAGAGCTGATGTAGGACCCTGAGACAGTTAAAGTAGAATTAAAAAAGATGAACAATACTACACGGAAACTGCAGAAGGAAGTCGACGCTTTAGATGCAAACAGTTCTACACACATTCTTATGCTACGGAAAGATGTGATCAGCAAGTTTAGAAACACTTTGTAACATCATAGCTCTAATGCTGTACTGATTTATTTTGCTTTTTTGTTTTCTTTAGTGTTATATCGTTGAGTTTCTGTAAATGTTGTTGTATTGATTCGATACCATGAGAGTGTTCACTCTTTTCTGTTAAAAACTTTGATGTCTTTTAGAGTGTAGAAAGTATAATCCTTGTAATATGTACAATATGAGCAAATTATATGTTTTGTCTTCCTCATGTAATCTCTTTGGTTATCTTTAAAATTAAATAATTTTGTCTAGAACTACCAATATATGCAAATGGTCTGTTTTATTTAAAATGTTCGTTGGATGTTATGTAAATTGCTGACCTTTACTTAGGGTTCTTAGTTATTTTGTATCTAAAAGGTATTTTGGTTCCCTTCGGGAACGGAAGTGTGTAGCGCGCGCAAATTGTGGTCGGCCTAGGTAGAAAAGGCGGAACCAAGAGTCAGTCGGGGACGACCTACTGAACTATCAACTGCTCAAGTAAAAGTTGTGTCTTGTGCTCGTTCCGAGAGAGGCTTTTCCTGACGCTTTCCAGTGCCTCGGATGGATGGATAAATAACTGGAACTATTTTGTAATTGGTATCTATCATCACCAAGAAATGACAGAGACCAACAATTCTACCTGCAGATCCACCTACCAACATGCAATTGCCACCACATTGCTCAATCACTGTAATGGAACACTAAAGTTATGAGCAGTGAAGGATCAGCTCATAGGATGTTACAGTGTACTTAAATATAAGGTAATATATAAATGAATTTATGTACCTACCTTCATTTTTTCCTTATCATAACAACTCTCAGGTTCCTCTCCGTTTGAACTAAAGTGATTAACGAGTGTCCTTTATTAAAAGCGTATTAAAACTAATATGGCAATACAGGGTGCTAAATTTAATATTGTTTCTTGAAAGGATCTTACAGATATCTCAATTTTATGTTTCAATGCAGTAAAAGACCGTAACTGCAACTGTAGAGAGTTATATGTTCATGCTTGATAAGTGCTTGTTTCACTGATGTAATGAAAGTGTGTTTAATTTTGCTCTGGTACACTGGTCAAGATTAAGGCCCCCCTCCACAGAAAGTAGTTCAAATGCACAAAAATACTTACTTATAGAAAGTTTCAATTACTCTTGCTATTCAAGTCAAATTCTGTACAACATTGGCTTCCTCATGTGTATTAAAAGTGCATATTGATGTCGTAACAGGATCCACAGTTTGTCTATTGTGCTCATGCTACATAACGATTAATAGAAAGACAACTATCTATGAAAACAGTAACTCCTTTATTCAAAAGACAGTGGGAAGTAACATGTTAGTCAATTCCATTTAATTTTCATTCTAAGTAGAAAGTTTTTTAGTAGTGAAAGACTTAATCTATGAACAGTAACTAAATTTGCTGTGAACCATATCCATGTTTCATGTCGGACAGGAATTTGTTTGAAAAGTAATACTAAAACTATGTCCAATATACGATTCTGCAGTGAATATTAATAATAGCGTTATTGAGACCATTCAGTTTGACTAAGTCCTCAAGGTAATACTGTGTTTTGTTATCTGTTGTATTTATGCAAATAGTTTGTTCTGATGTGTTAACTCAAACCCTAACGTGAACATACTGTATTCAGGTGCCAGAGTTCATTGCACTCGCGTGTGGCAAAGTATAGGCTGTGTTTGTCCGTTAAAGTTACTGCTACCTGTTTTCTTGAACAAGAATGTCACTCATTCCCTTGCCTAATTAGCCTGGCGAGCGTTTTCTTTATTCTCTGAGCAGCGCAGCTAGGTAAAGTATTGTTTGTTACTGTTTAAATATTCACGTAATTCTGACTTTCACTTCCGATAAGTCACTTCCGTTTTCTTCTTTTTTTTTTTTTTTTACAGCCACGAGACGGGCGCGCATCGCACGTTTAAGGAGACGCGGCCAGTCCCACAGGCGGCCACGACACTCCCAGGTCTCCGAAGCGGGGCAAACGCCGCGCGCTTCAGTATACGTAGGCGACCCTCAGCCAGACGTGGCCCGGGAACGGAATCCATAGACCACAATGTGCGTTAGAAACGTCACTGTTCATGTGTCCAGCAGTTTCCGTTAGGTACAACACGATCAACATAACAATATTCCTCTCAGAGTGTAACACTGCTTTGTACCATAATTGCTTTAATAAGATAGTTTTATTTCACGACCCGACTCCAACTTTAAGGTTATGGTATAGCAATAGCGCACAGTAGTGTTATAACTTGAAAATCAAACCGAAATTAAATCAGACGACACAGCTCCCATTCCGTTCACCGAATCCCAAGTATCCAACAAAAATACGGTCGACAACCACAACCGAAGCTCGATGTGCCACCGTCCAGCTTTGGCAGTACAGCCCAGTCGAGTAATTTTACGCAACCGCAAGGGAATAACTTCTCCCACAAAAACGAATGGTCGCAGTCACATCGAAACTATTAACAGTAAAGACATTTTCACAAGCATAAAGGGAATTATCTACAATTTAAGTGTCATTTTGGCAACAACAACTTTCATCACAGTCAGCTTCAGCAGTCTCAGTTCATTCTTAATGAACCTAATGTTAGTTTCCATCCACCGCGCCACTCTGCCTCCGTTCACTGATAAGAAAAAATTAAAAAAGTGTAAAATTTTTGACTCTTCGTCCCACACTCAGTTAAAAATTAATACGATAGTACCTTTAGCCCGTATATTACATGGCCAGCTTACAATGAGAAGCTAAAAAGTAGATAACATCATGCAACAAAATCTACCAAGACAGTGTTTCAAATTACTTGAACATGTGAATGCTGTAAAAATGAAACAAGTTTGTTTACATAAATAATTATAAAAAATATGTTAGTAGTGATGCCTCATTGGACCAGTCACATGCACAAAATAAATAGTAATGTTTACTTGCTGTATAAGCTGAACACGTACATCTTCAAAATTAATTGCATCTTCCTTAATGCATTTATTCAAGTCTCCCAGCATGTAGTGCAGTGTATGTCCGGTGAATAACAAAACAGAGAAGAAGTGTATATATGCGTAAGTCTTTGTGTGTGACAATAATATGCTTAAGGAACTAGCTGACAGTGGCTAAATCGATCGCCGCTGGCGAAACTGCCAGTGAATGTACACGTATTGCCGACAGGTTGTTGTCATCATAGCGTTCACAGCTCGTTTGGGCGTGGCGAGGTATGGGGAACGCGGCGTCCCTTCCCTTTGAAGATTAACCTCACATAAAATGTCACGCTCCGCTGGTCTCTGCTCTCCTGTGAGGTCATTTGTCTCAGTCAGCTACCACCTAATCTGAAACATTCGGAGGCTCCTAGAAGCACAATATTTCTTCTTTCCCCCTGTTTACAAACTCCCGACTCAATTCTAACTTTTTAATCTTTCCTCAAAGTGGAACCTTGGCAAAAGGTGATTGAGTCACAAATTTTTAAAGGCCATTCCATTCAAACATAAACATGCATTCTACTGCATAGTCCAAGTGCAAAAAGGATGAGCAATAACCTTGTTCAAAAAGGCAAGAAGAATAAATAATAGACCCCCTTCCCCACACTCAAAAGAAACTTACATCTAAACATGTGATTCGTGCTCCCATTCTCATTTCAGTCCTCGCGATGGATTATCATGAGTCGGAATTTCTACGTGGTTACTTCGGCAAAGATGACGAAATATATTCACTGTGTTCATGAAATAATTTGTTAGGGTGATAGCAAGAGGAACTGTATTGACAGTTCTCTATATGAATACCTCGTGAGCTCGTTCAGTGCTATAGTGCGTTTAGCTGGCACCTTATAAGAAATATTAAGGAAAAGGATGGCTATTTTCCTGGAGCGATCATTCATAGCCGGTGGAAAGCCCAAAATCCTTTCACAATGTTCATATTAAAAAGCACTCTCATCAACAAATTGTGACAGTACACTGACGTATTATGTTTTGCTATTCTGATTAAATTTCGAAGCTGTATAAGTCTAACACTGCTATAGAGAAACACACAGCTAGCACATTCTGGAGTATGATTCTTAATTTTCTCATCCCTGAAGCTAACCATAGCTAACCAGAGCAGGAAGACTGTGTGGACTGAGTGCTGTGAATATGTAATTGGTTAAACCCACTGTTAGGCTATAGGTTCACAGAATTACTCGGCCGATATATAACCTGGTTCCACTGTCCACATGCGCCTGAGGTCCCGACGTATCTGCCCTTCCTGCTGGCTAATGCAAACGCGCCAAACAGAGATTTTTCCGTTTAAAGAGTGGGAAAATTTGTGATACTTACAAAATGGATGTTGCCAACCATTCAGATGAGTACGTGGCATGAATGTCTGAGCCAATTAGTGACGATACAGCAAATGCAGTGTACCAAATTCTAGTTAGTTATTAGAATCATATTAATACCGTCAGCTGCCGACGGGCGTAGAGGTAATGCGGTAACACGTGGCCATGAGGTATATGTAGATGCAGGTGACCAATCAAATCTGGGGTACTTTGCTGAAGTTGAGTTAATGTCACTTTTAGTGTTAGCACTGCCTTTGCTCTGATCAGCTCACAATTTGCGAGTTATATTCTCCAAGTTCTTTTGCTTATTCATTGGTTTCACTTACTTCGATCATCGATCCATTTTTTAACTTATGTTTGCGAGAGTATGAAAGCAAATCGCAGTTCAGTAACTATGTTTTATTACGTTTGAGGTACGTCCCAGTACGTTGTGTTCCAATTCAAGTTCACTTAATCAGTCAATTTTGTACTTCTGCGTACATCAAACTATATACCGTTGCGGAACTGACGTCGTTAAAAGCATTTTGAGATACTCCTTCGCCCTTAAATAATACTTTAGCTGGATCTTCAAGAAAGAAGTACTGTCTCTCATGATCAAACGAATTGATGTATATCTTTTGTTTAAAATAATTAATTGTATATCATTTAGTTGTGATACTAACTAGAGAAAATAAACTCGTAGGTTAAAGCATAGGATTGTGCTCTCATCCGTCCTACAACAGTTCTGGTCAGGCGACTCTAGTTAAAGTATAATAATGTCCGATTTCTTTTGCATAACTACATGGTGCTCTCACTGTGGTGGCATTCCAATGTAAAATAGGCGCCGCAGCATGGAACATTTGATGAGTGATGAAGAAATTTACTTCATTTGCATCATGAAGTATTAATGGGAATTGCTCTCATGTGAATTTACCACACTACTAAGATTATAGAGTGTTTCAGTTACCAGCTCGTATAACATTTCTGTGCCAAGTATGTAAGTGTGATAGGCTCTTTGCACACACTACTGACAAGTCCCCACACGTTTGTTCTCATATCGACAGTAAACTTAAAGACCTCTGTAATGATCTGACAACTGGAGTCAGAAACAGTACTGTGAAATGCCGAATATTGTTGTAGCGCTCTTTTGTGGTCACCGCTTCGCTTGTTTGTATTGTTTTCAGTAGTGGCAGCTTCACCATAGTTAATTACCTGTGTTTCACATTCTTGTTTTTTTTCTTGTTTTATTATGTTGCAAATGAGGATAGACTGAACTGAGTGTGAATATATTTTACGTGCGTAGGGTGTTTATATGTTTATCGTATTTTCTGTATTGTCTATTCGTTGAATAGTAGATTAAATGTACATTACCTTAAAGCATGGAAATTTCAAACCATGCTGGATCGAGAGAAACTAGGGAAAAGGTTCTGTATATACGGAAGAGTAGCAAATGTTACCATTCCTGCAACACAGGGGATTGAACAGATTAAGGAGTAGAGTGGAAGTAGTCTGGTTGGTGAATGCGAAACAGACGTTACGTCAAGCAGTTCGATATTTGTTGCTATGCGGGACGTGTCACTATGCGTTACGAAGTGATAGCGGTGCAAGTAAAACTACATTAAAAAATCGGATGAATGAAATGCAAAAGCTGAGACAGGTAAAGCTAGCGCAGAAGAAAAGGAAGAAAAGCTGGAGTCGGTAGAGCTAGCGATAAGAAAAAGAGACGAGAAAGCTGGGGTAGATAGACGTAGGGCAGATGAAGTGGATGCAAAAGCTGAGACAGAAACGGAAGAAGCGAACGAGGACAGAAATCAGTTCCGGGAGAAGATGAAAAAGCTATAAACGAATTCGATCTTCCTGCTACACTTTCGACAAATACATCGAGGAAGCCTCCAGAACAAGAGAGAGCGGCCTAAATAGGGTACCCCAGGCCGAAACTAGCACGGGAAAGACGAGATAATTAATACCTCACTATGTAAGACGGTAAAAACCATCGCGGCACGAATAAAGAATTTATACATCGAATGTAAAATCAGTAGCACGACCAGACGCAGAAGCGAAAAAGCCCATGTACTTCGTTTAAACTGATAAGTTTGCTTCGATAAAACTTGAAGTAGATAATTTGAAAACATGAACTGAGTGACTGCAAATGGCGAAACGCATTTAACAGTATCGTAAGGTGCGAAAGTAGTTTGGGAAAATTCACAGTCCATTAGCGGAGCGCTATCAGATACGAAGAGAATCGCTATTAAAGAAGCGAGTATACCTTCCGGTTTGCGTCCGGATACGAGAGGTCGTTTGATGAAAAACACTTTTTCTGGTAAAGGATATTTTAAATGTACACTGTAGGCAGGGACCTATAATCAAAACTTGCATGGCACAATTTAGAAATAGCCTAACAAGTTATTGGTTTTGACGAAGAAAATTTCAGTTTATTAAAAGCCAATTGTGTCGTGGATTTCTCGCTAGAGTGCTGCAAGTAACACAAAACTGTGCACCGATCGAGGGCTTTGAGGGTGAGATACTGAATATTATTGTTGGGTGACGAAACACAACAGAATAGGCTTGAGCATCAATAAATCCCCGGACACTGTAGCATCTCCAATCATACGCCATATACTTTGACGCAATTCTTGGAATAGTGCATCAACAGATCTGGACATACAGCCGACCACGAGATAAAGTGCTCTCCACGTTCCATATTTGCTGTGAGGCCATGTGACTAAAAAAGGTAGAAAATTGAATAATACCCTATAGAGTGTTATTTCCATTTCTGTGATCGGATCATAAAGTCTAGATAGGACTAACGTTTATGTATACAGGCAGCAACCTATACCATTAAATAACGTTAGGAAAGCTGACAAATATTTTCAGAAAAGACTACGTAACACTTAAATTTATATTCAAAATTACCATCTGTATCTTATTCCGAAAAGGTGTTGTTGCTATTGTCATTCTACATTTTATACACTTCCTACTTCCGCCGCCATCGTTTACTTTCCCCCCCAAATAGCAAAACACTTCTAACACTATTATCATCTCCTTTCTTTACTTAATTCCCTTAGCATCGACTGACCTAACTCGCATACAGTTCATTATCCTTCTATTTTTATCTGTACCTCAACAGAACAAAATAGATCATATGCACGTAATATAAAGTGCACGGGCGTTGAGCATTATTTGCCAATAAAAGCGCAGAGCGTCCGATGAACGATCATTTCAATTTGCAGTCCACTCCGGACCGAAAAAACATAATACGAAAACCAGTAGTTATATCATCGTGAGCGTATGCATAGTTTCACATAGTACCCTCAAACTGGTTCAAAATGATTCAAATCGCTCTAAGCACTATGGGACATAACATCTGAGGTCATCAGTCCCCTAGAACACAGAACTAATATACCTAACCAAGCTAAGGACATCACACACATCCATGCCCGACACATGATTCGAACCTTGCGACCGTAGCGATCGCGCGGTTCCAGACTGAAGCGCCTAGAACCGATCGGCCACAACGGCCGGTATCCTGAAGTTGGTCCAGTTTTCACCAAACTAACATTTTCATAGACCAAAAGCCGCAGTTAGTACAGAAACATCAACATATTCGCAAAGGAGTTCCTGTCTATGTGTTCAGAACTTAATGCAGACATGCACAAAGACTTCATTGTTATAGAGCATTGAATCCATTTAGCAGGTAGTTGGTCCGTACAGCGATTCGAAAATAAAACAGGACCACTTCTAATGGACGCCCTGATAGCAGCAGTTCCTAGAATAAAACACTGGGAGTAGTAAACAATGCTTAGAAATAGACTATATGGTCGACGCATACATATATCCCTGCCTGCCGTACTGATTAAAGTGTGTCCTGGGATCGAGTTTCACACAGTTCTCCAAATTCTAAAAATTTTTATTTACTCACTTCACAGTAACACATGTTTTATGACATAAGAGACAGAAATCATTTATAGGGTTTTGGAAAAAACTTATTTAGCTATGAATAATTTCGAGTCTGGTCGCGTCTGGGAAGGTTCGCTTTTTTCTGTGGATATAAAGTCGAGTAAACAGATTTCAGTTACTCCTCTGCGTTTGTGACCTTGGTGTCGGTTTTTGTGCAATCGAATGATGTTAACAGAGCCAAGTAGCGACTGCTGTCATTCTCACCGCACTGGCTATCCAAGCGTTCATTTTTCCGTCAACGTAAACACACCAGTTGGTTTGGCAATCTACTCACCACGTCCTTGTGGGTAGTCTGCTGTCTGTTTTCTATATATCGCCCATTAAATCTATATCTTCGTCTCTATCTACATGATCACTCTACATTCACAATTAAGTGTCTCACAGAGGGTTCATGTAGAAACCTTCAAGATGTTTCTTTCCCACCCCACTCTCGAACAACGGGCGGAAAAATCGAACCCTCGTATTTTTCTGTGCTGGCTCTGATTTTTCTTATTTTACTATGATGATCATTTCTGCCTATTTAGGATGCCATCAACAAAATATTTTCCCACTCTGAAAAGAAAGTTATTGATTGAAATTTCATGAGACGATACTACCGCAACAAAAACGCCTTCGTTTTAATGACTTCCACCCCAATTAATGTATCATATCGTCGGCACTCTCTCCTCTGTTTCGTGACAGTACAAAATGAGCTGCCCTTCTTTGAACTCTTTCGATGTCCTTCGTGGATCCCATCTGGTTCAGATCCCAAGCATCACAGCAGTACTCCAGAAGATGACGTACTAGCGAAGTATAGAGAAGCTGTTTAGTAGACCTGTTGCATTTTTCTCATTGTTGTGCCAATAAATCGTTGTTTTGGGCTTGCTTTACACACAGCGTTATTTATGTGATAGTTCCAGTTTAATTTATTTGTACTTCTAATCCCTAAATATTTAATAGAATTTACAGCTTTTAGATTTATGTGATTTATCGTGGAACTAAAATTCAGTTGATTCGTTTTGGTGCTCAAGTGTATAACTTCCCACTTTTCGTTATTTAGAGTCAGTTGCCACACAGATAACTTATCTAAATCGTTTTTAAATTGGTTTTGATCTTCTGGTGATATTATAAGACGGTAAATGACAGCGTCATCTGCAAACAATCAAAGAGCGCTACTCAGATGCTCTCATAAATCGTTTATGTACATCAGGAACTGCAGATGGCCTGTAACTCTTCCTTGGCGAACGTCAGGTATTACTTCTGCTTTTCTGGATGACTTTCCGTCATTTACTACGGACTGTTACCTTTCTGATATGAAATCACGAATCTAATTGCACAAATGAGACGATAACCCATACGTACGTAATTTGATCAAAGGTCACGTATAAGGTACCCTGTCAAAAGCTTCTGGAAATCTAAAAGTATGAAATCCATTTGACATCCCCTGACAATAGCACCCATCATTTCGTAACAATTAAGAGCTAGTTTTGCTTCACAAGAACGATATTTTCAAAATTCTTGTTGGCTGTTCGTCAATAAATCGTTTTCTTTGCAGTGACTCACAATGTTCGAAAATAGTGCATGTTCCAAAATTCTACGGCAAATCGATGTAGGCGGGGTCTGTAATTAGGTGGATTAATCCTATGTCCTTTCTTGGATACTGTTGCTATTTGTGCAACTTTCCAGTCTTTAGGTATGGATCTTTCAACAAGCGATCGGTTGCATGTGATTGCTAAATATGAAGCTATTATATCACCATAGACATAATGAGCTTTCTAGACTCTGAGTAGCTATCTGCAGAGACCAGCACTGTTTTAGGAAACGGCAGTCATGCGAGACACAGCTGGCCTTCTTTGTGCCTGATATACAACAGGCTCTAGATACCGGCTCCCAGGTAGATGCCATATTTCTCGACTTTCGAAAGACGTTCGACTCAGTTCCTCACTGTCGCTTGCTACAAAAAGTGCGCGCTTACGGTCTATCCGATGACATATGCGGTTGGATAGAAAGTTTTCTAACAGACAGGGAGCAGTAAGTCGTCCTGAACGGGGTGACTTCAACAGGTGTGCCCCAGGGCAGTGTAATACGTCCTCTGCTTTTTACGATTTACGTAAACGATCTGGTTGGTGGTATTAACAGCGGCATTAGACTGTTCGCCGATGATGCTATAGGCTACAGGAAAGTAGTATCACACGAAAGTTGTGAACAAATCAATGAGAATTTGCAGAAAATAAATGGATGGTGTAATGACTGGCAGTTATCTTCCAATATTAGTAAGTGTAACCTACTGCGTATAACAAAGCGAAAATCCCCATTAATGTATGAGAACAACATAAATGATCAGTCTTTGGAAGCGGTAACATCAGTCAAGTATCTGGGTGTGACTATTCGGAATAGTCTCAAATGGAATGATCAAATTACCCAAGTAACGGGTAAGGCGAACTCTAGATGGCGGTTTACTGGTAGAATCCTGAAGCGATGCAATCCTTCAACAAAGGAAATAGCTTACAATACGTCTGTTCGTTCAGTCTTAGAGTAGTGTTCGTCTGTATGGGACCCTTACCAGTTGCGTCTGATTCAAGAAATTGAGAAGGTCCAAAGAAGAGCCGCAAGATTCGTGACTGGTACATTCAGCCACTGCGAGAACGTTACAAATCTCATAGAAAGTTTGAAGTGGGAC
This sequence comes from Schistocerca piceifrons, assembly GCF_021461385.2. Lineage (NCBI taxonomy): Eukaryota > Metazoa > Arthropoda > Insecta > Orthoptera > Acrididae > Schistocerca > Schistocerca piceifrons. The sequence continues at coordinate 453,476,740 of NC_060149.1, read as the reverse complement.
ACACTTGCAGACAGACGACGCGCTAAACAGGAGGGGCTGCTCACTAAATTCCGAAATCCAATCTTCACCGCGGATGTAGAGCATATATTATTACCACCAAATTTCAAGTCGCGTAATGATCATCACTCAAAAATAAGGGAAATAAGGGAAATAAAAGCTCGTACTGAGGCGTTCAGACAGTCGTTTTTCCCTAGTGCGATCCTCGAGTGGAACAGAGAGGAGAAATATGACTCTAGCGCGAATAGTGGCCTCCGCCACACACCGCTTGGTGGCTAGCGGAGTATATATGTAGATTCAGATGTAGAACCTGACTGGTACACAGTCATGACCGGAGGCCTTGTCTTTTTTAATTGTTTTAAGCTGCTGTGACAAAAGGAGAACATCTAAGTTATTCATGTTAGCAGATGTTCTTGGTTCGAATTCTGGAATGTCTACATCGTCTTGTTTGGTGGAGGAATTTCGCAAAATGTTATTTAGTAACCCGACTTTAGTTACACGGTCGTCTGTAACATCACCATTGTTATCGCACAGTGAGTGTATTGATTGTGTGTTTCCACTGGTGTACCTTACGTACAACCAGAATGAATATGTATTTTCTGCAAGATTTCGAGGCAGATTTTCGGTATGAGAAGTATTAAGAGCATCTCCGATTGAAGTTCGCACCACATGTCGAGCCTGCGTAAAATATCGTCAATCTGGAGGGCTTTATGTTGTTTCACGTATGGTATCCTTTTTTTGTTACTTCTGCAATATTGTTCTGATCTGTTTAGTGTATCATGGGTGATCAGAAGTATCTCTTTTTAATTTATTTGGTATACGTTTCTCAAGAGCCATCGATAGTATTTCATTAAGTTTAAATCACATCTGGTCTGCGATTACATATTCCCATTGGAAGGAGTGGAAACGGTCTCTTAGGAAGGCCTCAACGATTTTTAGCTACTTTTTAAGTGGATATATTTGCGTTAATTTTTGGTGTATATGGATGATACGGTATTCAGTCTAGCATTAAAAACCCTGTGGTCACTAATTTGTTGCTAAGAGGTCAATGTTCTCGCAAACATTTACATTTCGAGTGGGCTACTGTACTAACAGTTTAAACTAATTTTCTAAGAACGTGTTTAGAACGATTTCGGGTGACGTTTTATGCCTACCTATGACTCAAAACATGTATTTTCGACGGTTTATCGAAGATAGATTGAAGTCATCACCAGCTGTAAATGTATAAATGTGGCATCTATCTGAAATCAGACTCAAGTTTTCTTTTAACTGTTCAGCAACTGCATCATATGAGTTATGGAAAAAAAATAAAAATAAAAAAACTTGTATGATATGAGGGTCGATACAAGCGACAATAAAAGTGCAGGTACTTGCCTTATCTGCAGCAGCAGCGGAAAGCGCCCTCACGCTAGCGTTCCTACCGACAATAAATTAAACATTTTTCTAACGTCATTATTGGCACATAACAAAAATTGAAAAGAAAAAAGAATTTTTTAAATATTTTATTTATTAACAGCAGACTGTGCAAATAATTTGACTCTTTCTTTGATCTACGAAAATGCTGATGGCTTACAGGAATTAATATACAACAAAGACGGAGAAATGTGTGGAATACCAAATAAATACCTGGAGGGTACTGGAAAGACTCTCAGGAAACAGGCTATATCACACGAATAGGCGGAGATGGCCATCCCGGTATTTCCAGTGAAACAAATGTTGTACGACTCTTGGACAACATATCCGTCATTGCAATCATCAGCTATCGCTCACTGAGAGAGTTTTTCGGTACCTTGAAAACTTAAAAAAATGTTGCAAGGATGACTGAAGGATGTCAGACTTTGTAATCAGAGAGCTGCTACAGGGTAGTCTTTGACTGACTAGAAGTTCGACCGTGGATCACCTATACCAGATCAGTATCCAACACATTATCCGTCGTTTTTTATGACTGCTCGAAGATATAGCGGCACTGGCAATGCTCAATGCCTAGAGAGATTTTCCTAATCATATACCTTCTACCATGTATTATCTATATCTGACCACAGAGTATCGGAATCCCTTGCTGCAGGTGGTAGCGGCCTCGTAATCTCCGCCACACATTTTCTATGTGGTTGAAGTCTGGTGACCTCCGCGCAATAGGAAGAAGTTTAATTCTTTGCTGCCGTTGTAGCCAATTCTGAACGCCTTTGCTGTTACGAATGCGGCTGCGAACCTGTAAGGAAATTGTCATCAGTTACGTTGGAAATAAAATATCCTGATTAATTCTATAGATTTTAATCTTCCATACTGTGAACAAATTCGACCCCTGCAATGCGTAAGCTACAGGTTTATCCGTCATATTAGGTGAAGTGCTTTCAGATTCCATGATACTTCGTTGAGTGCAGTGGACCGAAAACCACACCACACTCACAAGGGAAGAGCGCGGGGATGGAAATCAAAGTACAAAATCAATGGCGATATAGTTTAAGGTGTCAAGTATGTAACTCCGGTTGGCCTTCGTTTGTGGTATACTGCCCTCCATTAAAGTGACATCAGTTTTCGTAACGATGAGATAGCCCAGTATGACTAATTGTAGGCTGACCTGTTTGCGGTCTTGGATTCGAACAAGTCGCGGAATATTTACGTTTTTTATCATTATTAGCATCGAAATGCGTTACTGTACTAACTGAATATAGTCTATAAAAACGTCACTTACCCTTTACTCTACTATTTTCGCTTTCTCTCGCACCAATCGCATAGGTTCAGGAAAGATACAGATATGTAATTGCAGCGAGATGTTCTGAAAGGACTTCACACACACTCGCTCGCTCAATGGGCTGCGTTTGCCGAAGGCGACCGTGACCGCCGGCGTCGCCCTTGCAAATTACGTGTCACTGTGGTCAGTCACGGCACGTTGCCTGGGGGAAAACGCCTACATTGATATACATAACAGATATCAGAACGTTAATAAGTTTCTTCTTCAAATTAGTAACAACTAAACGCCACTGTGTGGACATATTTCCATGCATATCTCACAATGCAAGAGTAATTTATGTTTCTAATATTGCTATGACGACCAACACCCTGTTACGTGCAAAAGTATCATAACGAATACATTTACATGTGTCAACGGCTTAATTAATACGAAACAATTTGTATTTTGTCTCTTTGTAATGCGTTTTGTAATCAACGTAATGGAGGCAGTTGTCAGTTGTTAGCAACACGTGAAATTAGAAAGGGACAAAGAAACAGAAAAACGGTGATCAGTGTTCGAATCTGATCCGAATGGAACTCAAACAACATAACAACTAACCTGGGACCTTACAGATACGATTATCTCTCGATTTTAATGGATGATAAAATCATCTTGCCTACTTACGGAGGACGATATCCCTAATCGAAGGCTCACCATTGAGAATGGATTTAGGGTGAGATTGCTAACGCCTCAGACTTCGTAACCATTCCGTCCGCTCTCCGATCGCTATCCCCGACCTCACACACGTCCCTTGAGCACGTGCCTTGTCAGGTTGGCTTGCAAATATGAGGACGGACGACATGGAATCCGCTGGGACAGATCTTGCCACCCTTGACTGGCAAAAGGAATATCATTCATGCATTCAGCCGTACCAGAAGAATGGTAAATGCATTTATGAAACGTAGGACACATTTTAGTTAGACACCTCAATAATACAGAGCAGTTACATTCTAAGAAAAAAAATGGTTCAAATGGCTCTGAGCACTATGGGACTTAACATCTGAGGTCATCCGTCCCCTAGAACTTAGAACTACTTGAACCTAACTAACCTGAGGACATCACACACATCCATACCCGAGGCAGGATTCGAACCTGCGACCGTAGGGGTCGCGCGGTTCCAGACTGATGCGCCTAGAACCGCTCGGACACAACGGCCGGAAATATTCTAAGATATGCCAGTTGTCTGCGTTGGAGTAGGGTCTTACCTTACAGTCGGCCAATGTGACCGAGCGGTTCTAGGCTCTTCAGTCTGGAACCCCGATACTGTTGCGGTCACTGGTTCGAATTCTGCCTCGGGCATGGATGTGTGTGATATCCTTAGGTTAGTTAGGTTTAAGGAGTTCTAAATTCTACGGGACTGATGACCTTAGATATTAAATCCCATAGTGCTCAGAGTCGTTTGAACCATTCTTACCTTACAAGAGAGGCTATAGGTTAAGAGTATATTGAATTGTTCCGCGAAAGACCGGTGAGCATTAAATTAACTGTTAGCAACAAACTACGCGTACGAAGAGGCTGTTGAATTACTGGCAGACTTCCACAGGTGGTGTGTTTGTGATGGAGGAGAAAGGAGCGCTCGACCAGCCAATGTGATCTGAAAGATAGCAGTCGCTTCTTAGCTCTGATAACATTATTAGACTGCACAAAGACTGGCACTCAGTTCACATATCCAATGGAATAACTGAAATCTGCGTTACTCAAATATATTTCGTCAGAAAAAGGAAACCTTCTGAGACGCTTGACACTCGGAGGTCTCCGTAGCTAACTGAGATTTTCCAAAACCATATCAATTATTTCTTCCTCTTACGTCATAAAACATGTGTTGCCCTCGAGCGAGTAAATATATATTTTTAGGATCGTGGAGAATCTACACAAACTCGATGCCAGGAAACATTTTAATCATTATGACAAGCTGGGATCTATGCATGTTTCCACAAAATAGTCTATTTCTACGCATTCGTTGTTAGTACCCCTAGTAGTTCATTCTAGGACCTGCTGCCATCAAGCCCTAGATCAGAAGTGTCCCCTGTTATTTTTGAATCGCTGTACGGAACAACTAGCAGCTAAATCGATTCGATACTCTACAACAATGAAAAAGTTTGTGCATGTCTGCATTGTGTGCTGACTTTCAGACGACGTATTTATGAAAGCAACAAGGCATGCAACAATGAGATAATTTAGGAATCCATTCAGTACGTCATCATGAGTGGGACTGAAACAGTGCTGGCCGCTAATTTAACGCCACCTAACGTAGCAAAGTGCTCTAACAGCGATACCTCGATAGTAATTCCCACATGAATACATGGATATATTTGTACTAACTGTGCCTTTTGAGGTACGAGGAAGTTAATTTGGAGGAGACTAAACCAAAGCCGGCTCGAGTGGCCGAGCGGTTCTAGGCGCTACAGTCTGGAACCGCACGACCGCTACGGTCGCAGGTTCGAATCCTGACACGGCCATGGATGTGTGTGATGTCCCTAGGTTAGTTACGTTTAAGTAGTTCTAAGTTCTATGGGACTGATGACCATAGCTGTTAAGTCCCATAGTGCTCAGAACCATTTGATGGATCTGGAGTTGAAAACCGAATGAAAATGAATAATTGCAGAAGTTAAGTCCCATGGTGCTCAAGCCATTTGAACCATTTTGAACTAAACGAAAAACAGCGTCGTGCTTCAAACCATGCAACCGCTCACGGTAGTAACCCTGCTGGTCCTAGTATTATGTTTTTTCTCAGTCTGGAGTGTACTGCAGATTGAAACGATCGTTCATCCAACGCTCTGTACTTTTATGAGCAAATAATCCAAAATTTCTGCGCAGTAAACATTTTGTGTAGACGTTTCTCTTCATTCTGTTGAAGTAAATGTTTAATAAACACTAAACCCGTTAAGTCAGTTGACACTGGGGGAGTTATGTAATGAACTATGACGCTGATCGTAGTAGAAGTATTTCACTACGTGAGCGGGAAACAATTCACTTTCTTCTTGGCACTAGCGTAGGGAAGACTTTGCAACGTGGTAGGCTTTGTTTGGCAATGAGAATGTGTTTTCTGCAGCAGTGCCTTGAGCAAATTGTTGGAAAGTGCTCACTTCTCAAAACTCGAAATAAGTTCTAGTTTGGCTACAAACACTGTATCTTATCAATTTCTTCCATTGCCTTTTTCACTGAGCCACTATCAGTGACAAGCAAATAACGAATCTTTACCTTCCGTGTCATATATCTCCTGGCACCATCGAAGGTGTTGGCGTAGTCGACTGCTCGAGAATACTAAGTTTAGTAAGCAAGAGAAGGAAAGACTCTGAACAGATTGGCAGCATCTGTCAGTCACACGAATTTGAACTTTGTTCGTCATCTCAGTATCAAACCAGACAGGGAAAATTATGGAAGCAATGAACAACCTCTTTCACCTGCACTGTCTATGATAGATCTGTGTCCGCAGCTCGTGGTCGTGCGGTAGCGTTCTCGCTTCCCGCACCCAGGTTCCCGGGTTCGATTCCCGGCGGGGTCAGAGATTTTCTCTGCCTCATGATGACTGGGTGTTTTCTGATGTCCTTAGGTTAGTTAGGTTTAAGTAGTTCTAAGTTCTAGGGGACTGATGACCATAGCTGTTAAGTCCCATAGTGCTCAGAACCATTTGATAGATCTGGAGTTGAAAACCGAATTAAAGTGAATAATTGCAGATTTTGGTACTTCTTCTGTTTTCTTTCTGCTTCAGTTGCCATATGTTAAATTTTTCCCTCTGAGTCTGCAATTTGATTTATTACTCTGTGACATCGACGTGTTAGCCTACCCTCCATAATATCTCCACATTTTGGCGGTATTCCTGATAATCTTGATGGGAATGACACAAGAACGGATGTAATACAGTGCGTTTAAGGTGAAGAGTGTGTAGTATGTTACTAATTCTTGACATTTTGAACAAAGTCGTTTAGAACACTCTTAGTTTTGTTAAGTCCGCAGCTCGTGGTCGTGCGGTAGCGTTCTCGCTTCCCGCGCACGGGTTTACGGGTTCGATTCCCGGCGGGGTCAGGGATTTTCTCTGCCTCGTGAAGACTGGGTGTTGTGTGATGTTCTTAGGTTAGTTAGGTTTAAGTAGTTCTAAGTTCTAGGGGACTGATGACCATAGCTGTTAAGTCCCATAGTGCTCAGAGCCATTTGAACCATTTTGTTAAAATAGGATGTCGCCGCAAGCCGAACAGGTTGATTGTGATATACATTTGTAATTTTCAATGGTGTAAACTGCTCTAGGTTAAAGGTCGTCACTTCGATTGGCGTCTAGTGGCGCAACTCCACTGAGGGCTGGTTGGAGCAGGCTGCGAATAGCACTGAGGTTACTAGACAGTTCTTGTTGGAAACGATTAAAATAAGCATTAACTGTCTCTGGACTGTATTCAAAACAAACACGAAATCTGTGGAACACTATTACTAGTACTCGAAAATTAAGGCTTTCTAAAAGCAAAAACACACGCAAAAAGAAGTGACAAGCAAGAAACACACAGTTAATACTTGCTGCACAGGAGATGTGAAGCAGACGGCAGTTACGACGACACTGGCAGTACTGGCACTACAGCTGACTAAAGTAACTCTCTCTGACTGTACTCAAAACAAAAACAAATAGCTGTATTTGCTTTCATTTTTTGTAGGTTTGGATGTTACGGTATTTAGTCTCGCAGTAACAACCTTGTGGTCACTAAGCCTTGTATCCGTCATGATGCTCCCTTATTTGGTTCAAAAATGGTTCAAATGGCTCTGAGCACTATGGGACTTAACATCTGTGGTCATCAGTCCCCTAGAACTTAGAACTACTTAAAGCTAACTAACCTAAGAACAGCACACACATCCATGCCCGAGGCAGGATTCGAACCTGCGACCGTAGCAGTCGTGCGGTTGCGGACTGAGCGCCTAGAACCGCTCGGCCACCGCGGCCGGCCCCTTATTTGGTCAGGGTTATGTTTTGCTAAGAGGTCGAGTATGTTTACGCTACCATTTACACATCTAGCTGGCTCCTGTACGAACTGTTTAAACCAATTTTCTGAAAACGCATTCAAATTGATTTCGGATGACGTGTTAAGCCCGTCTCCGATTTTAAACACGTATTTTCGTCAACATATCTTGTGTAGCTTGAAGTCACCAGCAAGTATAACTCTCTGTGTTAGGTACCTATCTCAAAAAAAAAAGAAAAAAAATAGAGGTTCAAATGGCTCTGAGTACTATGGGACTTAACTTCTGAGGCCATCAGTCCCCTAGAACGTAGAACTACTCAAACCTAACTAACCTAAGGACGTCACACACATCCATGCCCGAGGCAGGATTCGAACCTGCGACCGTAGCGGTCAGGCGGTTCCAGACTGTAGCGCCTAGAACCGCATGGCCACCCCTGCCGGCGTATCTATCTCAAAT